>NC_058368.1:5065000-5365000 GCF_018350175.1 Felis catus
ATGTCTATTTCTCCAGCTAGATGTTGGGAACTTCATACAGAGCAATACCACAGCTAAGTTGAGCAACGTTCTATCTCTAGCACCTAACACAGTATCTGGAGCATTGGAGCGACCCTGATCAAATAGAAAAAGAAAGTTTCAACTGTTATATCTTATACATGCAAACTTAAAATCTGACCAAACCAGCAATACAGGTGTCACTGCTTATACCTCCCTTACAATGTTTCCTGACTGAATGAAGAGAAAGTTCTACTATAAACTCAATACTTGATGGCATTTTAAAGATATAGTTATCATTCATATGAGTTCTAATATTCTGTTTGCTACTAAAAAAAGTTTTCTTTTTCTCAATACCATTCCTATTAATTTAAAGCATTTTTTAAAACGTTTACTTAAGAGAGCAAGCAGGGTAGGGGCAGAGAGAGAAGAGACAGAGAATCCCAAGCAGGCTCTGCACTCAGTGAAAAGCCCAACACAGGGCTCAAACTCATGAACCGTGAGATGATGACCTAAGCCAAAATCAAGAGACCGACAGTTAACCGACTTAGCCACCCAGGCACCCCTACTTTAAAATATTTACAGAAAAGTTTTCTGGAAAATAAAAGATCTCAAGAGTTATAGCAGATTCCTAAATGATAGAACTCAATCATGACAAGAAATAAATTCATCCCAAATTAATCTAAAACTTTAATGTAAGTTCCAATAAATAATTCCAAATGGCTTTTTGCCTTTTTCTGTGGTAGGGTAAGAGATGGCTGGTTATTTATATATCATATATATGTACTATATAATTATAAAATTAAATGCTAGTATTATTAATCACTAATTATATATTTTTTCTAAAGTTCACACGCAAGATTAAATCTGTAATATAATCAAGACAAGCTTAAAAAAGACTAATGAGGAAAGAATTTGCTCTACAGACATTAAAAGTGTAGGGGCGCCTGGGTGGCGCAGTCGGTTAAGTGTCCGACTTCAGCCAGGTCACGATCTCGCGGTCCGTGAGTTCGAGCCCCGCGTCGGGCTCTGGGCTGATGGCTCAGAGCCTGGAGCCTGTTTCCGATTCTGTGTCTCCCTCTCTCTCTGCCCCTTCCCCGTTCATGCTCTGTCTCTCTCTGTCCCAAAAATAAATAAACGTTGAAAAAAAAAAATTTAAAAAAAAGTATACATCACACAAATATTTAACACACACTACACATGTACGGCTCACACTTGTGGCTAACATTTAGCACTGTTAACATTGATATTAGCAGGCCTGTGCCAAGTTACTCAAAATGGTCTAATACTAACATCTAAATAGAGAACAAGAGACAACAGCTACTGTAATAATATGTCACTATCGCGATTCTAATTATGACCCAAAATTATTTGCAAGAAAATGCTGCAGAGACCGGCTCTGCCACTAACTAGTGACATGACCTTGAAAGAAAAATCATCTGTAAAATGAGAAAAAAGATAAAAAGTTGGTAAGTCTCTAGATCTAAAATGTTCATTTCTGTGGATCTACTATACGAAACAGATTTCATTCAGGAGAGACATATGGGAATATACTGATAAGAAGGCATTTTAAAGACAATAATAGGAGAGGACAACACCGATATCTTCTCACTGCCCCAAAACTATGTTCTCAACATCCGCAAGAAGAGGTCTAGGGGAAACTTGCACATGTATCGCGAGGAGATGCGTAACATACTGAGAAGGTATTAGGAGAGACGGACAAAGGAGGCGTAGATAGAGTGGGTGGTAGCATGACTAAGGATTTTACAAGGCCCTCCTGGCAGCTCCCGGGCCAACACTGCGTGGGGAGGAGGTCCAGTGCCTCTTGGGAACACAACTTCTCCGAGATCAACATCTCAGGGAAGTATCTTGACTTACTGACTGCAATCAGTTATCAACTGGATGGCCTTCCTGGGAAAATCAAGAGTACAATCAAAGAGAGATTGTATTAAAAAGCTAGAGTCAATCAAGGAATGTGCTACTGGTACAGTGGAAGCAATATATCAAAAGAACAGGACAGGGAGCCTAAAAGCAGGCCCTCCCTTTATCTATCACAGTTGATAGTACACATTAATGCAACGAAACCGTCAGTAAATGGTGCCAGTATCCATATGAAAAGAACATGAAAATGAATCCCTAAGTCATATCGCCCACCAAAATATTTCCCAGATATATTAACAACTTATACTTGAAACACAAAATGTAAGTTTTTAGAAAAAAAAAAAAAATAGAATCCCTTAAGTCACAAGACAGCATAAACCATAAAAGAAACAATGAAAATCTAATACATTAAAATTTCAAACTTTAGTTGCAAGACGTATACACATACAAGACAAGCCACACACTGGGAGAAGTTATCCACGACACATACACCTGACAAAACATTAAAAACCAAAATTCTTATAAAGCCAGTAAAAGGATAAACAGCCCAACAGAAAAAGAAAAGGAAACCTAAAGGCCAAAATATCTGAAAGGACAACTTTCTCATAATCAGTAAATTAAAATCACAATTGCACATCCACCAGAGAGGCAAACATTGTAAAGCTGACAATGTCAATGTGGCTGATGAGGGCGGACCATGAGTCACACTCTACTGAGAATATTCTGAAACAACTATTTTGGAGAGGTGCCACACTTAGCGAAGGAAAATATAAACTTATCTTAGACCCAGTAATTTTACTCTCAGCCAGATACCTCCGAGACACTCTGGCACATATACAGGAAGAAATATATATAAAATATCCATTACTGTACTGTTTGATCTATAATCAATCAACTTAAAAAACACTGTAATTGCAATTTGGTATAAAAATACCACGGAATAGGCCATTTGATCTATTAAACATGGGCATGTATTATTTACGTTTTTAAAAATTAAAAGGAACAAGTAGGTATTTTATAATTATTTATGCAGATAAAAAGAGCCTTGCTATATTCTATAAAAAATTTCCACATTCCACATGGTATCTTTGTTTTATTAGGAAGGAGGGTAGAGAATAGGTTGTTGAATTTTGTTGAAAATAGGTAACCAAGGATTAAATTATTTGTACATGACCAAAATAAAACACAGCTATAGGCCAAGTCCATTATTATAAGTATGGTAAGCAGCACAGCAGATGTCCTTCTTACCCAGGTTTCTTTCTGATGAGAGTCTATAAATAATAGATGTGTGGCTGTAAGATAGAGTGTTCCTGTTAGTGACTTGTTGCTGGTACTGAATCGGTCAAGTAATTTCACTTGCTCAACCTAAAAAAAAAAAAAAAAGATGTTATCTCTCATTTCACAAGTAACACAAATTCTTTGTTATCCCAGGATTTAAATGATCAGCTCCAATTTTTTTTCCTCCTTCTGTTCAAACACACGAGTTTATTTAATGTTGAACATTAAATTTCACGTATCTCGGGGAACAGGTACACCATCAGTAACCTGGGTACTTTTTAGAGTTAAAATTATAACCGATACAGAAACTCCGTAAAAAAATATTAACACAGATACTAAGTGGAACAGAAAGGAAGCATGTGGTATAAACAGAAACAGTTTTCATATCCAAGAGTCCGTAAATTTTAGGTTGGCGAATTAGGTAATAAATACAAAAGGTCATTTACCTAGGGTCATGGAGGTAAACTACCAGAAAAATGAAATCAGGAAACAGTTAAATGGTTGCAAACTCCAACTGAATTTCTCTATTCTCTTCACCACTCCACCCAGGACCATGTTTTGTAGCCACCCCTGTGCTTTTCCTCACACCGTTCTCCCTTTCTAAGACAGTATCTTCTGCTTAGCTAAGTGCTAAGCACTCTTCGAGGCTCACTGATGCCCAGTCTCTTAACCCGAGTCCTTCTCAGAAAATTGATTAATGTCTCAGCTTTGTAGTTCCTCCCGGTTCTGAATGCCCCATCACGGATTATGTCACCCGCTGCTTCCGTGTTGTCTAGTGGATGAGGCAGTGAGGTACGTAGTAGTTCTTTATTAATAGTAAACACCCACACATGCCCTGTGCGCACGCGCACACGCAGGGTTGCCATTGGGGAATGGGGTTAGAGTTGGCGGGAATGTGCAGGATGCTACTGTTTTGAAAACACAGTATTTATGGCTGTGCCTACTCATGGGGACGGGAAAAAAGTAAAACAACCATAACCAAGTTAAAATTTTGATCGGCAGCTATAAGAGTAGGCTGTGGATAATTCTTTAACTTGTGTGTCTTCAAAACCAGATTACTAACAGTTATCTCATTAATTCTGTACTTTTCCCATACATACTTTGTTCCTTACTAAAACTGAAGAAACAAATGCCCCCCATTATGAAATTATGATCTTCAGTGTAATAACTACCATGTAAAACACTAATTAGCTTCCCCCAAAGAAACTTCCTTCCAGGGTTTTGCACTCATAACAGTTGCTGTCCAAATAAGTCAAAATTTAAATGTAAAAATAAAGCACCTGTTTTTGACAGAAAATTTTATTTGCAAGATTAAGGCAATGAATTGAGTTTTAAGTCTTTCTTCTGGAAACTTATAGAGATATGATCTAATTTATATGGCTGAGTTCTCACAGTTGATTTGACAGGCAAAAACTGCCAGATCATCATACTCCTTGTCCTTTATAAAAGACAACAGGAAAACCTCCTTCTTATAAACCCGTATGAAGATTTCTCTTGGAGATCAGATTTGTTTAGGACCACTCCTTCCTTAGATAAAATTCTAACTTCATTATGCAACACACTTTGAATCCACACTTAAATTTAAACACTTGTAAAACAATGGGTCAATTACTGTTTACCCCTCTTCCACCGTGCTGGACTTGGCTGTAAGGGCACTGCGGCCAACCAACAGCAATGACCCCAGTACAAAATCTCACCTGCCGCATCTCTGAAGCAATGAAAGCGAAGTGCCAATGGCACTGAAGAAAAGAGAACTGATGAATATACTTGGAAATAAAGGTGACTGTAAAGTGTCGACACTACTCAAGCAAACAATTTGTGCCACTTCACACGCTACTCAGAAAAGATTTAAAAAAAAAAAAAAAAGATATTGGCAAGTAGTTTAAAGGGAGTAGGGGCTGATGTTGTTATTACCGTTTATTTAAATGAACAGTAAGTTCTTTTTTAAGTCCACGTGAAGAGTTTTAATCTGTGGATTTTTAAAAGGTCGTAAGTATTTCTTGTTATGCTCCAATCATAAGCTGTAATAATTTCTTGACAAGGCACAAATTCTCTACGCACAATTATCCACATGCAAAACAATCACACCACTTTTCATTTGAATGTTAACCCTCTTCCCTCCATCCCCTACCTGGGGCTCTCGTCCACTGTCATTGGGTTAGCCTATACGTTAATGATTCCCCAAACTAAATGCCAACTCTGAGCTCTCCTGACTTTACACCGTCTGTTATACATATAATAACAATAATTCCTGACATAGTACTGAGGTCTTATTATGTGGCCAGTACTATGATAAGTGCTTCACATACATCATTTCTTTTCACAATTCCTATGCGGTAAGTACTATTAGTGTCTGTACAAAAAATGAGACTTAGAGAAGTTAAATGTCCCAACACCACACAGCAAGTAACGGCTAGTAAGCGGAACAGCACTGAACAGGAATAGTCTGATTCCTGAAGCAGGACACCTTCCCACCATGCTAAACTGCTCTACTTGAGTGTCTAAAGAGTTATGTTAAGCATGTGAAGATGAAACTGATTTTCCCTCGCCCCTCACAAATAGGTTCCCAATCCTGTATTTCTGAACTGAGTGAATATTAACCCGTCCTCATCCAGTCACCCACATTAGAAATCTGGGACTCATCCTATGATCCCCAACGTTCAATTAATCACCAATTCCTACCAATTTTATGGCCTACATATTCTAAAAATCTGCACCTTCCACTACTATTAGGGTAGTTCCTACAATATAATGAAATCATCTGTTCACGTGCCCATCTCTCCCACTCAAGCTATAACATACCCCAGGGCAAGAACTCTTATTTTTTTAATAAAGTTTTTTTTTTTTTAATGTTTATTTTGAGAGAGGGATCAAGCACAAGCGGAGGAGGGGCAGAGAAAGAGGGACAGAAGATCCGAAGCAGGTTCTGCGCTGACAGCAGAGAGCCTGATGTGGGGCTTGAACCCATGGACTAGGAGATTACAACTTGAGCCAAAGTCGGACGCTTAACTGTATGAGCCACCCAGGCACCCCAAGAACTGTCTCTTATTTTTGTCTGACTACCTAACAACTAGTATCACATTTGACACAATAAATGTTTGCTAAACGAAAGTGAACAGCCACAGAGAAATTTCTCACGGGGGGGAAAGAGAAGGTGCCCACAATTTACGATGGTCTCTTTTGCTGAAATCATCCAAGAGATTCATTACAAAAAATTTTTCCTTGTAACATTATACTGTCCCTAAGGTCTCTCTGCCACCTTTTCCCTACACAGTAGGTGAACAGTAGACATTCAGGGGTTTACAACTAAATGAACAAACTTAAAATCAGTGGAAAAATTACTAATAGGGTTCAGCTTTTTTTGTTTTTAAATACATGTGTGGACTCTCAGTCTGCTATTCCCACCTCATCACCCAATTAGGACAAAGCCACTCTTCTTCTAGAGCTGCGTAACACTACACAGCTCTTTCAGGCTTGCTGTCTATCAAGATTAGAAATTCAGGTCACAAATACTCTTCCTGGGGCACCTGTGTGGGTCAGTCGGTTGAGTGTCCCACTCTTGATCTCAGCTTAGATCTTGATCTCAGGGTCATGAGTTCAGGCCCAGTGTTGGGCTCCGTGTTGAACGTGGATCCTACTTAAAAACAAACAAACAAAACTCTTCCTAACACTCCAAGCCTATTTCTTGATTCCCCCTAATTTCTATATCCAAAATTATCTGAAACTCCATTTATTAGATCTCTAATTCTGGCTACCTACACACAAGTCCCAAAGCCTACCTGTTCCTCTGAACCATCTCCAAAACTCTACATAAATATAAATCCCAAGCCCCACTGAACTACATTCAGTCATCTCAGAAGATGGAGACCAATATAAATATAAATACATATACATAAATATAAATACATATGTATAAATACATACATATATTCTTTAAACACATATATGTATTTAAAGAATCTGTATTTTTATGAAGCTCACCAGGTCATTTTTACGCAACAGGTATTCCTTCTAACTTTAACTCCAAATTAATGCCTCTTGCTCTTAACTCACATTAGGCTAGGTTCCTTCCCTATCTTTATGCTCTTTTCCCAAATATTTAAGGCCCCATCTCGTGTAGTCCCCCCACTTTTTAAAAGAGCTTCTTATTGGGGCGCCTGGGTGGCGCAGTCGGTTAAGCGTCCGACTTCAGCCAGGTCACGATCTCGCGGTCCATGAGTTCGAGCCCCGCGTCAGGCTCTGGGCTGATGGCTCGGAGCCTGGAGCCTGTTTCTGATTCTGTGTCTCCCTCTCTCTCTGCCCCTCCCCTGTTCATGCTCTGTCTCTCTCTGTCCCAAAAATAAACAAACGTTGAAAAAAAAAAATTAAAAAAAAAATAATAAAAGAGCTTCTTACAACTGTGGCCCCTTAAAATATGTAACTGCATTATGGGCATGTACATACACTCCCCTGCCCTTCCCCCCTCCCCACGCATACATACACATCTTTAAAGAACATAGAAAAAGGGGTACCTGGGTAGCTCAGGTAATGATCTCTCGGTTCATGAGTTTGAGCCCCACGTCAGGCTCTGTGCTGACAGATCAGAGCCTGGAGCCTTCTTCAGATTCTGTGTCTCCCTCTCTCTCTGCACCTCCCCCACTCTCTCTCTTTCACAAAATGAATAAACATTAAAAAAAATTATGAAGAGCATAGGACGAACATGAACATAAATATACATTATAAAGAAAGAGAGTTTACTAAAAAAAAAAAAGAAAAAGAGTTTACTAACTCATTCAACAAAATTTTACCAGCTATCAACTAAAGGTCAATTTGTCTGGGCCTCGTTTTCTTTATCTGCAAAATAAGTACAATAATCTCTCCCTTGAGCGCTGCAGTAAGGTTGGATAGTAAATGTAGGTACTTTACCCCAAGGTTGCTTGAAAAACAGTAAGCAATAAAGTGCTCAAATGTTTGCAAAAATTACTACTGTTATTAAGTTAGTAAGCTGATAAGGTAAGTTGAGCCCTGACAGTCCTCTATATTAAAACGATGTCAAGTCAAATGGAGAAAAGGAGGAAGAGGCACACCGACCCAATATTCTAATGTGTGCTACAGCTGGAAAAAACTATGTTTTCCTAATATAATATTGAAAGCAAAGCTCAACAAAATTTTCTTAACTAATACACAGAAAATACAGAATTCTCAATAGAAGAGACAGAACACAAAAGGGGGGGGGCATAACATTTATTTGATGAAAAAGAAACTCCCGTTAAAATACAGCATCTGTGATGCTATAGATAAAAGGATACAAAGGGAGGATTTTAAGCACCGTAGCCCATGATCGGATACGATTTTTAAGATCTTTCCAAAGGCAACGTGGAGAAAATGTTGAGTAGAGAAGAGATGGGAGGAAGGAAACCAGGTAAGAAGCTAATGAAGTGATCTAAGGGTGCCTGGGAGAGACGTCGTAAGTCCTGGATTAAGCCACAACAGACAGGATAAAGAAGAAGCCCATCGTGAGATAACGAAACTGAGGTGAGGAGGAAGGAGAAGTAGAGAAATAGAGGCTTCTTGAAGATGTTAATCTCGTCAGACCGGTTGCCATTCACTAAGATAAGGTATAAAAAGAAATATAAATCTGAGGGAAGAGAGATTATATATGACTCAATCGAGGATTATTTACCTTAGTAAATGAAAAATTATATTCACATCAGAAAATATAATCGAAAAATCATTACATGACTGCCTCAATATGGCAATCGCTATATGGATGTGACAGATAATAAAATGAACCTGAACGTAAGTCCAAAATGTTTATTTAGTACTTTAGGTTCTGGAGAAACTTTAGGTTCTGAGAAAATTTACTAATTATTCTGTTCTTTGCTGCAGATCCTAAGGTAACTATAAAAAAAAAGAAGGAAATCAGATCTTTTTCTTCGCTAAAATTATCAGCGTACAAATTTCAAACCAGAGACTCAGCCAATTTCTAAACACCAACTGCTGCCTCATATTTCCCTTTTTCACCGAGGAACTAAAAGTACTTCACAGATGTTGCGACAGATCTTTCCCAGTGTTTTCCTGGAAACGTTTTAAGTCAGGTATTTAGGGAACCACAACTCTTTCAATTGACTAGCACTGAGGCCCTACAGAAATAGTGTTAGGATCCTTTAATTATAGGTATTACCACGCGCAAAAAGACAGTGGGGAAGAAGGAAAAGGTTTTGGGAAAAGAATAAACAAAGAAATGGTGCCGGGAGAACAGAACTGGAGAGTATGGTCATTATGGTGAGGATGGGAAACGCCAACACATTACTTTGAGGGCACGTAAGCTGAATTGTTGCCAACTTTGGGCCTGCACTGAAAGGTCCCCTAATGGTCTAAACAGGAAGTTCAAATTTCAGCTGATTACAAAGCTGGAAAGGAAAAACGCAGGGAATCACACATACTCAGAATCACATCTCGAAAATCCAGACACCAAGTGGCCTCTGGGACAAGAAAGGACCAATGGCTACCCTCCAAGTTCTGCATCAAACAGCTGTACTTTACAACTCCCTGACAAAGGTTACTGAAGCAGAAAATGCACTGTCAGGGTTTCTCTGACTTGTCGTGAGCCACCCCTATAGCCAGGCACCCACTGGGACTCTTAGTATCCACACTCCACAGCACTGACGTCTTTCAAAAAGAAAGAGCGTCAAGCTGCCTTGGTGAGGTGGAAGATGAACCTCAAGAGGGCAGTGACTGCCGTCTTTCTTTGTTCGTGTACCCCCAGTTCCTACAACAGCGTCTAGCTGAATAAATCACCAATGAGACCGATTATAAATCCAAGGACACTTTTCAATCCTGTCTTACTTTGCTTTTCTGCAGCATTGGACACAGCTGACTTTTCATGAATGGCTTCCTGTCTCTCAGTAAAAGCAAAGATTTCACATCAGCCTTCAAGGCCTGCCCCTTTGCCCCACTTTTAATCTACTAAAGTGCTCTCTCCTTCACTCACTCTACTCTAGCCACGCTGGTCTTCTTGCTACTTCGTACTAAGCAGGCATGCCCAGCACGGGGTTTCTGCCCTTGTTGTTCCCTCTTCTGGGACTCTCCCAGCCACCCCTTCCCAACCCCTGTCCCTGTGAAGACGGCTTGCCCCCTCATCACTTTCAGGTCTCTACTCAAGTGTCACTATCTCTGTAAAGACTTCCCTAACTACCCTACTTACAACCATCCTCCCCAACCCCACTCTGGCACTCTCCACAGCAGTTATTATCATCTACCATGTTACATATGTGACTTATTAACCTTGTTTACTGTTATGTCTTCCCCAACGAGCAGATGAGTTTTATAACGGCAGGGACTTTTGTCTGATTTACTGACCACCGTTTCCCCAGTGCCTAAAATATACAAGCCTAAAGACAAGGAGAGAGCAGAGGAAGAGGAAGCAAAGAAGGAAATTAGAATAGGGAAAACTGTTCCCTTCCTGTGACTTGCCTCTTCCCGTTTTATCCCTAATACCCTTTCTCTGACTCTTCTCCTGCGTGCCCCTTTGTAAGTATTCTCGGGGCTCTAACCTTCACACTCTTCTCCACAGAGCCTCTACGTGTACTCCTTGCAGAAACTCATCCATAAAAGAAAAAATCAATCATTACCTAAACACTGACAACTCCCAAATCTTCTTCGGGACCACACTTCTCCCCTGACCCTAGACCCTCATAATCGGCCACCTGCTAGACACAACCCGGCCACCTAAGTTCCTCTCCTCCATCCCCTACTTTCCTTCCATTTCTACTCATGCTGACCTACCTCACTATTCAAATCTCTTGATTAGACCATTACTCTGTGGAGAAGAGGAGTGTTATGGTTAAGAGAACAGGACTGGTATCAGAAAGATCTAGATTCGGGGCGCCTGGGTGGCCCAGTCGGTTGAGCGTCTGACTTCGGCTCAGGTCATGATCTCACGGTTTGCGAGTTCAAGCCCCGCGTCAGGCTCTGTGCTGACAGCTCAGGGTCTGGAGCCTGATTGGGATTCTGTGTCTCCCTCTCTCTCTGCCCCTCCCCCACTCACACTGTCTCTCTCTCTCTCTCTCTCTCTCTCTCTCTCTCCTCTTCAAAAATAAATAAATATTTAAAAATTTAAAAAAAAAGAAAGAAAGATCTGGATTCACATTTCTACCTCTTACCTAGTAGAGCTAGCTGTTTGAGTCAGGACAAGATATTTAATCCTCTGCAGGCTGGGTTTTCCCACCTGTCTAATGGGATAATATTAGTGAGTCAAAATGGCATTTTACATGGGGAAAAGCATTCAGGTGCTCCCCACAAACTATTGGTTCTTATTTTTAGTCATTCCCAGTTTTGCATATCTTTCCCCCTGTGTAACTGATAACATGTGTTTGTATACATACGTGTACGATCTTACATTCTAATGACAAAACGGGTAGCTAAGAACAAACTAGGCGTTACTTTTGGAATAATTCACTTGAATCCTAGTGAGTTCAGATTTTCATAGGGCACTCCAATCTTTAGTAAACTCTAGAAAGCAGTCTTCCGTATAGAACTTAGGAAAAACATTCTTCCATTACATTCTGTAAAGTTCCATTCACAAACAGCATGATATCATTCGACATCAACAGATGATGTCAGCCAAAGCACTGGAGCCTGGCAGGGAAAGGAGAAAGACTGTATAAAGAAGTGTGTCTGCTTCTTTCCCATTGTTTCTTGGCAAGACTATCTCATTATGGCAAAATTAGAGCTCAAAGTGATAGGCATAAGCTTGGAAATGGTCTTTCCGAAATTCAAATTCACACCTGACATCTTTAGTGGTACAGTTCGTAAACCAAATGTGACCAAAATAGGATGATATTCCTGAATTTTATAGCTATAAAGCCATTTAATCAGTACTCAGCCTCTGGTTAGTAAGCAATAATAATAATAAAAAACCTCACAATGACACTATATAAAAAAAAATGCCACATATTATTTACTTAAGTCAAAAAGAGATTTGGGGGAAGAAAAAGCTCTTAGAATTACTATTAGATTCATTTCTGATTTAATATTAATACATTTTAACAATTAGATTAAAACTAGAGAAGAAAAAACATTATGTAATCTTTGGAAGTAGACAAGCGTTGGCTTCGATCTTGGCTCTACCCCTCATTAGATAATTGGGCAGATTACTTCAACTCTCCAAGTCTATTCCCTCATCTGTAAAGGTTGATAATGTACCCAACTGGCAAGGTTATTCAAGAAATTAGTGACAATTTTGTATAAAAAATATATTTGTGAAATTGTAAGTACGGTAAAGAAATACCGCACAGTTGGCTCTAGAGACATAGAGTTGCTCAAGAAATGGTCATTATTACTTTCCAAATACAGTGGTCTCAACACAGAACAAGACAATCGTTACGTACGACTACAATCAGTTCTTGATCATAGTGACTAAACTGCTAAATTCAAAACAGCTAAGTAAACTTAAAGCAATTCATTTTTAGTTTTGAAATACAATCATTTTTGCAGTAAATTTACCATGTCCAAGTGAAGGCTACGCATACTAGTATAATAATGCAATAGGCTATGTTCATATCAATCTTTTAAGACTAAGCCATGGGGGCACCTGGGTGGCGCAGTCGGTTGGGCGTCCGACTTCAGCCAGGTCACGATCTCGCGGTCCGTGAGTTCGAGCCCCGCGTCAGGCTCTGGGCTGATGGCTCGGAGCCTGGAGCCTGTTTCGGATTCTGTGTCTCCCTCTCTCTCTGCCCCTCCCCCGTTCATGCTCTGTCTCTCTCTGTCCCAAAAATAAATAAACGTTGAAAAAAAAAAAAAGACTAAGCCACGATTTAAGAAAATATTACAGTAAACACAATGATCAGAATGTAGAACGAGCTCCAAATCTACCGTGCTTACTGCTACATAACCGGTTGTCTGTACGATGCCTGGCACGTAACTGGGACCTGGTAAATGTTTGTTTAATTACAGTCTGTCTATAGCCACTTAAGATTATTCCAGAGTACTGGTGGTCCAATGCTAGAAAAATAATTCAAAGTAATAAAAGAGCACAACTTGAGAAGTAATTTTAATAGAAAATTAAATTTTGCTTCTTAAAAAGTCCTAAGAGGACCTGGCTAAACCATCAGCATAGGCCCACTGTGAAAAGCTACTATATAATATACATTCAGAACTTTGGAACCAGGACAAGAACCTGATCTGATGCATACCTCAGCCCTCTTTTCCACCTCTGCATTTTCTACTAGTTTGGTTATTTACTTAATTAGCCTTCTGTTTTCAAACTTTAAGTACCAGCAACTTGAAGAATTACAGAGTTGCTTTACTATTCTTCTCTTTTAAAAAAAGATTTTTTTTATGGGGCGCCTGGGTGGCTCGGTCGGTTAGGCGTCCGACTTCGGCTCAGGTCATGATCTCACGGCCCCTGAGTTCGAGCCCCGCGTCGGGCTCTGTGCTGACAGCTCGGAGCCTGGAGCCTGTTTCAGATTCTGTGTCTCCCTCTCTCTCTGACCCTCCCCTGTTCATGCTCTATCTCTCTCTGTCTCAAAAATAAATAAACGTTAAAAAAATTTAAAAAAAAAGATTTTTTTGAAAGGCATTAGTTTTTAGCGTCTTCAATTTTACTATAGTATGCGCAGTCAAAAACAAGCTCCAACAAAAATCCGTGACATCTAACAAACATTTTAATGGCACAGACCTCAAACTCTCCATGGAACAAATGAAGATAACGCACGTCTGCTATTTTTCTAAATGAATGGTAACTTTAGGATGTGAGGCAACTGAACAATGGTTTCAGGAAAACACGAAGTCAAGATTCACAGTGGGTCCCTCTTCCCTGTGTTGTTAGGCGCCCAGAGGTCTTCAAATCATGTTACTCCAGTCTTGTCTCGGTTTGTTTTCTCCCTCCCAAGGCTGAAGCTGAACTTAATGGCTGGTAACGTAATTCGGTAACATTCTGATGCTATTCCCTTCAGTTTTAACATTTGTAATGGAATTATAAGAATATTGTGTGTTCTTAAAAGTAAATGCCTTTCGCACCCAAATGTTAAGCATAGGATTTAATAAGCTCAACTAAAAAAGGGTTTCACCGGACACTTTAAAATATGGGATGCCATTTTTTTCTTCTCCGTAACTCCTCTGTTAAACTATTCACACTAAAGACAATGAAGTTTTGAAGCACAGAGACGGAATGCCAAATGTAAACGACTGGAGACCGAGACAAGCAAGTGAGATGGAGCAGAGCGCTGATCGCAGCGTCTCCAAAACTTCCATCAAGAATCTGTGACATGGGACAATTCAACGGGAACAAGGAAAAGCTTACACAGTACCGGAATGCTGCTTTGAGGACCCACCCGTTTTCCGGTCTATGGGCGGCGAATGGCTGAAAGCAGCTGGAGCTAAAACAGCCCCAGTTCTGCCCCCCAAAGAGTGTAGCGCTAGAGGGCGGCGACCCATTTCATGGGACTTAACCCCCAGCAGCCCAAATCATCCAGACCCCGACACCCAGGGCTGAAGCGAGACTGCCACTCCCGTACGTACAGGAGGCCTCCGCACCCACCTCGGCCCAAACTGCCCCTCCCCTCCCAGACTAGGCCCGGGCAGGGCCCTCGGGCCTGGGGCCGGGCCCCCGCGCGGCCGGTCCTTAGCCCCGGTCGGGCCAGCCGAGCTCCCATCGCCTCGTCCCTCTGCCGGCTCAGACCACGGCCAGTGGCGAACAGCTCTCTGCGTCCCACTACCTTGGTCGTACGGATGTGCTCCATTTCGAGGAGACGGCCGCCGGCAGCCAGCCTCACGGGCGTACCATGGAGCGACAGAACCCCGAGCGGACACAACCACCCAGGTCCGGCAGGAACTATCAGGGGGCCAGCGCCGCGGCCCGTCAGCCCGCCCCCTCAGCCCGCCCCCTCAGCCCGCCCCCTGGCAGCGTCAACCGCGCAGGCGCAGCCGGCGTGCGCCGTCTCCAAGAAACACTTCCCCAAACCGGCGGCCGCGAAGGGGGCGGGGACCGGCGGGGCAGAGCGTCCTCTGGGGGAGAGCGGCGTCTCCTTCTTCTGAGCCACCGTAGATCCTACAGCGCCCCCTGCTTGTGGAGGCTCGCCAACCCCTAGCAGAAGGCGTCCCTCTATCGGCCAGTTGGCCAAGGACAAGAAATGGAGGCGAGCTCGGTGGTTCATAGACTTTTCTTTGCTCAGGAATGGACGGACTGTGTGGACGTCCTTGTGTGAAGAGAATTTAGTGGGTGAGGGCGAGACAAGACGTCACTGAAGTCCATTACCCTGCCAGTGGACAGCACCAAATTTCAATACTTTCTCTTTAGGTGCGGTTGTACTAGAATCTGTTCCAAGGAAATCATCAAATATATTTAGTGTAGCCTTATTTGAAACAATCAAAATTCCCCATACTACAGAATTAGTTATATAAAAGTGTACTATGTCCATAAACACCAGCATCCATTAAAAAATTATGCGGTAGATCCTGACAAGTAAAAGCTGAACAAACTTGAAAATCATCAACTTTCCCTAGACCTGCAAGAGAACTGAGGTCACCGGGAATACCACTGCCCCTAGAATTAGAGAGGGGCATGCAAATACAGACGATCACAACTAAAGGAAACAAACCCACAAGCAGCAACCTTCCTGGGCACCAATGCCGGGCAGTTTCTTTTCCCTAGTAAATCATGTCCAAATATCCAGAAAAACTTACAAGACATACTAAAGGGCAGAAAACAGTGTGAAGAGACACAGCAAGCATCAAAACCAGACTTGGATATGACAGGGATGTTGGAATTATCAGACTGCAAATTTAAAACAATTAGGGTTAATGTGGGAAAGGGTCTTATTTATCTGGACAAAGGAGACAACACGCAAGAACGGATGGGCAATGGAAACAGGGAGACGAGAGTCCTAAGTAAAAACCAAAAAGAGATAGTAGAGATAAAGAACACTGCAAAGAAATGAAGAATGCCTTTGATGGCGTTGTTAGTGGTCTGGACATGGCTGAGGAAAGACATCTCTTTCCTCGGAGAGCTTGAGAATATTTCAAAAACTAAAACTTCCAAAACTAAAAACACAAAGAAAACAAAGACTGAAAAAAAAAACCAGAACAGAATATCCAAGAACTGCAGGACATCTACAAAAGGTGTAATATACATGTAAAGAACATCTGAAGAGGAAAGAAAGGAACAGAAGCAAGTATTTGGAACAATAATGTCTGAAAATTTCCCCCGGTTTAATGTTATATGTCAAACCTCAGACCCAGTAAGCTCAGAGAACACCAAGCAGGATAGATGTCAGAGAAACTACACATCATTCTCAAACTATAGAAAATCAAAGATAGAGAAAAAAAAGTCCTGAAGAAGCCAGAGGAAAAGAATAGTTTACCTATGGAGAAGCAAAGGTAAGTATCACATTTGACTTCTCTTCAGATGTGAAGAGACCACACAAGCAAGAAGAGAGCAAAGTGAAATAAAGACTTTCTTAGGTAAATAAAAATTGAGCAGATTTGTTGCCGATAGAGCTGCCTTGGAAAAAATTGTCAAAAGAAGTTCTTCAGAGAGAAGGAAAATGATACAGGTCAGAAATTTGGATCTACATAAAGAAAGGAAGAACATTAGAGAAGGAATAAGTGAAAGTGAAATAAAAACATTTCCTTATTCTTTATTGATCTAATAAAAAACATTTTGTTCAAAATAATAGCAACAATGTATTTGAGTGTGTGTGTGTGTGTGTGTGTGTGTGTGTGTGCGCACACGCACACATGCTTAATGTATAAGTGAAATGAAGGACAGCACTGACACAGGGATGGGAGGGAGGAAGGAGGAATTAGGATTATTTTGTTATAAAGTACTTGCACTACCAAAAAATTTTATGCTGTAGAGGAATATTACATAACAAAAATGTTGATGCTGTATTACTGAGTGGAAAACAAGCTGGTTATGGAATGATAAGATCAATGTGACTGTTCCGTAATTTTTATGTATGCAAACAAAAAGTTTACATTTCTAGATGGGAGGATTGCAGGTGGTTTTTGTAATTCCTCTATTTCAGTGTTTCTCAGCCTCCAGTGATTTTGCCCCTCAGGAGATATTTGGCCATACCCGGAGATATTTTCGGTTGTCACAACTGGGTGCATGGGTGGAGACGCTACTGACATCTAGTGGGTAGAGGCTAGGTTTGCTGCTGAACATCCTACAATGCATACCTACAGACACACACCTAACAAAGAATTATCCAGAAACATGTCAATAGCGAAGAGATGGAGAAACCCTGCTTTACAGTTTCCCGATGTTCTATACTAAGCAGGTTTTTAAAATTTTTTTTAACGTTTATTTATTTTTGAGAGATACAGAGACAGAGTGCGAGCAGGGGAAGAGCAGAAAGAGAGGGAGACACAGAATCTGAAGCAGGCTCCAGACTCTGAGCTGTCAGCACAGACCCCGACACGGGGCTCGAACTCACGAGCTGCGAGATCATGACCTGAGCCGAAGTCGGACGCTTAACTGACTGAGCCACCCAGGCACCCCTATACTGAACAGTTTTGATGCAATTTGAGTTTCAAGTTTAAGAGTGAATGCTAAGAAAGAATTCTTGAGATGTTTCTGGTGCAAAAAGGTGATTTTATTATAGCACAGGCACAGGACCTATGGGCAAAAAGAGCTGTACTGGGGTTGTGAGGAGTTACTGACTATATACTTCTTAATTAGTGGGGGTTAATGATAGCGTAAGTCTCTAAAGAATGTGGAAGCAAGGCTTTCAGGACCTTGAGGGGCTAGCTGCTGTTAGGATAAGGTTACCTTTAGTCTTTTTTTTTTAATTTTTTTTTTAACATTTATTTATTTTTGAGACAGAGAGAGATAGAGCATGAACAGGGGAGGGTCAGAAAGAGGGAGACACAGAATCTGAAACAGGCTCCAGGCTCTGAGCGGTCAGCACAGAGCCCGACGCGGGGCTCGAACTCACGGACTGTGAGATCATGACTTGAGCCGAAGTCAGACGCTTAACCGACCAAGCCACCCAGGCGCCCCTAGTCTTTTAATAAAACGTAAACACTAAGGCACTAAGGCAACCACGAGTTCCTTGAGGAAGATCGCACTCTGCGTGTTTCACGTATCAGTGGGCTGCAAGCTGTAAGGAAATTTAAGCTACATTTCTCTTGCCCTTGTTTCCCTCGTCAGTTTCACTTGTTGTAACTAGAAAATGCTGCTTGTAAAACATCATTATAATTTTTACATCATCTTTCTTACCATGTTTGATGTTCTAGGTTTTTTCTTCTTTCTCTTTTTTAATGTTTATTTATATTTGGGGGGGTGGGGTGGTGTGGGAAGGTGCAGAGGGAGAGAGAGACAGAATCTGAAGCAGGCTCCAGGCTCTGAGCTATCAGCACAGAGCCCTATGCGGGGCCCAAACTCATGAGCCCTGAGATCATGACCTGAGCTGAAGTTGGATGCTTAACTGACTGAGCTACCCAGGTGCCCCTACATTTGCTTTTCTGGTTAAGAATTTGCCAGCATTTCATTCACTTATTTAATTCAACTTGTCTTGGTGTTGCTTTGTCTTATTTTGGTTTGTTTTTTTTTTTTTTTTTTGAGTGCCTGCTGTGTTTCAGACAGATTACCAAAGCAAGTGAGATGTTCGTTAAGCACAGCAGTCTTTGTGGTGAAATTACTTACTCCTGTAAGGTAAGTATGAAATAAGATGGAGCAACCTAGAAACCAGTCTTGGTACAGTAGCACGTACAAAAGAAACACAAATCCCGCTTCCAACAAGAAAGAAAGAAATTAAGAAAGAAAGAAAGAAAGAAAGAAAGAAAGAAAGAAAGAAAGAGAAAGGAAGAAAGGAAGGAAGGAAGGAAGGAAGGAAGGAAGGAAGGAAGGAAGAAAGAAAGAAAGAAAGAAAGAAAGAAAGAAAGAAAGAAAAAGAAGGAAAGAAAGAAAGAAAGAAAGAAAGAAAGAAAGAAAGAAAGAAAGAAAGAAAGAAAAAGAAGGAAAGAAAGAAAGAAAGAAAGAAAGAAAGAAAGAAAGAAAGAAAGAAAGAAGACACATTGAAAATTAATGTAGGTCCTTACTGAAGACCTTTTGAGAGATAAGAATAGGGCAAATTATATTGAGTGACACACATCATGACTTCCTTAATAAAACCTCTTTTTATTATTTTTCCCATGTTTTTGTCATTTTCCCCACTTCCTGTTCCCAGACAGGTTACCCTCACATATCAGGTTATCTATCCTCCACCTTCTTTTCTCTTGTCATTTCTCACTTTTTCTCTCTTACTGATTCTAAAAGAGAGGGAATAACAATGATAACACTTACTACCTGATAATCAGGAGGCAGAAAGTGTACCGGATGCTTTACCTGTATTCTGAGGAAAATACTTTCCTCAGTTTAAAGATGAGGAAAGTAAAATACAATGAAGTAACTTGCCCAATATCATGCAACAGAGAAAGCCTAGATCCATGATGTGAAGCCAGACAGTCTGACTCTAGAGTCTGTATTATTAATAATTATTCTATATTGGTTTTCCACAATCCATATAGATGTTCCATTTATGATAATATGATAGGCTAGGAAATGACCCTGCCTTAAAAAAAAAAAGACTTAAAATAACAGGCAAAGTAGAAATCAAGTTCTGTAAAGAACCAGGTAACAGACAAGACAGTGAGGCCTTACCGTGCAAACTATAAGGGAAAGTATATACCCAGAGAGGTAAGCAGGAAACTGGAAATGTGGCAAAAGGGCCGTTTCCAAACCAGGTGCCCTCAAAGGATGCAAAATTCAGAAGTCAAAATCTCAGGCCCACCCAGGTGGGGAGTTTAATGAGGCGCTCTCTCCCTACGTAAAGCCAGGGCCGTATGCTCATTTTGTTTAAAGAAATGACATTTAAAATATCTGCAGTATAGGGGGAAATAATTTAAAAAAAATTTTTTTTGTTTACTTAGTTTTGAGAGAGAGACAGAGACAGAGACAGAGCAAGAGCAGGGGAAGGGTAGAGAGAGAGGGAGACACTGAATCCGAAGCAGGCTCCAGGCTCTGAGCTGTCAGCACAGAGCCCAACGCGAGGCTTGAGCCCAGGAACTGTGAAATCATGACCTGGGCCGAAGTCGGTTGCTTAACTGTCTGAGCCACCCAAGCGCCCCGGGGGAAAATAATTTCTGAATGATATAGCAAATATGAAGAACCAAATATAACTTCTATAAATTAAATACAAAAATTGGAATGGAAAGCTCATCGGATGGGTTTAACAGATTAAACAAATTAGAAGAAATAATTAGAAAACCAGAAGTTACTAAAAAAATTACCCACAAAGGAAAGGAGTACAGAGAGACAAAAAGATTATAAATATGACAAAAGATTCAGGAAAAATGAAGGAAAGAGTGCAAAGATCTAACATAAACCTAATCACAGTTTCACAAGAATAAGAGAGAGAAGAAGAGAGACTGGGCAAAAATAACATTTGATGAGATAATGCCTGATTTTTTTTTTTTTTTTTTTAGAATGCATGGAAGACACCGATCCACAGAATAAAGAAGCCTACAAATTCCAAGTTTGATAAAAAGACATCCATGTCTAGATACATGATAGCGAACTACAGATTCCCTATGGTGACTTGGTTATGGCAACACCAAAGACAAAAATGGAGATCTTAAAAGCATCCAGAGAAAAAGTACAAATTACCTCCAGTAGATCCGTAATTACATTTACAGTTGACTTCTTATCAGCAATAGATAGAAGGCATGTAACATTGCAATGGTATCTGCCATATACTGGAAGAAACAACCAATAATCTAAAATACTTTTTGCAGGGGTGCCTGGCTGGCTCAATTGGTAATGTGACTCGTGATCTCAGGGTTGTAAGTTTGAGCCCCATGTTCAGTGTAGAGATTACTTAATAATAAATCTTTAAAAAATCAAATAAAATAGGGAAGCCTGGGTGGCTCAGTCAGTTAAACGTCCAAGTCTTGATTTCGGCTCAGGTCATGATCTCATGGTTCATGAGTTCCTGCCCCACCTGGGGTTCCATGCTGACAGTGCAGAGCCTACTTGGGATTCTCTCCCCCCCAGCCCCCCGTCCCTCTCCCACTCTCTCTCTCTCTCAAAATAAATAAATAAACTTAAAAAAATTTTTTAATGGGAAATAAATCACTTAAAAAATAAAATACTTTTTCCAGGAAAACATATCTTTCAAAAAATGAAAGTAGGGGGAAAAAAACTCAGACATCTTCCAAAAGACAAAAACAGAAAGACTGAGTTTGCCATGATCCATATTACAGCAAATTCTAAATTGTATTTCAGAATAGGGAAAATGATCACAGATGGGAGATCTAAGATACAAAAGAAATGAAGATTCTTTTTTTTTTACATTTATTTATTTTTGAGACAGAGAGAGAGCATGAACAGGGGAGGGTCAGAGAAAGAGGGAGACACAGAATCTGAAACAGGCTCCAGGCTCCGAGCTGTCAGCACAGAGCCCGTCGTGGGGCTCGAACCCACGGACTGCAAGATCATGACCTAAGCCGAAGTCGGGACGCTTAACCGACTGAGCCACCCAGGTGCCCCAAAGATTCTTTTTAACATAAAGAAATGAGAGGCGCCTGAGTGGCTCAGCCAGTTAAGCTTCTGTGTTTGGCTCAGATCATGATCGCATAGTTTCGTGAGTGGAGCCCCGCATCCGGCCCTGCGCTGACAGTTCAGAGGCTGGAGCCTGCTTCAGATTCTGTGTCTCTCTCCCCATCTTTCTGCCCGCCTCCCCCACAAACTCATGCTTTGTCTCTGTCTCTCAAAAATAAATGTTAAAAAAAATTTCAAACACAGAAATGAGTAAATGTAAATAAACACAAACTGCCTAAAACAATAATAAAGTTTTGCTAAGTTGAACAATAATTCAAATACATGAGTTAGGAGTGAGATAAAGTATCCTAGTATCCTTGCATTACCTTGGAAAAGAGTGGGAGTGCTGGGTTAACTTTAGCCTTAAAAAGTTGTGTTTATATGTTTTATTTGCTAGAGTAACTGCTAAAATAATAGAAACAGCATATAAGTTCCAATGTAGTAGAAGGTGAAAATGGAATTTTAAAAAGATATATTTGCCACAGCAAAAAAGAGTATTAGATGTCAACAAATTTAACAAAATATGTGTAAGGTATTTATAGAGCATGTTACAAAACTCCATAAATGGATGGATAATAGGTATACAGATATGCAATCTCAATCTTCTCCCTCTCTCCACACACACACACACACACACACACACACACACACACACACACACACACGCCTAAATAAATGGGAGGGCTGGGGCGCCTGGGTGGCTCAGTCGGTTAAGCGGCCGACTTCGGCCCAGGTCATGATCTCGTGGTCCGTGAGTTTGAGCCCGGCGTCCGGCTCTGTGCTAACAGCTCAGAGCCTGGAGCCTGTTTCAGATTCTGTGTCTCCCTCTCTCTGACCCTCCCCCATTCATGCTTTGTCTCTGTCTCAAAAATAAATAAACGTTAAAAAAAAAATTAAAAAAAAAATAAATGGGAGGGTACACTATGTTCATGGAATAGAAAACTCATTTTTAAAATATATCAATTCTTCCCAAACTACTCTATCTACAGATTCAGTGTATGCCCAATCACTATCCTAACAGTCTTGGTGTGCGTATGTATTTTGGGTGTGGTGGGGAGTTGTCAGTACATATGTGTGATAAGCTGATTTTACAATATATATGGGAATGTAAAGGGCTAAAAAGAAGTTTGAGGAAGAACAATAAAGCAAGATTTTCCCAAAGGGATTTTTTTTAAATTTTTTTTTTCAACGTTTATTTATTTTTGGGACAGAGAGAGACAGAGCATGAACGGGGGAGGGGCAGAGAGAGAGGGAGACACAGAATCGGAAACAGGCTCCAGGCTCCCAGCCGTCAGCCCAGAGCCCGACGTGGGGCTCGAACTCACGGGCCGCGAGATCGTGACCTGGCTGAAGTCGGACGCTTAACCGACTGCACCACCCAGGCGCCCCATGGGATTTTGGAGACATTATAAATTTACAGTGACTTAGGTAGTGTGTTGCAAGAATAGGGCGGATAGGCTTGTGGAACAGAATGAAAGTCCAGAAATAAACCCACATATAGAGATATTGGATTTATGAAAAATGTGATACTGGAGATCAGTGTGGGGAAACCCTCTTTTCAGTAAATAGGCCTGAGAAACTTTGGTTTCTATATGGGTAAAAAGATGAAATTTGATCCTTACCCCACACTATGCATTCCCATGTTGATTAAAGACTCAGATGCATGGGGCGCCTGGGTGGCACAGTCGGTTAAGCGTCCGACTTCAGCCAGGTCACGATCTCGCGGTCCCGGAGTTCGAGCCCCGCGTCGGGCTCTGGGCTGATGGCTCAGAGCCTGGAGCCTGTTTCCGATTCTGTGTCTCCCTCTCTCTCTGCCCCTCCCCCGTTCATGCTCTGTCTCTCTCTGTCCCGAAAATAAATAAATGTTGAAAAAAAAAATGTGGACTCTAGAGAATCTTAAGCATATGCAATAGTATGTTATGTATATTATGTATATGCAATAGTATATTATAGAATATTATGTATATGTTTTTAGTACCCCATCTGTAATAGCCCAAAACTATAAACAACAGCAGGAATAAAATAGGTGGATAGATAAATGGTGATACAGTCATAAAATAGAATAATATGCAGCAATGTTAATGAATATTCAGTTACATATAACAGCAAAGATGAAAATCATAAATGTAAGGTTGAACAAAAAATGCAAGACACAAAACAACCATATGCTATGATTCCATTTATGTTATAGTTCAAAAATAGACAAAACTCAACTATGTTTAGGGGTGAACACAGAGGTGCTAAAACTATAAGGAAAATTGGAGTGTGACTGAAGAAGGGCATAAAAAGAACTTCTAAGTTGCTTGCAGCATCCAGTTTCTTGATGTGGGTGGTGGTCACAATATGGGTGTTTCATGATGTGGATGTTTAGTTTATAAACAGAACTTGTATACTTTCTGCATTCTTCTGCAAGTATGATATTTTCGTAACTGGGAAAAGTCTATGAAGTAGGACATTTTAACTTCTTTTCAAAGTAATATATACTGTTGTTTTTCTTTCAAAGTCCAAGGGAGGGGCATCTGGGTGGCTCAGTTGGCCAAGCGTCTGATTTTTTATCTCAGCTCAGGTCTAGATCTCAGGGTTGTGAGTTCAAGCCTCACATTGGGCTCTAACACTGGGCATGGATCCTACTTTAAAATAAACAAACAAAAAAATAAACAAACAAATATTCAAGAGTAGCATAAAGCTTATAACAAAATTTGGTTATCCCCTGCTTCATCACTATTCTTACTTCCCCAAAGCACTCATTCTGATTTTTGTCTTTTTCTTGTTTTTACTTTCGTATGTCTGAGTAACATAGTTTTAGGACTCTTTCTTGACTTTTTTTTTCAGTTTTAGGTAATTTTTTTCAGTTTCTTCCTTCACTTAAGGTCAGAATTTAGCTCTTGTAGAAAATCCCCTGCTCCCAGATTTGCATTTCCCCTTCCTCTTGTGCTATTAGAGTTTTAACACCTTTAAAAAGTTGAATTCACACTCATGTTTTCATTATTATTCTTATAGACTCTTCACTGTGATTCCAAATTAAGTACTCCACTTACATTTCCTTTCTTATATAATTGAATTTTTTTTTTTCAATTGCCTCTTTGAGTAATTTGCCTAGTTTTCTTTCTCTCTCATGTTAAGTATTCTCACACTAGATCCAGTATTCCTTCATGGTTAAGTCCGACAGATAATCTCTCAGTTCCATTGTTTTTCCTCGAGACATCTGTCCAGAGGTCCCTAGATATCTAAGAGTCTCTTCCCTTCTTATTCCAGGTTGTTCCAGTTGTTCTCTAGGCCTACTGAATTATCTTGGGACTCCCCTTCACCAGTATATGGTGAAGCCAGGGAAATGTCTTGATTAGTCTTTTGTGTTGAATTCCTAGATCTTATGTTGTATTCTTCTTGATTTGCTTACTTGGTTCTGTTCTGTTTTGGTGGAGTATATTCTTTTTTTTTTTTTAATTTTTTTTTAATGTTTATTTATTTTTGAGACAGAGAGCGACACAGCATGAACAGGGGAGGGTCAGAGAGAGAGGGAGACACAGAATCTGAAACAGGCTCCAGGCTCTGAGCTGTTGGCACAGAGCCTGATGTGGGGCTCGAACTCACAGACCGTGAAATCATGACCTGAGTTGAGGTCGGGCGCTTAACCGACTGAGCCACCCAGGCGCCCCTGGTGGAGTATATTCTTTAATGACTTCCTGAAATAAGGCAAAAGACAAATCTTTGATGGATAGTTTGGCTGGGTCTAGAATCCCGTGCTGGGAAAAATTTTTTCTCTTAGGATTTTGAGAGCTCCCAGAAACACATCCTAACTTCCACAGTACCTGTTCAGAAACCTGATGACTTCCTGGTTTCCCTTTGGAGGTCCCCACTTTATTTTCTCAGGAAGCTTTTTGGATCTCTTCACCCCCATGATCTGAAATTTTAAAACAAGAAACTTGGTTTTCTCCTCTATTTCCATCCAGTGTTTTGAGAACATGATGAACTCTTTGAATATTTTTTTTAATGTTTTTTATTCTTGAGAGAGATAGAGCATGAGCAGAAGAGGGCAGAAAGAGAGGGAGACACAAAATCTGAAGCAGGCTCTAGGCTGTGAGCTGTCAGCACAGAGCCCGACGTGGGGCTCGAACTCACGAACCGTGGTATCATGACCTGAGCTGAAGTTGGGCCCAGGTGCCCCCATGATGAACTCTTTCAATCTAAAAACACATTTTCATTAATTATGGGAAATTTTCTTATATTATTTCTGAGATAATTACTGTTTCTTTCTTTTTATTATTTTTTTCTTTTTTTCTCCCTTCCTTCTGTTGTTCTTCCCATTTCCCTCCCTTTCTCCTTTCTTTTTCAAAAAACATTTTTTTAAATGTTTACTTATTTTTGAGAGGGAGAGAGAGACAGAGTATGAGCCAGGGGAGGGATAGAGAGAGAGGGAGACACAGAATCAGAAGCAGGCTCCAGGCTCTGAGCAGTCAGCACAGAGCCTGATGCGGGGCTCGACCTGAGCTGAAGTCAGACACTCAACTGACTGAGCCACCCAAGCGCCTCTCTCCTTTCTTTCTTCTATCAGATGTGAAAAGTCCTGGTCTGACTCTAATTTATTATTCTTTTATTCCTATTTTCTAGGCCTTTGTCTTTTTTTTTTTAATGTTTATTTTTATTTTGAGAGAGAAAGAGAGAGAGCGCGAGTGAGCAAGGGGGGCAGAGAGAGAGGGAGAAAAAGAGCCTGTCCGCTCTGTCAGTGCAGAGCCTGATGCAGGGCTCAATCTCAAGAACTGTGAGATGACAACCTGAGCGGAAGCCAACAGTCAGACGCTTAACTGACTGAGCCACCCAGTCGCCCCCTTTGTCTTCCTAATATATTTTCTGGGAAATTCTTACGACTTTATAATACCACCCTTATGGAGTAGGAGTTGTTCTCCCCCTCTTGTGGGGCAGTGTTTCTATATAAATGATTTGGAATGCTTCTGCACAAGATATTTTTCTATTCTTCCCCATTTATTATTTATTCATTCGCTTACATCAGTGTGGATTTACCGATGTTCATTTTAAACTTTAGGTTATAATCTGATAGTTCCTTAGTTTCTTGTTCCAGCTTTGGCCATCAGTAAATTTTTCACTTGGCTCCTATATGTCCTTTGACATACCTCATCAATATAGGCAGGGCTTTTTTGGTTTCTGGTTTTTTGAGCACTTCCTTACTTTCTGGCACTACAATATGCTCCAGGCTCATCTTGCAACTTTTCCATCCCAACTCCTGGAATTAATAATTTCTCAAGGAGGTCCAGTCCCTTTAATTGGAGAATGATACTAGAATCCAAGATCTGGGCACTAGCTGTGCCGACCGCTACTGGAATGCTGTTCCTCCCAGGCTAAGAGTTCATTTGGTCACCTACATTTCCCTTTTTCCTTTTTCTAAAAATTTTTTGTAGCACTCTGTTCTGATTCTGTGGATCTCGTTTCTCTAGGTATAAGATAAGATAAAAATAAAGTTACTTGTTTATTTTTGCTTCCCAAATTCTCTCCATTCCTTCTAGTTTTGTTTTGGTTTCTGACTTTCGCGTCAGACCTGTTCTCTAGAATCTGATGATCTTTGACCATCCTTTCAATAAAATGTTACTTAGAAACAATCTTTGTAGGAGCGTTTGACATTTGACGAGCCTCATGCAGAACGAAGAGGTAAGCATTTTGTTGGGGATCCCCCATACCACTACTTGAAGGTACTATGCGTTTGAACGGGCACAAGGAATTCTGGGAACAGTTGTCTTGTTGGTAGCAGCAGCAGAAACTGAGTACAAAGCCCGTTAGGCACCACACACAGGATCGAAAGGATCCATACCATCTGCTCCTCTGCACTAGCACTCTGCACAAACTCCTACCCAGCAGGACACGCCGCAACACTTGGACTTGACCACAGCCTTTGATCGCCAGGGAGTTTGCGCAGCACCAACAGGGTCAGCCACAGCGCCCCCACCCCCACACCCCCGCAGCGGACTCTCTCTGAAACGCCGCGGAGCGGATGAATTATCATCGATCGATTACCGAAACGTCAGGGAGCAGACACGCTCCCGGCACTTCCCCGGGAAGGGGCGGTAGCCAACCAAAAACTGAGGTCGCCTCCTTTACTATAAAGGCGCCTGGAATGCTCCATAGGGTCTTCCTCACTCTGGGACTCCGCGCATCCCTTTTACCAGTAGGGAAGGACATAAGCAATAATTGAGATTGAACAACCATAAAGTACAGATTACGTCAACACGTATCCCAATACAGAACTAAAACAAAACGGTCCGCCTTGCCTTTTACGCCGGACACCACCTCCGTAAGAGAGCCGGCGCCACGCCCACCCCACCCCTTCCCAGGGTGCCTTGCGCGGCGCGCCGACCCCCCCCCCCCCCCCGCCCCCCCCCGTCCCAGGGCGCCTTGCGCGGCGGCCTCGCTCCCGGTGGGCTACGTGCGCGCGGCGGGCGCCGGAACGTGCTCTCGCGTGGTGGCCCCACCCACCTCGGCCTTCTCAGCCGCTGGGACTTGAAGTTCCCGCCAGGTCGCGGCTGGGTGAGAGCGATGCTGCGCGGCCCGCCTGGACTCTGAGGAGAGAGGAGCGTCCCCGGCCCCTTGCAGCTTGCTGACGCCTCCGAGCCCCGGCAGCCATGTCCACGGGGTTTTCCTTCGGGACCAGCACGCTGGGCTCCACCACCGTAGCCGCCGGCGGGACCGGCGCAGGCGGCGGTTTCTCCTTCGGGACTGGGGCGTCTAGGTAACCGCACCTCCTCGCTTTCCCCGGCCCGGGTCCTCCCCTCGAGCCTCCGGTGGATGGGCCCGTCCCTCCCTCTTCCCCCCGCCCCCCGGGTTTCCTTCCCGGTGGGCCTGGTATGGTAGAAAAATACTTGCCCAGGGCCAGCTTCGAAGCCCTGCCTTATTTCAGCGCCCTGCCGCCCCCCCCCCCCCCCCGGCGGCCTGGTCGGCAGGAGGGCGGATGGTCTCGGGGCTGTGAGGTCCCCCAGAATTTACGATGGTTCATACTCACACATTGTTCCCACGGAGGGGGTCCGGCTGCGTGGAAGGGCCTGGCATGTCACGCCGAGCCCCAGCGGTGCGGCAGCCCGAGGCACGGAACGAATGGTGAACGAATGAACGGCACTGGGGCTTACTCTGGGGTTTTAGAAAAAGCAGATTTTAAGGAGCACAAGTCAGAGTTTCTCCCCGAGAATTCAGGTTTCATTGCAGGAGACACGGTGTGGGACTTTCCAGGGCTTAATGATGTTGTGGGATTTTAAAGGAGCTCAGGTCTTTGTACCTCATGGGACCCTCTCCTTTGTTGTTTCTTGTTTTAAACACTTGTTACAGCATTTATTGGTGATGATTTTGAACGTGATGTGCAGATGAGTGTACATGAGCGAGTGGTGTGTTGTAATGACTTACACTGAAAAATGTAGCATATCTCTCGTTTTTGTGCCGCCTGCTGAACCACCAGCGCAAATGGCGAAGTAAAGCTAGCAGAGGTCCAGAGACCATTAAAATCGTTAAAGATCATTGTCATGATGAGACATGGAATCTTTAGAATTCAGTCTTTTTAAGGTAAAAGTGGAGGAGTTCCTTAAATCCAGAGGAGCGCGTAGAACGCGTTACACGGCATCTTGTGAAGTTTGAGGAATGTGGTTGTAGATTAAAAGGGCAAAAAAAGAATCTTCCTTGTGTTAAAAAAAAAAGGGGGGGGTTGGGCACAGACTACATAGTCAAATATAAAATCTGGGAGTCTTTCTCCTTTAATACCTCCTTTTCTTTCACTCTGCACACATAATCAGCAAGGCCTGCTAATTTAAAATTTTTCTAAAATATCTATTTTGAGAGACAGAGAGAGACCGAGCACGAGCTGGGGAAGGGCAGAGAGAGAGGGAGACACAGAATCTCAAGCAGGCTCCAGGCTCTCTCTGGGCTGTGAGCACAGAGCCCAACGCGGGGCTTGAACTCATAGACTGTGAGATCATGACCTGAGCCGAAGTCGGACGCTCAACCGACTGAGCCACCCAGGTGCCCCTCCATTTTGTTGTTTTAAAATACTGGTTGTGATCTGCTAAATTGATGTTCTACTTCTGATGGGTCCTAATCTTAGGTTGAAAAACACTGCTGTAGCAACTTGGGCATTTTCTTAGTTCCTCAGGTGGGCTTGGCCCAACCCCTTCCCCTTGGGTCAGTTCCCGCTGATTGGAATCCCCCCGCCACCTCCTTGAGTGCCAGGCTAGTGTCTACTGTTGGGACTCCAATGCTTACCTATCCAGAGAGGTCTTTGCAGCTCTGCCAGTGTAGACGAGGTTTCCATCCTCATAGCACCCTGTAACATAGCACTTACCACGGTTGTAGTCAATTCATTATATATATATATTTTTTTATTAAATTTTTTTTTTAATGTTTATTCTTGAGACAGAGCATGAACACGTGAGGGTCAGAGAGAGGGAGACACAGAATCTGAAACAGGCTCCAGGCTCCTAGCTGTCAGCACAGAGCCCGACGTGGGGCTCGAACTCACGGACCACGAGATCATGACCTGAGCCGAAGTCGGACGGTCAACCGACTGAGCCACCCAGGCACCCCAATTCATTATATTTTTTGTTGACTTGTTTATATTCTGATCCCAGCAACGGAACGAAAGCTCCATGAGGGCAAAGACCGTTTCATGTCATTTTTTTGGGTAGACACAGTGAAGCTCAGTGCATATTTTTTGAGTGAATGAGTGATTGATTCATTCTCTCCACTGACTGGAAACTTCCTGAAGTCAGGATCTGAGTCTTACCACTCTGTCCTCAGTCCCTGTGACAGTTCCTGGCACATGACAAGGGCTTTCATAGATCCTTGTTGAATGACTGAGTAAAGGAATTCTGAGTCGTGAGCTGGAAACATGTACACAATCTTCAGAAGGGCTTAGATAAATGAATGAAAGGAGAGACCATCTGACGTCTGTCTCGTGGAGTACTGGTTTGAAGGCCTAACTACCCCTAGAGCCATCTAGCCATTTGGTCTCTTTAGGTAAATCGTTTCAGCAACGTTACTGTCCAACAGTTCCCACGTCTGGAAAAGGGGTATCATCTATTTACCTCACAGAGTTGTTGAATCGGATAAAGCATGGAAAGTATTTAGCATCACACCTGGCACTTGGTAGGTGCTCAGTAAGTGTTACCTCCTGAGTCCACATTAGGGCATGCTGGAGAAGTTAAAAGAATATTCCTGATCTGCTGGAGTCAACTTGGCTTTTCTGTAGCACGTCTTAAAGAGTCACTAGCAGATAATACCAGGTTGAGGCAAAAATCGGTCATGTCTGGGGTGGCTTTTGGTTTTCATTAAGTAAATTTCTCTGCCACAGAGAAATTTCTCTTGCTTTTCTGAGTAAGAAGATACCACTTTGATATATTTCTTTGGTAATGTTTTCAAATTTAGGTATGAAACACTTCATTGTGTCTTCAGTTATCAAGACATTTTAAATATTTTAATTGTCTTTTTAGACATACCTTGGCTGTACTTCTTTTGTGTCTTTATGGAATGGCAGTAAAACCAAATGGGATCACTGATTTATTTGGGAGACAGCGGAGCATAATAACCATTTTTTTAATTTGATGTTTGCAAAATTTGCCAATCGTGTTTATTTAAATATCTTTTTTTTTTTTTTTAATGTTTATTTTTGAAAGAGAGCAGGTGCATGCACTGGGGTGAGAAGGGGCAGGGAGGGAGAATCCCAAGCAGGCTCCGTGCTATCAGGAAGCCTGACACCTGGCTCGAACTCCCAAATCACAACATCACGACCTGAGCCGAAATTAAGAGTCGGACACTTAACCGACTGAGCCACCCAGGTGCCCCCCTAGAATACCATTTTAATGCAGTTGATTAAGTGTTTAGGATTTGTGCTTTGTTGGTGAAACTTTGCAACCCTGTTCTGCCAGCCCTCTGTACTTCACACCTGGGACACACATACACCTGTGCTCATAGAAATCATTTTAAAATCAGTGATAAACTAAGACAGAGGGTGTAGTCTTTTTTTTTTCTTCCCTACTCAGTGTTGATGACTGATTTCAAGTTCTACCTTCTTAGTAAGCTCCTCTCTATTCCCCTTACAGTGATTAGCTGGCATAATACCTTGTACATAATGTGTTTAATTGAATTTATGTGTTCCTTATGATGACAGTAGTAACATTTAATCTCTTAATCTTTCAAAAAATCTGTTAAGTGGGCACTGTTACTCCCATTTTGCAGATGAGGAAATAGAGAATCATAAACACTAAGTAATGTCACACAGGTACCAGGACACTGGGGTGCTGGTACTGGAACCCAGCCATAACCCCACTGCCTTCTTAAATTGAAACATCCCAGACTTTTAAACTTTTTAAAACTGACCTTGGCTTCTCTTATGGTGATTATGTCTGTATGGAAGGTGAGGGAGAAGTAATAAAGGTACGTATACAGGATGAATGGGATCTCCCATTATGTTACATGTTGATATATTCTCTCCTAACTCTCCTACACAATTTTTGAAGTGGCAAATTGTCAGGATTTCTTGTTTATTTTCATAATTTGCTCTCCCACCCATAGATAGCAAATTTGAGCCCCCGAGTTTTGATAAGAACAGTTGAAAGTTGTGAACTCTGTTCATATCACTTGTTATTATCAGCAGTTCTTTTTAAGCTTTCAAAAACTCTGGATCGAGGGTAATTTTGCTTTGCATTTTACTCTTGCCAGGTTACCTTGAGTCCTTCTCATCTTCTCACCCCCGCCCCCAGTTCTTACTGCTGTTTTGGTGGCAAGATACCTGTGTCCTCTTCCCCCCCCCCCCCCCAACTCTATGAATGTGGTAATATAGCAATCGAGAGGTAGTGACGACCACTTAGAATAACTTTTCTATTTCTGGGTATGTTATTTTTCTTTATGTTATTATTAGTTGGGGAAGAACAAATGCTTCTGGAAATGTGGACTGTACATGAGTCATTCAAGAAGAAAATGATCCACATTCATAGCATTTCCCTATGGCCATTTAAAAGTATGCTAGCATTTTTTTTTTTTTTTTTTTTTTTTTGAGAGGGAGAGAAACAGCATGAGCAAGGGCGGGGCAGAGAGAGAGGGAGACAGAACTCCAAGCAGGCTCCAGACTCTGAGCTGACAGCACAGAGCCTGACACGGTCTCAAACTCATAGACCGCGAGATCATGATCTGAGCCAAAGTTGGATGCTTAAGTGACTGAGCCACCCAGCCCCCCCCAATTGTATTTTTTAAGGCTACTTTTATATGTGACTTATTTTTAAAGAGAACAGGAAAATATTTGAGTTTGGTTGGTTAAAAATGTTAGTTCCTTTTGTATCCTCTGGAGGCATATTGAATATGTTAAATGAAAGAAGGTAATTAACCTTGAACTTTTATTTTTCTTAAATCCTGGCTCTAATAGACTCTATTTTGTTTTTTTTTGTAACAAGCAACCCTTCGGTGGGGCTCAATTTTGGAACTCTTGGAAGCACTGCAACTCCTGCAACTACATCCGCTTCCTCAGGTGGTTTTGGAACTGGCCTCTTTGGACCGAAATCTACCACTGGGTTCACTCTGGGAGGAACAAATACAGGTAAGGAGGATTGTCACATTTGCAGGGAGTAGTTGTGGGCTATTCTTCAAGTTCTGTTCTCTATCCCTTCTCTTTAGTTCTGTCCTCTATCCCTTTTCTTTACAAGGATTGTCATTGGTGACAGGCCGAGAAAATGGTAAATACTAAGATGAAAAAATATATTGGGATGTGCAGTTAAGGACCAGTGATAGGCCCATGTTGGTTATAATCTATTTAAAAGAATGTTTTTTTAATGTTTATTTCTGAGAAAGAGACAGACAGAGCATGAATACGGGGGGGGGGGGGGGGCAGAGAGAGGGAGACACAGAATCTGAACTAGTCTTCAGGCCCTGAGCTGTCAGCCCAGAGCCCGATGTGGGTCTCAAACTCATGAACTGCGAGATCATGACCTGAGCCGAAGTTGGATGCTTAACTGACTGAGCCACCCAGGCGCCCCAGTTATAATCTATTTTTGTGTAAAGAAGGAAAACACACACATTTAAAGAATTAAATAAGATCTCTCATAAGAAAAAAAATTTTTTGTAACTTGACACAAAGATGGTATACCTCCTTAAATACGATGAATAAAGTAACAATTTTTATATTAAATTATATAATGCAGCGTTTTACCTTAGTCAAGATGAGTTTACCAATTTGGACTTAATTGAGCATATGTGGGACAGTTAGCATCTATTTTACTGTAAAATTATAATTTGCCTTCCTAAGAGATGTTTTAAGATTTTGTATTATTAAAACAACTGTCTCACTGGGAAAAGGTAGACATTTCAATAATAAAAAGTTGTTTGTTTTTTTAATACTTCTGGGTATTTTATTATTAAGTTAAAAATATGATTCACTGGTACTACCATTTAAACAGTTTACTTCCTTATTGACTTTTTATTCTCTACCCTCAGGGCCTCTTGGTCTCTGTTACCACCTTTTGCATTGACCTTCCAGCTTTGATTGCAACATTTCACAGCCACACATAGAAAATGTAAGAACTGCAGGAGTAGATGTGACACCAACCAGGGAGCTTCTTGAAATAGCTCTGCGTGCCAGTGTTTTGCTTAGAGTAGCTTTTTTTTCTCCTTCCTAATTTTGTTATAAGCAGTAGTTGTTTGCATTTTATAAATTTTATTTCCTAATTAATCAAAATTATATACAGCTTGCAATATGAAAACCAGTGCTATAGGAAGAACGTTTGTGTTAGCGGTTATGGTGGAAGATACTGGTCGTCTGAGTAGTGTTATCCCACCTTGAAGATGATTCCAAGTCTCCCCTTGTGATAAACCCCCAAAATGCCATCTTCCACTGATGAATTAAATTTTATTTCTCTTTTTGTCCCCAGGAATAGCAACAACTATAACTACAGGATTAACTCTGTGTAAGAATTTTTGAGGAAAGATTCCCAGATCTGTGGTTTTCTACTCTTCTCGTAATATCTCACAGAGCTGGGGTATAGAAGGAAGCATGTAAGGAACCTAACAGAGATCACAGACACTCATCACAGAACCTTTTAGTACTGGCGTGTTTTAAAAAGTCAGTGACTTTTTAATTCAGAAAAAAAGCCTTAAATACAGAAGTTTTTCTGTGGAAATTTCACATTACAGTTTGCAGTTATTTGAGTCCTTGTAGTGAAAAAAGCACCACACTACATAGCTCAGAAGTCTTGGAATTAAACCCGGCTTATACCTCCAAGTCGTTGTGAGGTCTTAGATAGTCATGTAATATCTGGCAGCTTTTAGTTACCTATAAAGTGAAAGTATTAGACTAAAAAGTTTTTGACTTCCTTCTGGCTCAAAAAACCCTCGTTCTCTGCAGTGAGATGCCAAACGGAATGTGAGTAACTAGAATGGCGATTAATAATGTCAAAGGAAAGGAATGAATGAGAGGACAGTGAGGAGCCTCAATTAAAATTAAATTTATTAATTAAAGTTAAACCAAAAGTTGAAATAAATTCAAGATTGGTGGACTTTTTTCATTTGGATGCTACTCACCTGGCATCGGGAGAAAGCATAGCACATCTGTTTACTACCAGCTGTTTGGACAGGACTGGCTTCAAGGACAAGCAGTTGGATTCTTTCATTTTCTGAGATTGTCAAACCCGTGCAGGATTTCAAAGCACTGTACTCTGGCAGGAACTTCTGGTTGTGGTAAGGACAATCCAGAAGCTTAGTTTCTGGCTTCTTCGTGCTCTCGGGAGAAGCCAAAATGCAGGTTGTTATACATGTCTTCATTTAGTAGTTTTGAGCAGCTGCTGCTTCCTAACCGTGTGGCCTTAGGTGTGCATGACGGTTTGAACATTCAGTATTAGCTGTTGGTGTGGTGATGGTACTGGTGGTGAGGGCGGTGCGGATGACGTCAAGAACTGCAGAGTGTGTGAGCAGGGCATTCGGTGTGTTCCGAGGTGAAGGGGACAGGCAGGTGTAGTAATATGTTCTTGTGTGATCTGATAAAGGCCGTAACAGATGTATGAAAGGCACCAAGGAAGGAAGAGAAAGAAAAGGGTAGAAGTTTATTTGGGGGGCAGGAGACATTATTCCTGATGCAGGAATGGAAAGTGCAAAGGCCCAGTTCTAAAAGGACCGGGGAAGTAGGAAAAATACTCGGTTCTTAGAGTTTTGGATTCAGAGGTGGGAATGGTACGGAGAGGGGATTTGAGGAGCAAGTTGGGACAAGATAGGAAAGGTGGTTGTGTGCCAGCCCTTTAGGCTGTAGCGTAGAGATAGTAGAGAGCTAATGGGAGCCTTCAGTCCGGGAGAATCAGCAGGGTATTATTTTTTGTTGGTATTCTCGCTTGTTTTTAAAGTAACTAACTGATTCAAAGAATAGATTAGAGGTTAGAAGGACTGACAGCACAGAAACAAATCAAGAGGTTGTGATAATAGTTCTTGAGAGGGAGATGGCCTGAGCTAAGGTTTTTGAAGATGCTTGTAATCCAGGGATATTTCTGCAGGAGCATTGACAGGGTTTGTGGCTAGTGGAATGTAGGAGAGAGAAGGGGCATCAGGGAGGGTCGTGGCTTCTGGCACGAGCAGCTGAGAGGACCACGGCAGGGGATTTAGGAGTGCTTTTGTCTAGGGGGATGCAGAGGTGCAGAGGGACATCCAGGCAGAGCTAGCCAGGGGAGACTCCAGGGGGCGTAAATCAAGACCATGTTTCTGTGGTTGAAATTCTGCGGTTGGGAAGTAAGGAAGCAGGCCTGGTACCATAGGCAGCCTCATTTAAGAAGTGAACAGAGGAAGGAGATGGACGGAAGGAGACTGAAAGGAGTAGCGGGAGCTGACGGAAACCCAGAACACTAGGCAGTAGAGAATGCTGGTTTAAAGAGCCTTGGAGGGGAGGGAGACTTTTCTGCTGAGTATAAAGGAAGGGTAAATGCTCTTTTAGGTACATTCAGGGGTAGAGCTGAAAATGGATTTCAACATTACCACAGTGACTGGACTTTTTTTGCTGTTCTTAAATCACAGGGCCATCTTTTTTAAGTATGCACCCTGATTTCGTCCCACCTTTTATATGTCACTTTTTCGTGCACATACAAGTACATGGATCCTTGTTCTAGCTGCAAAAGTAGACAGACTCCATCTTTTAGGGATCCTGATTGAAACTGATATGATACACACTTACGGTAAAATAGGATCTGTTTGTCTGTTTGCGCAGGAACGCCAGCCACAACAGCCGCATCTACGACGGGTTTCAGTTTAGGATTCGCTAAACCTGCTGCGTCTGCCACACCATTTGCTCTGCCCATTACTTCTACCTCAGCTAGTGGTCTTACTCTTTCGTCTGCTCTGACGTCAACTCCTGCAGGTGAGGCACAATGGGAGAAGCCACCTCTTACAGTTGAATTCACTAGTTTTGCTGTCGGTGAACGTAGGTATCCACCTTTATTATTAAAGAGAACTTTGGTTTTGGAAAGTTTTTTTCAACCATGAGGCAGTTTTGACCTAGTAAACTACTGATTTGTGAAGAAGGCCATCACTGGTCCTTAAAGCAGGAGGGACCATCTTGGAAGTCAGTCTCTATTTACAGAGCAAAGCAGGGACAGAGTGAGAGGCAAAATGTAAAATTATTAATATCCACTTTGTTTTCAGGGAGCATTTTGGTGACAGGGAAGGGTAAAGAGTTTGCATAAATATTGCCTGGCTTAGGATTCATTCCATTTCGAAGGCGAAGTTGGTGTCCTGGGTGGAAAAACTCCTTATTACTGTCTGGAAGCAGTTACCTGATACCATTGTAGTATTACCCAGAACTCTTATTTCTGTCACTAGGTTTTGCTCTGAAGGTACGATTTCTCTTTATTCTTAGGTATATATATATAATTTCATCTTTAATGAGTAGGTTTTCCTAAGTGAATTTTATCATGGACTTGAAGGGTTGTTTGTTGTGTTTTTGTTTTTTTGCTTTTTGCATTTCTTGGGAAGTGTTTTTATTTTCTCTGGTGTTCTCAGAAATGATGTTTCCTTATGAAGCCTTACAATTTCATTTTTTACAGCATCTACAGGATTTACTCTAAATAACTTGGGTGGAACAACAGCCACGACTACTACTGCATCAACAAGCCTCTCTCTAGGGGGAGCCTTAGCTGGTTTGGGAGGTTCGCTTTTCCAGAGTTCGAACACAGCAACATCAGGTAATTGATGGTATTTACATTCCAGAAATAGTAACTATTTATTTTTAAATTTACTTTATCTCTATTTCAGCCTTTTGAACAGATCATTTTATCTCTTTAACCTATAGATTTTTTGTTCAGTATGAACACTGAATTAAAAAATAATGTTTTTCATACATAATTAGACAGCTATGTAGAAATAAATTTTTCTGCTCAATATTTTTATTTATTTATTTAGAGCACATGAGCAGGGGAGGGGCAGAGAGGGAGAGAGAATCTCACTCCGTGCTCAGCGCAGAGCCTGACGTGGAGCTTAATCTCATGACTGCAAGAATGACCTAAGCTGATATCAAGAGTTGGGCACTTAACCGTTTGAGCCACCCAGGGGCCCCTCAGTATTGACTGACTAGATAAGGAAGCAAAGAGGGGCCTGTTTAAGGAGGAGTAAACTATTCTAAAATTTTTTTTTTAATGTTTATTTATTTTTGAAGGAAAGCAAGACAGAGTGTGAGCGGGGGAGCAGCAGAGAGAGAGGGAGACACAGAATCCGAAGCAGGCTCCAGGCTCTGAGCTGTCACCAGCTCTGACGTGGGGCTCAAACTCATGAACTGTGAGATCATGACCTGAGCTGAAGCTGGTTGCTTAACTGACTGAGCCACCCAGGCGCCTCAGGAGTAAACTATTCTAGAGAAACTTGTCTTTTTAATAAAAGACAGTTGCTTAACTTGAACCATTTAGTATCTAAATTCATTGTAAGACAACTTGACCTTTTAAGCTCTGGTTGTAAGAATGGCTTTCCATTAAAGACATCAGGAAAAGGTATTAGCATGTTTTGAAAGCAAAGTTTTAAAACACAAGTACTAAATTTATTATAGTCAGACAAAATACTAAAGTATCATTCACTTGGCAGAGAATACTTAATGTGTTCTATCTTAGATTGAGTTTTCATTTCATGCTTATTTTGAAATTGGCCTCATGTTTTAAGGATTCTACCTTAACATGTTTTGAATATTAGGAATGTATCATAGAGGAAACATGATACTGTATATAATGTAACACAGTAATCTAATGCAGGACAGCCATTGGGGCTATGTGGAAGTGAGAAAAGCTTTCCTCTGATTTGAAGACATTGTATAATTATCTCACATAGCAATACAGAATCAAGAATTTCTGTTTGGGGTGCCTGGGTGGCTCGGTGGGTTAAGCATCTGACTTGACATTGGCTTAGGTCTTGATCTCACGGCTGTGGGATTGAGCCCCGTCTCCGGCTCTGTGCCGAGCATGGAGCTTCTTTGGGATTCTTTCTCCCTCTCCCTCTCTCTCTCTCTGCCCCTCCCCTGCTTGTATTCTCTCTCTCTCTCAAAAAAAGAGTTTCTGTTTCCTAACCTAATTTATGAGTTAGGAAAAGTTGATAACGTGTTGGGGCGCCTGGGTGGCTCAGTCGGTTAAGCATCCGACTTCAGCTCAGGTCTTGATCTCACAGGTTCGTGGGTTCGAACCCCGCGTCGGGCTCTGCGCTGACAGCTCAGAGCCTGGAGCCTGCCTTGGATTCCGTGTCTCCCACTCTGTCTCGGCCCCTCCCCTGCTTGTGCTCTGTCTCTCCCTGTCTCAAAAGTAAATAAACACTAAAAGAAAAAAAAAATTTTTTAATAAAAAAAACAAAGTTGATAACGTGTTGAAATCACAGAATTTCCAATACATATGTTCATTTATAATGGCTATTTGATTTTCAGAAGTTTTGCTGAACACCTAATATGTGTCTAATAATTGGTATGTGGGAGAGATGGAGTATGATCTGATGTTTTCTATTAGTTATGGTTCTTTTGTGTCCTCTATTCAGATACTAAATTCAATGAAGAAACTCTGGGTCAGTGGAAAAGGGAAAAAGGAGTTTGAGTTCGTCAGGATAACCTGTAGAAATTTGTAGTGTTCAAGTTTGCTTTGATCTTTCAAACACTTATCTTTGTCACTATTGTCTAACCTTTTAGGTACTCAAAATGTCTTCAAATAAACAAATCAGTGGATGACTATAACGTACATTTCCTTGCAGGATAAATATTTAAACATCTTTCCTAAAGGTTCCTGTGAGAGCAAAACACAAAAATAATAGGGGAGGTTGAGGATTGTTTTTGCGTCTGCTGATGAGTTTTTAGGTCCGTTCTAATTTTTCTTAGGCTCTAGACACACATCAGTGCTTAATTTATGGTTATGCTAACCTAAAGATGCCATTGACTTTAAAAAATTAACGTATGTTTAGCATTGTTTTTTTCACACATTGCCAGTGTTTGAATCCAGCTTTCAGTCATCCTGTGCTCAGATCCAGTACATCCTACTGTTTCTCTAAATAGCATACTGTCCGTATTGTCAGCTTGGGAATGCATGGTCTTCTGTGATTTACCAATGCAAGGTCTCTAAAATTTTGCTACTTGATTCACAAGCATACATTAATAATTTAAGATTAACAGTCTAGCCCCTTCAATTCCTTTTGTCAGTCAGGTGGGATTTAAATAAATGAATTTTCTTTTCTTTCTTTTTTAAGGTTTATAAAAAGAACTTGGGAGTATGCAGTTTTGATGATGTTTGAACTGTAAGGCTTCCAACTGTCAGCTCTTTAAATTTCATTAATAGTAAAACTATTTGCTTTATATTAATACTGAAACCTTACAAATCATTACTGTTTTATTTATCTGTCCATCCCCACCTTTACTGAGGTATAATTGAGAAATAAAATTGTAAGATATTTAAAGTGTAGAGCATGGTGATTTGATACATACATATACATTGTAAAGGGATTCTGTCAAGTTAATTCACACATCCAGTACTAGGTAATTTTAAAAGTATACGATTCCAAAGCCTGATTGGAAGACGTTCACCTGAAAGTGTACAAGCTAAAACTGCTTTTGTAGAGAGGGTTTAAAAAGCAACAAATAAAATGGATTGTTCACATGTATTGAATTAACCTACACTCTCTGATCCTTCTGGTAAAGAAAAATTGATACGGATCCGTAAATACAGAGAACAAAGTGATGGTTGTCAGAGTGGGTGGGGTAGGAGGATGGGCAAAATGGGCAAAGGTGAGTAGGTGGTGCAGGCTTCCAGTTGTGGACTGCGCAAATCTCGGGGATGAGCGATACAGCCCAGGGAATATGGTCAGTGGTATTGTAATAAGGTTGTGTGGTGACACAGGGGGTAGCTACACTTGTGAACATAGCGTGATGTGTCGACTTGTCAGGTCACCATTGTACACCTGACACTAATGTGATGTTGTGTGTCAGCTACACCTAAAAAGATTACCTAAAAAGTAAAGAAATCAAAGTTACATCATCCAAACTCCTTATACCATCGAATCCCAGCAAGACTATCAGTCTTTGTCCAAAGCATACTCTAGACTTGTTCTTGTTATTTGCTTAAATCAAGTATGAAGAAAATCCAGGATCCAACTTAAAAGCAATTTGAATGCTTTGGTCATTAAGGTGAAATTATGAAGACTTTCAGTGAAAAATGAGGCAGTGGATGTTTATCCCTCTGGGCTTATAAATAATATTTGGTTTATTTGTAGGACTTGGGCAGAATGCTTTAGGCTTGACTTTGGGAACCACGGCAGCTACTTCAACTGCTGGCAGTGAAGGCCTTGGTGGTATAGATTTTAGTAGCTCATCAGATAAAAAGAGTAAGTAACGTTACTATAATTTTATGTTCTTATAGTAACTTAAACTCCTGTGTCTAGAAGATGTTAGTTACATATTAAGTAGTAAAGTTTTGACTTTTAAATTTGATTGTATTTCCCAAATGACGCATGTGGTGTGTAAGATTTTCTTTTTGTAGAAAACTGAGATTTGTATGTGCATATGCCTTACGTAGCTATCTTCACATGTGTATTAATATATATTCTTAAGTTGGGATCATGAGCACATACCATAGTTGACACTTGAACAACACGCTTTGAACTGTGCAAGTCCACCTCTGGATTTTTCCAATAAGTAACAGCACCGGAAGTGTGTTTTCTCTTCCTTATAGTTTTCTTAACAGTGTTTTCTTTTCACTAGCTTATCTGATTGTAAGAATACAGTGTATAATATACATGACATACGTAGTGTGTGTTCATTGATTGTTTATGTTATTGGTAAAGCTTTGGGTCAGAAGTAGGTTATTAGTAGTTAAGTTTTGGGGAGTCAAAAGTTATATGTGGATTTTCACCTGCCTGTGAGGTTGGCACCCCTTAATCCCTGTGTTGTTCAAAGGTCAACTATATTCCTTTATTTATAACCTGTTCTTTCTCATGTGTTCTATCAGAAGTATTTGCCAACTCAGTAATTCTTTAGAAATATTTTAATGTAGCTTAATATCAGTTTTATGAATGGATGTGTCATTAGCCATCATTCTATTATTAATATTTGTTTTTAGGTCTTCTGGGAAGTATCACTGTATCGGGCATCTTTATAGGGAAAGGCATCATAGTATTGTACTTTAAAGATGTACACTCGGGCTGAAATTGCCTGGGTTCAGATCTGCTCAACTGTTTACAAGCTCTGTGACCTTACTCAAGTTGTTTATGCCTCTGGGCTTTAGTTTCTTTATCTGTAAAGTGGGCCCAACATAACAGTACCTACTTCATGGTGTTGGTCTGAGGATTACTATTCATAAAACTTCAGCAGAGCCAGGCAAACAGTAAATGCTGTCTAGGTGTTTGCTTTAGTATAACTTTTCATTCATATTTTCAGTCAATTTTTTAGGACAGATAACCTAGAAACTGAATCATTGGTTTGGAGAGAGAAACAATTTTGGACACTCTTAGTGTATATTGTGAAACTACTTTCCAGAAAGGTTTTACCAATTTATTTCCCACCAGCCAGTATGAAAATGCCCTTCTCGCTCTGCTCCTGCCATGCTGGGTATTCTTTTTAAAAATTGTCAATCCAGATTCATTTTCAAAAGTTTTTTAGTGTTGCTGGTTCCATGTGTGTGATTGTTTGTTTTGTTTTGCAATGTCTCTTCTGCCTCTGATGAAAACATGTTCACTAGGGCATATGCATGCACATTGCATTAAAACCCCATGCAGAATTAAAAATGAGGCAGTAGATGAAGGTGTAAAATGTGCTGTGTCCATATGTGAGAATTTTTTGTTTTGGACATGGTTTTTATTGTGAAGAGATACTACGCTAGGGTGAAGTACTATCCTAAAAGTTGGCAAAATCCTTTTTTTTTTTTTAAAGTTTATTTTTATTTTGAGAGTGAGAGAGCATGCATGTGCACGAGCTGAGGCAGGGCAGAGGGAGAGGATCCCAAGCAGGCTTGCGCTTGGTCTCACAAACTGTGAAATCATGACCTGAGCCGAAATCAAGAGCTGAATGCTTAACCAATTGAGCCACCCAGGCACCCCTGGCAAAATCCTTTTAAACTTAGAATATTTAGGATTGTTTTTCTTTGAATGAAAATTGACTAATTTCTTTTTTTTTTGTTTTAATGTTTTATTTATTTTTAAGACAGAGACAGAGCATGAGTGGGGATGGGGCAGAGAGAGGGAGGGAGACACAGAATCCGAAGCAGGCTCAGGCCCTGAGCTGTCAGCACAGAGCCCGACGGGGGGCTCGAACTCACAAACCGTGAGATCATGACCTGAGCCAAAGTTGGACACTCAACTGACTGAGCCCCCCGGGTGCCCCGAAAGTTGACTAATTTCTAAACATAGGGGTGTATCTCTCATTTTTAGTTTTCTGTGTAGCGACTCCATACTTAGAAAAAACCTTAGATATTTTAGCAGCTTATTTTTTTACTCAGCTAGAGCAGCTTGGTACCCTCCAGCTACTTTCATTCATGAAACTGCTTCTCTCTTTATTGTAATTGCTTTTAGGCTCCGTGTGAAAGGGCTGAGTGAGGCAAAGGAGGAAGAGAAATGTAAGGAGTTAATCTCCCCTCTTTTTCCTGGGCCCTCCCTCCATTGTCTTCCGCTCACAACCTTGGTGAGAGTTGAACCAAAAGAATACTGGAATAAGCGCACGTGACTTCATGTGCCACCTCTGGTTCCCTGTCATTTGCTACTACGGGTCAAGGGGTTCTTTTTTAACCCGAGGCTTTCTGTCTTTGTAGTGGCTATATCAGTTAGCCTGGACCTGCGTTACTGGATTTAATCGGATCAAGAGTGGTAGGAAGCAAAGTTGTGTGAGGAGGCGCGGTATGGAGCTGGGCCTGGGGATGAGGATGATCTTAGCCCTTTTCTGAGGAACTGCTGGAAGACCAGCTACAGAACAGGACGATGAGATTCCAGAGGTCACCAAGGGCCTTGTGTGCCACGTTAAGGAGCTTTGGATTACACTGAGGACGGCTGAGACCTCGCGGGGCTGTGATGTGGGTGATGTGACCTGAGATACGTGTTTGAAGAAGACGGTTAGGAGAGCCACGTGGGAGATGGCGTGCAGGAAGGCAAGAGCAGACGCGGAGCTCTAGTAGGACGCTCTTAAAGCAGCCCGCGGGTGTTAAGAGAGGCAAAGCTACGCGCACTAGTCCGCGCGCCCAGAGTGAGCTAAAAGCAGGCCTAAGTTTTATATACACAGGTTTGTCTGTGTGTAAACTTTTGTAGATATAATAAAAATGGAATGTCAGAGAGCAAAACAGTACTTGAGTCAATAAAGAAGTTGAACTATCCAGAAAAAAATTAAATCCCTACTTTATAATGCCGTGTCTCATCAAATTGGAGACACCCATCTGGAGAACGTGGGTACCAGGTTCAGAAATGTTAAACTGTGAAGGAGAGAAGTCTTAGCATCTGTGCAATACAACATATGGAAAAATAAACTAAGTTGGATTAAAGAGGTAAACAAAAGAAACCCCATGGACAAAGGAAGAAGGTAAATGACAAATTGGGACTAAAATGCTTCATTTCTAGATGCTTATATTTTCACATTTTAACATCTGAAACTGAGATATATCTTAAAAGTAGGATCTAATTTTAGAAATAGACACATGAAATACATGAGACAAAGAATTATATACTTAATGTTGAAATAGCTCTTAGAAGCAATAAGAAAAATACCTCAGAGATACCCAAGTAACCTGAACAGACTGTTCACAAAAGGAGAAATATACTTGTTTAACTAACATTTGAAATATTTTACTTAGTACTGTCAGAAGTAGGAATTTGGATTATAATGAAGTGGCATTTTCCACTTGAATACTAGCAGTGATTTTTTTAAACCATAAGTTCATTGTTGAGAGTGTGATGGGAAAAGTACTTTTTTTTTTTAATGTTTATTTTTTATTTATTTTGAGAGAGCACGAGCAGGGTAGGGGCAGAGGGGGAGAGAGAGAGAATCCCAAGCAGGCTGTGCTCTGTCAGCGCAGAGCCTGACGTGGGGCTCGATTTCACAATCCATGAGATCATGACCTGAGCCAAAATCAAGAGTCAGACTCTTAACTGACTGAGCCACCCAGGCACCTTGGAAAAGCTACTCTTATTCATAGTAGTTGGGAGGATAAATTGGAACAACTGTGTTAAAGGATCAGTTTGATAATATGTCAGAGGCCTTCCCTGAAATAATCTTTGACCTATAAATTCTTCTTTTTTGGAATACAAATAAAGTAGTGAACAAGTATTTATGGATAACTATATCGACTGTAGCAGCATTGTTTATGTAGTGAGTGCTCATGTGTTAAGAAGAGGGTTGGGCATAAAGGTTCTGATACAGCTACATCATCATATCCTATGGTCATTTAAAGTCACGTTAAGTGACATGGAAAACTTATGCTGAAAAAATGTGTTGAAATATTACTTCTAGTAATCCTGACTGCTTTTAAAAATGTGTAAAGTACAGAAAAAGCCTGGAAGACGAACCACTGAGGTTCTTTGGTGGGATTCAGTTTTGTGTATTCCTATATATTTTTTTAAATAAGTGGGTCTTGGGGTGCCTGGGAGGCACAGTCAGTTAAGCGTCCGACTTCAGCCAGGTCACGATCTCGTGGTCCGTGAGTTCGAGCCCCGCGTCAGGCTCTGGGCTGATGGCTCAGAGCCTGGAGCCTGTTTCCGATTCTGTGTCTCCCTCTCTCTCTGCCCCTCCCCCATTCATGCTCTCTCTCTGTCCCAAAAAATAAATAAACGTTGAAAATAAATAAATAAATAAATAAATAAATAAATAAATAAATAAATAAATAAATAACTAACTAACTAACTAACTAAATAAATAAATAAATAAATAAGCAAGCAAGCAAGCAAGCAAGCAAGCAAGCAAGCGGGTCTTGGGGCGCCTGGGTGGCTCAGTCGATTGGGCGTCCATCTTCGGCTGAGGTCATGATCTCGTGGTTTGTGAGTTCAAACCCTGTGTCGGGCCCTGTGCTGATAGCTTGGAGCCTGGAGCCTGCTTCAGATTCTGTCTCCCTCTCTCTCTGCCTCTCCCCTGCTCACCCTCTGTCTCTGTCTCTCAATAATAAACCTTAAAAAAAATTTAATAAGTGGGTCTTTATAGTGACAAATTTTGGAAGAGCAGAAAGTAAGTCACTGCATTTTGCTGAAGGAGCTTTTTTTACTTTTCTGCTTATATAGATACATGCTATTAATGATAACTACTAAGTAGGTGTAATTGGTGAGAAAGTTGTTGCTATATCTGCACACATTAAAGACTTCATTTTTAAAAAAATTTGCTGCTTTTGTAAAATATTTAGAGATGATCAGGTCATCTGATATATTTTAATATTCTAATCTAAAAAAGTGTCAAGTAAAACTTTCAGTAGTTAAACTGCTAGGCCAGAATATTTTTCATGGAAGACAGTTGAAAGAGGAAGATTCGACCCTTGAAAGAGATAGATACAAATCAGCTATATAACTGTTTATATGTACACAAACATGTCTCCATAACGTGCTCTGTTTCAAGTTGGTGACACGTCATGGCCTCACATGCTGTTTAAGAGGCAGTCTAAGAAATGCTGAACAGTTTCTGTATATACCTTAGCTTGCATTAAATTGAAACTTCTATTTGGAAGACATTGTTGAATGACCTGTTTTTACATGAAGCTTCTTGAATTTTCTAGGTGATAAAACAGGAACAAGACCAGAGTAAGTTTACAGTCTAACTTTTAAAATATTTTAATTGAGTTTTATTTATTAAATAGTAGGCAAATGGTATGGTTGGAAATAAATGAAACCATATAGGCATTTAGAAGAAAAATTCTTTGAATCAGTTTTTGTCAAAAATAAATAATAAACCTATGCTCTGGAAAGATTATGGGATGGTCAAATCTTCAAGTTTTAATCATTTGGAAAACTTATAACCAATTCTTTCTAGAACACTTTGTGCCCAATTTTATATCTAAACATACCTTTTATATGTAAGTTACTACACCAGTACCATTTATTTTATGATGATGAAGAGGGAGAAGAGCCTGCATATACATCATATGTTCGAAGATCATTATTTTTACTACCACTTGTATGTTTTTACCTCCTTTTTACATTAAATAAAACATTTGTAAATAAATGATCAAGTTCATGCCTCTAAAACATCTTGTGTATATTTTAGCCCTATTACATAAATAGGAAGCTGAAAGAGACTGAGATTTGCCTAGAGGTTATAGCAAGGAGTTAGTAGCAAATCTGTGACTGAAATTTAACTGGTAATTATATTATGGCATGCCAAATTTCACTTATTCCTATCCTCATTACACATGTATGATTTCCTTAAGCTATTCCTAGGTCTTATTTTATTGAAAAACAAATTGAAATTATAAAATAAAGTAAAATATTTGGAGCATCTCATTATGAGAAGTTTTGTAGACTTTAAAGAATTTTTTAATATTTTTTAACTGAATGAAATGACAGTCGTAGAATTTTTGAGCCGGGGAACTTAGTTCAGTATTTAATCTGTTGTATTTTCTAAATTTTTTTCTTAAACATTTAGTCAAGTGCATTTATGTTTACTTATAATAGGTGCCAGTCTTTTTAGAAAAGATCTCTCTATGTCAGGTGAATTGTTAAAGTTATTTTAAAGGTCAATAAATTTATAGTTGTTTATAAAGAGCTTTGAAATCATTCATGAAATGTATAAATGGGGAATATTTGCTTTATTTGCTTCTCTCTTAACATACTCTAGTGGAACTCAGCCGTCAGCTTTTTATTACCTCAATGGCTTTAATACATCTGTGGCATTTTTCTTAGGGATAGTAAAGCACTGAAGGATGAAAATCTACCTCCTGTCATCTGCCAGGATGTTGAAAATCTCCAGTAAGTGTGTCAAACATAATTCGATAAGTCATTTTGAAGAATGCTAGCATATATTTTAGGGGGAACATCTCTTTCTCTTAAACGTTTTAACTTGGGTAAAAATTTTAATGTTTTTAGAAACTACAGAGAAAGCAGAACAGGACTTACATTTTTGTTAACTGTCATTCTCAAAAAAGAATGTGAACTGTAGTTGATTTTTTAATATTTCCTTCTTAAAACACTAGGACTCTGGCCAGCCTGTTGTAAGGGTACTTTTTTTTCTATAAGAAACCAAAGGTGTATTTTTTTTTTCAATTTAGTTTTATGTATCTTTTTAGGAAATTTGTGAAGGAACAGAAACAGGTACAAGAAGAAATCAGTAGAATGTCTTCAAAAGCAATGCTTAAAGTACAAGAAGACATTAAAGCTCTGAAGCAGCTTCTGTCACTAGCTGCCAGTGGCGTACAGAGAAACACTCTCAATATTGACAAGTTGAAAATAGAAACTGCTCAGGTAAGTGAACTTACCGTCGTTTTACCGGAGGGTTTTGTTTTGCCACGTTTTTTTCAAATGAAATCAGTCTTTTATAAAATCAGGATTTACTACATATAGCTTGTACAGTTTTAAATTGCTGTAATAATAATAGTTGCTAGTTTGTATTGAGTGCTTACTGTGTATGAGGCAGTGTTGTTTTGTTTTTTAGTTTTTATTATTGAGAGAGAGAGAGAGAGCACAAGGAGGGGAGCAGCAGAGAGAGAGGGAGCGAGAGAATCCCTAGCAGGCTCTACACAGTGTGGAGCCCGATGCGGGGCTTGAACCCATGAACCATGAGATCATGATCTGAGCCAAAGTCAGATACTTAACCAACGGAGCCACCCAGGTGCCCCATATGAGGCGGTTTTTTAAGCAATTTATTAGTCCGGTTTAGTTTTCATGACAGCTCTGTGAGGTAGGCACTCTTATCTTCCTGATATAAATAAGACAGTGGGCAGAGAGCTTTGTTAATAAATGGAAGAGCTTGGTTTCTGACCCCGGTAATCCAACTCTAGAGTTGATGCTCCTGACTAGCTTGCTTTCTAAGAGTGACCACTGGCTAAGTTGCTGCATTATACAAGCTAGACAGAAAAATGTTTTTTAAAAGTCTGTCAGTGATTAAATAAAAACTATATCATGCTTTGTAAATATTAAATATATACAAAAATACATACTTTGTGTGTGTGTGTGTATATATATATATATATATATATATATATATATTGTTCTTATCTATTTTGGTGGGGAAGAATGATGGTAGATGATTTATATTTTAAGTAAAAATATTAAAGTTGCTTATATGTCTTTTTTGTTTGAAATATGATCGACCTATAACACTACATTAGTTTCAGCTGTGCAACATAATGATTCAGTATTTATTTTTATTGCAAAATGGCCATAACAAATCTAGTTAACATCTACCACCGTGCTTAGCTAAAAACCTTTCCCCCTTGAGATGAGAATTTTTAAGATCCACTCTCTTAGCAACTTGCAGATATAGAATACATTATTATTAACTGTAGTCACCATGCTGTACATTACATTCCCCGGTCTTATTTATTTTAAAATTAGAAATTTGTGTGTGCTTACCTTTAAGTCTTTAAGTCAACTATTGGAGAATACTTTCGTGATATTTTTAATGAAAATGTGTTACTAAAGTAGCTATTCTAAACTATGATTTAAAAGGAATTCAAAGCCTTTGTTGTCTGCTTTCAGATTTCCTGGTTGCCTACACACATTGGTTAAATACAAATAAAATATTCTCCCATGTTTCTTTTTCTCTTATTCCTCGTGTGTGTGTGTCTGTGTGTGTGTGTGTGTGTGTGTGTGTATACACATATATATGTATGTATATGTCATATCTAGGAGAAAGAAAATGTTATGCTTCTGGTGGAGAATGATTAGACTCTGATTAAACATTACATGAAGTCACAAATTTCATGTGAAATGTATGAAATTGTATAAATTCTATGGAAAATTTCATTAACACAGTAATAGAGGAGGCAACTCAGAAAGAGGTGAATGCTATAATGGGATCCGTTGTGACTTTAGTACCAGATGATTCTATTCATAAATATTTGGAATACTTTTTATGTACTAGACTTGCTAATAGTCTTTCAGAGATAAAAACACAACCCGAAAGGCACTAAAAGACTAAAAGAGCAAATGAAATAATGAAAGTTTGGGTAGAATATAAAGGTGGCAAATGAAGAAGAGGATGAATCAAAGAAAGCTTCCTTAGGGCTAAAGTCCTCTAAGTTGGGTTTAGAAAATTTTGTAGGTGATATCAAAGAAATTTGATCTAAACTTATTTTATTTCTAATTTACGGCAGTTAGTGCTCTACCCACACTTCAGTGAATTATCTATTGAAAAAATATTCTGATTCCCTTAGTGAAGTTGTTCTCAATCTTTAACCCCAAACCCTTTTCTTCAAAGAAAGCTTTTTGGGGAAATAAAAGCAATTCTGAGGTGAGGAGCAGCGTTGTGGTTGGAAACACCAGAACCTTGTGGAAGCAGTCTTTTAAATACTTCATTTTGGGGGGTACATAACTCAAGAGTTTAAACAAGAAGTGTAGTTAAACTTCTTTTTGGGTAGGGTAGGTGCCAAATGCTTTGTTGCGGTTATATCATTGAGTCCGTGGAGTCAGTGAACATTTTTAAGGATCTGTTGTTTTTTTTTTTAATTTTTTTTTCAATGTTTTTATTTATTTTTGGGACAGAGAGAGACAGAGCATGAACGGGGGAGGGGCAGAGAGAGAAGGAGACACAGAATCGGAAACAGGCTCCAGGCTCCGAGCCATCAGCCCAGAGCCTGACGCGGGGCTCGAACTCCCGGGCCGCGAGATCGTGACCTGGCTGAAGTCGGACGCTTAACCGACTGCGCCACCCAGGCGCCCCTTTGAGGATCTGTTTTACCACTTCAGCAGAAGTATTGGGATCAAAATACATATGATATACTAGCGAGAGTGAATTAAGTCAGTTCGGTACTATGTTCTAGGTACAAGGTATGACTGAGGCACAAAAAGGCCTCAAGAGGGCACTTTTTAAAAAATGTTTATTTATTTTGAGAGAAAGAGTGTGCATGTTTGCACAAGGAGGGGAGGGGCAGAAAGAGAGAATCCCAAGCAGGTTCTGCACGGTCAGCCCAGAGCTGGATGTGAGGCTTGATCTCATGGTTCATGAGATCATGACCTGAGCCAAAATCAAGAGTTGGATGTTTAACAGACTGAGCCACCTGGGTGTCCCTTAAAGATTTTTAAGTAATAGCAGAGTCTTTTGCTGTGGATGAATTAACTTCACAGATTGTATAGAAGTCCATAGTTCTTAAAATACATAGCAGCTCATTATAAATTTATCATAACCTTCATTAAAAGTATACTTTGGAAAGAGGTTTTGGCAACTTGTAAAACAGGTTAAACGTGACGTGTTTTCGGAGCATGAGAATGGCATTGTTTGAAGTTTCAGTCCAGAGATCATTGGTATTTTTAACCTGGCTTTTAACTGGTTAATCTTTCTTTCTGTCTTCCTGTCTTTCTTTCTTTCTGTCCCTCTGATCTATTAGGAGTTAAAGAATGCTGAAATAGCTTTAAGAACCCAGAAAACACCACCTGGACTCCAACATGAAAACACAGCTCCCGCCGAGTAAGTTACTGGATTTTCTCACTTTAGGGAAGCAAAACAGTACAATATATAGGCCAAGAATTTGTAGTTTACTATGTAGCAAGCCTGGGTTAATAAGCACTTGACATGGATTTCTCCTTTTAATTCTCACAATAACCCTAAGAAGGCAGTTCATTATCTTCATTTTATCGAAGGGTAAGTGATGGCTAAGATCTGAGCTTTTAACCAGTGTTATGCAGTTATACTTTATTTGTATGTTATGGCCTTTTCCACTGTATTAAATATTGCAGGTAGTAGATATTTTTACCAACAAGGACTTTTTAATTTAAAAATAATTTTATGATAATCCCTTCCTTAAACAGGGCATTCTAGAAGTAGTTTAACCCTTTTACTTGTTTGCATAGCTTTATTCACACAGATAATAAATCATCAGAAAGAGCAGTTAGAAAATGTAGATAAGTTAAAATAAAAAACATCCACCTGCAATCTTCTCACCCAGGAGGTGTGTCTGTCTAGTTGCCGAGTGATATCTATCTTGTCTCTTTATATTCTTTCATGTTGCTAGAGCTAATGATAGGTAATATTTATCAGATGCTTACCATAGGCCAAGCAGTGCACTTAGCACTTGACATACTTTATCTCATTTTCCACAAAACCTCTACAGCTGTCACTATCCCAGTCTTCGAGATGAGGGGCCCGAGGCATGAGGAGTGGTGGAGGTCTGACTCCTAGTTTCTCACCCCTTTTTTCTTTTAACTTTTGATGGTGACATAATTTCAGACTTAGAGAAGAATTCAAGAAGGAAACAAAGAATTCCCATGTGTCTTTTATCAAGATTCCTTATATGTTAATATTTTTACTATGTTTGTTTTGTTCCCCGCTCTCTCTAATATATATACATATTTTCCCCCTGAACAGTTCGAGTTCTTTGCAGACAGATGCCCATTATGCTAAAGTACTTCAGTGTGTATTGCTTAAACGTAAGAACATTCTGTTACATAACCACAGTTCAGTGATCAAAATCAGGACATGTTAACAAGGACAGTGATACTCTGATTATCTTATTCAGATTAGCATGGGCTGTGCTCCTCACTGGACTTCTAGTAGTTTATCCTTCTTATTCTTCATGCTGCCATCAGAGCTGGTTTGAAATGGGGTGAATTGTATCATTTTCCATTGCAAAAAGCTTTCGTAGTTGCCCATGTCTTACAGAATTACATACAGCACGCTTTGTATACTATTCAAGGTCCCTTTTATTTATCTGGCATTCTCTGGTTAAATTTAGCAGCATAGTAGCAGTAATTACATGCTTTCCGTAGACACTGTAGTGTTTTCAGATTATAAATATAAGAACTGTAAGTACTTGTAAAATCTGGTTGACAGTTGCACTTTTTAAAAAACTTTTTTGAACTTATTTAGACTTACAGAAAATTTCCAAAAATGATAGTACAGAGAATTTCCTTATATCCCTTACCTTTCTTCCCTTCATGTTAAAATACTGTGTAACCGCAGTATAATTATCGAGAACAGGAAATTAACATAGGTGTGGTGTTACTAATCAAGCAACAGAACTTATTTGAATTTTACTGACTTTTCCACTAATGTGCATTTTTTTCCTCCAGTATCCTGTTTTTCACTAATGTACTTTTTCTATTCCAGGTTCCCATTCACTTCTCATTCATTCCTTTCTCCTTCATCTCTCCCAGTCTGTGACAGTTATTCAGTCTTTGTCTTTCATAACGTTGATACTTTTAAAGCATAGAAAGTTATTTTGTAGATTGTCTCTTAATTGGGATATTTCATGATTGGAGTAATCTATGATGGAGTAATCTATTACTCCAATCATGATTGGAGTAATTTCATGATCTATTTTTGATACCTTGATAACTCACAAGTTTTGGTTCTGGTTTCAGTAATTTCTATGCCATATCCTTATGTCCTCAGACTAAGTCAAAGGCCCTACTTAAATGGGGGCATATATTTATTTACTGGTTATTTTAATGCAAAGAAAATAGCATTTTTAAAACTTTGATCTGACTTTGTAAATGTTTTTGTATAGCTACTTCAGAATCTTGGTTCAGCAGTTTGAGGTACAGCTTCAGCAGTACAGACAGCAGATTGAAGAGCTAGAAAACCATCTTGCCACACAAGCAAATAACTCACATATAACCCCTCAAGGTAACATGCTTTCTGTGGTGATTTTTTTTTTTTTGATAGCACTGTTTTTTAGTAAGAGAGGTTAAGGTGTTGTCACATAATATTCTACATAACTGCTAGTAGTTGTCTTGAGCTGCTATACGATTTCCTTGCTATTAGATATTTATTCTCCATAAATAGAAAATGCTTTATTATGAACTGTTATTATGCTGACCAAGGCAGAAGTTTCAGGGCCTTCTCCCCTCCCCCTGATGACTGATTCAGACACCCTGCTCTCAGTCAACTCGCTGTGCTCTCTTTTCTCAGTCATGGAAATATTGATGTGGTCTTGTGCCTCCTACACTTTTAGTACCAAAAACTGCACTCAAGTCATAGAAAAATAATACTGATTATGTTACATGTATATTTGTGTGATAATATAACTTTCTTTTATAGATTTGTCAATGGCTATGCAGAAAATTTATCAAACATTTGTAGCTTTAGCTGCACAACTTCAGTCTATTCATGAAAATGTAAAGGTAAGTTTTCATTACCAGTTCATGTATCTGTATATCTAGACCCAAGTGAAGTATTCATTTGCGGAGCAGAAGCATTCATGCTAATTATAGGAATAGCTAAAATTACATATAAGTGAAGAAGACTAAAACTGAAACAATGCACATTCATGCTCAGATACAATCACAGATAATATCTGTTGTTTTTTCAAAAAGATCCAAGTGTTCTATGCAATCAGCTATCTTAACTTTTTCCAGTAGTATATTGTAAACAATTTTCTGCGTTGATATACATATTTCTTCAATATCTTCAATATCATTTTTAGTAGTTACATAGGATTTCAGTGTGTGAAATATATATACGCATATATATATATATGCGTAGTTTCCTTAACGCATCCTGTTTGTTGGACAGTTAGGTTGTTTCCATGTCTTTAAACTAGGAGCAGCACTACAGAAAAGAAACATTCTTAGTAGCAAAAGTATTTTGTGCTGCTTTAATTTTACATAGGTCTTATTTTTTTTTAATTTTATTTTTAATGTTTATTTGAGAGAGAGAGAGAGAGAGAAACAGAGACAGTGTTAGCAGGGGGAAGGGCTGAGAAAGAGGGAGACAAAGAATCTGAAACAGGCTCCAGGCTCCGAGCTGTCAGCACAGAGCCCAATGTGGGGCTCAAACCCACGAACTGCAAGATCATGACCTGAGCCAAAGTTGGATGCTTAACCAACTGAGCTACCCAGGCGCCCCATAAATTATACCAGTTTTGAAATGAGCATGCTTTGGAGCTTTTGCTTGAATATATTTAAAATTCTAAACCAGATTTTTAAAATAGTTTTAAAGGAGGAATTTTTATCGAATTTTCTTGAAATTAGTTTATTAAAGTACTAAAGATGATTCTCTGTTGGTACTTTGAAGTCTGTGTTGTACAGTTTTTTTTCCTTAATTTTTATTATGAAAGTTTTCAAATAGACACACAAAAAGAAGGGCACTGTTGTAATGAATGCCAGGTACCCACTCTCCGCTTCACCCATTATCAGGATCCTGCCTTGCTTTGTCAGTTTCCCACCCAGGGATGCTTTTTCCCCCTGGAACATTTTAAAGCAAATTCCAGACATGTCATTTGTAAGTATACATGCTTTTTCAATGGCAGTTTCTCCTGTCTGGTATTCTTATTTCTTTTTCTTTCTTTCTTTTCTTTCTTTCTTTCTTTCTTTCTTTCTTTCTTTCTTTCTTTCTTTCTTTCTTTCTTTCTTTCTTTCTTTCTTTCTTTCTTTCTTTCTTTCTTTCTTTCTTTCTTTCTTTCTTTCTTTCTTTCTTTCTTTCTTTCTTTCTCTCTCTCTCTCTCTCTCTCTCTCTCTCTCTCTCTTTTTTTCTTTCTTTTGTTTTTTAGTAATGTACATTGTAATATACATTCCCAGGAACCAAAGAATGTTCCATGATCAGATTTGCCATTTATTTTCAGTTGCATTTAGTGACCAAAGTATAATTTCTAGCTTCATTTACTTACAGAAATCTCACAGGAGGTCGTTTTTTAATTTTTGTTCCTTTTGTATTGTTTTTCATGAGATAATCTGCTGAAGCAGGTTTAAACTACCTGAGCCAGCCAGGCCCCAAGGACATTAACAAAACTGGACATTTTATCAATTAACTATATAAATCAAGGCTGAGAGCTGTTCTTTTTTTCTTTTCTCTCCTTAAACCAATTGTCTTTCAAGTCTCTAAGGCAGGTGATTATTTTCCAGTATCTGAAGCAGAACAAATTGATGGACTACTAATGCCAAACATTGTATGGCTATATTCATATAATTACACAGAGAGAAGAGGATGGATTAGGGGGAGATCACTTCTAATAAAACTCATTCTTCTGACATCACATACTCTACTTCTGACTGCATTTTCCCCAGTTTTCAGTTCTTGGCAGGCCTGCTTCAGTACATTAAAGAGGTAGGAAAGTCTGGAACCAGAACATCAAATACTGACATCCACACAAAAGGGGATGATAACTTTTAAATACTATAAATAGCAGTAAGATTGCTAAGTGTTCTACCTGTTAAGACCAAAAAGACATTACTGCTGAGAATGGTAGAAAATCTGAAAATCCTATATCTTTTTAAAAAGTTGTTTAAAACTGATCAAAATTTGATTAAACCCTTAATGAAAGTATCTCATAATTCTGATGTGAGTTAATGGCCTTAAGGCAGATGCTGCATTGGGTGAACGAGCCCACTTGATGAACGTGGTAATTTTTCTTTCTTACTCTGAAATTATAAACTCACTCCCCCTCCTCGTTTGGTTATGCAAGCTCAACATGAGTCATTCTCATGGTAAAATAGTCAAACAATATTGATAAAGTGAAAACCCTTTTTAAACCCTCCAAGCTGTCTCTGCTGAAGTCACTTATTTTAACACGTGTCACCCAGGCCTTTTAAAGAAGGCATTTAGCCCATACATATGTAGTACATGTTTTCAGCTTTTTGCATCTAAAAGTTATCAAGAGGTTGGATGTTGGAGGGGGCAGCAATCGTGAAAAACTAGAATATTGAAAATGGAATTTTAGATGTTACTAGCTAACTCGTTTTAAAGAGGCCTCATGGAGCCAGAATGTTTTAGGCAGTTTATTGTAAAGACATGACAAAATTAGGGAAGAAAATACTCAAGAGAGCGTTAGAGCTTGCATGCATCACTTCACATTCCATGCATTAATAGCACTTTGATTTGCCCTTTAGGGGGAATGTATAGCATTGGCAATGTCTTTGATCTTCTTATTTCCTACTTAGATTATTCCTGTATTACCAGATTCCACACAGAACTTGATTGATTAACCTTTTCTTTTTTCTTTCCCTTAGGTGCTAAAAGAACAGTACCTTGGCTACAGGAAAATGTTCTTGGGAGATGCTGTAGATGTGTTCGAAGCCAGGCGGGCAGAAGCCAAGAAGTGGCAGAACGCACCCAGAGTTACTACTGGACCCACCCCTTTCAGCAACATGCCAAACGCGGCAGCCGTTGCCATGGCTGCAACTCTTACACAGCAGCAACAGCCTGCTACAGGTCTGAATGCATTCAAGTTATAGCTTCTTACTGTTAAAATGCAGAACATTTATGTGCATTTTTATAAGTCTTCCTTTTGTGTTAGCACTGAAAAATTTCTATGAGTAGCTATTCCAGTATAATCTAAAAATTATGATGGACACAATTATAAACATATACCTGATAAAAAATGCAGGGTAGTCTTAGCAATAATTACTCATCAGTTAGATACTGAATATTGTGAATTACTTAATGTTATTTGCTGTATTGCTATAAATACCCTTTAGAACATGGTGTTTCACTACCGAATTACATTTAAGAATAACACGTTCTAAAATCGTGATTGTATCATTTATTGTTTTAAAGTCAAAGCTAATTCAGCCATTATAGCATTTCTCATATATGATACTGATAGATGGTGCATTCTTGTTTCCTCATGCGTAGTGATTACAGAGTACCCACATTTAGGATGAAGTACATTTTTATGACTGAAGGTGTGTTGAAGATCAGTTGGTTGTTTTTATGTATAATGACTACAAACAGTACAGGTTCTTTTAACCAAATTTGGACGAAAGTACATGCTAGAATTATTTGTACCTTTTCAGAATGAACAGAACAGTAGCAGGAGCAGGAAAAAGGTGTTTTGAGATGCTCTGGATTGCACATTAAGAAGTATGAACTGGGAAAGCTGGGCAGATGATGAAAATAATTGGTGAGATACTAGAAAGCAGATAATTTGAGTCCTTAGTTTAATTCCACTTCTGACAAAAGAAACATTTTTTGTGGTCTAGTTCTGCAGTGTGGAGTTTGGTCCTGTGTCTTTGGGAGATTGTTATCTTTACTCCTACAGTCTCCTTTTTGTCAGGCTTGAAGTATGACAGAGAAAATACAGTCTTAATGGATATTGATTTTTTTTTATTCATTCAGAAATTTTTGAGTAATGCTTATTATTATCCTATAGCATGTGACTTTCTGAGAGTTCCATATAGTCCAAGAGTAAATTACAAAAAGTAAAAAAAAAAAAAAAAAAAAAAAAAAAAACGAAAAAAACAGACATATCTAGATTGCATTCAGGCTGCCTCTACTAGGGAAACATTCTCTGGTTTTCACTATTGGCGGTTTAAAAATTGTTCTTCACATTTGGAGATGACAGAATCGACTTACCATCAGTGAATGGCTGGTGATTGGTTTATGCCAAATCCTCCACATTCCGTGGCTGGACCCATGTGAATAGTGGCTCATAATGGCGCTATCTATTAGTTCTCTAGCTGGCTGGAGTGTAGGATTCCATTCTCGAGTTATGGAGGAAAAAAGTTGTTATGGAACTGATTCCCATACTGACTTGATAGTCATACTGATTCAGTATAGGAATCAGTCCCATAATTATGATTATCAGTCTCATGATTATTTAACCAGCTAATCAAGCCAACATAGTACCAACTTACCTTTCAGAGCCAATATTAATCCTAAAAAAGATCAGATAAGCATGGGTTTTGGTTAAGTGTCCTTTAAAACATAAGGGATTTCCATTTTAATAAATAAAATAAAAAAGTCAGTTATTTAAAATGTCATGGGATAAGTGAATTTTATATTCTGTGGTATACAGCTAAATTTGAAGCAAAACCACTTATCAGGGTTGTTACATTTTATGTTTTGGGTTTTTTTTGGTTTTTGTTTTTGTTTTTTAATTCCTTTATGTAGACAGTCTTGAGAGGTTTGTAGGTTTTCACTCATACATTTTATGCTCATGGACATATGAAGATGTATGTTCATTCTACAAATATGAGTGCCTACTATGTGCTAGGCTCCGAGGGTACAAAGGTAAACAATGAGCTGAGTATGATGTTTGCTCTCCGTGGTGATGGAGAATGTTGGCTTAATTTAGAGTAATCATCTTGCGGAGCCTTTGCTCATTTAATTTCCTCTGTGACTTTTGTCAGGCTTCAGGGCAGCTGCGGCCCCCTGCATTTGTGAAGCCTGTATGAGGGCTTCCCCGTTTACATTTTGAGTTGTGTGATTTTTAGAACTGAGAAGTTTAAAACAGTAGTAATAAAAATTTTGCTTTATGTCTTCTGTTTCTTGAAGGCCTTCCCAGCTCCATATAGTGCATTCCTTTATGCGTCTTGTAGTCAGGATGTTCGTTATTTCAGTCCTGTCACCACTGCAGCGAGATGGATGAGGTCTCCTAGATACAGACCGATTTGATGAGTTACAGCCTGTTGAGAAATATTGTGCTTTGTATTCACTCGGTGACTTAATCTCTATGTCCTGTGACTTTGAGGATATCTTTTGCTTTTTAAGTGCAAATAATTTTAAAGACCGTCTAGATTCAGTTAGGTAAGGCTTGTGTGCTGTTTTTATATATCACTGTTGATGTGTGCAAGATTTGAATTGTCAGGGGTTTTGCTTTTAGTTGCGTATGGATTCTTCATTAATATAAAAAATGCAGACAGCTTTCTTAGGCTGCCACCTTCTGAAGGTGGTTTCTCTTGGAGGTGGAGGTATGGGTTTAAGTGACTTCTTAACTTTGGTGTTTTTAAGTGAAAAAAATATAATAGGTCTTAGGCCTGCGTGATTTATGGTTATTGTTTCTGAAGGCTGAAGAAAACTGACGAAAACCAGCGGGCTAATTATGTGTGAAATAAGCATCAGTACATGGATAAACTACACATAAGTAGATCTTGAGTACACTTGTCCATCAGTGCTTTTGAAGCCTCTTAAAAAGCTTAAGACATTTTACATTAGGATTACCAATATAATTTTAACCTAGCATAGATTGTTCTAAGCTAACGTACTGGGATTAAGTTTTGCTGTTGTGTTTTGACACTTTTAAAAAAGTTCTTGATGTTTACATAAGAAGACTATTCTCATGTGACTTAGCTGCTATTTTTAAGGAGAGCTGAGACATTTTGTTAGAGTTCCTAATTTCTAGCTTTTAGTGTAGGTTTGGACATTTAAGATGTAGTGTTAAATAGGAAACGTTAAGTATTTCATTTTAGTTTCTTGTAGTTTTCTGGTTTTGTTGTGTTTAACAACCAAAGGAACATTCCCCGTTAAATCAGTAAGTAAAATTTTTCAAATTGGGGGAAAAGGCATTTTTTGTTTTTCAGAAAAAATATTTTTAAAATATGACCTAGGAATAATCATACTAATTACATTAGATATTTTGAGTAATTATTGAAAATTATTAAAAAATTTTAGCACTTTAGTCCTTTTCCTGTGAATGCAGTTTTACTTTTAAGAAAGTAGAATTTATTCTGGAAAATATGAATTACAGTGCTGAACTTGATTTTGTTGTGTGTGAATATGTTATCCGGTAACTTTTGTAAAATGTTACTCTACGTGAAGATTTCACTTTGGGCAATTATTGGGATATATTACTACTAACTTGGTTTTATTTATGGAACTAAGCCTCTCATTGAATGACTATTCAGATTTTGAAACAGATTTCTTGAATTGTTTACGTGACTTTTGCCTGAAGGATTTAGATTCTGCTTTCTAATAGTGAAACTAATTTATATGGTGGCCAGAGTGTAATATATGCTAATACTTTGGCGTGGGAGATATTTATCATGTTTTTAATATTAAAAAATGTTATACATTTGCCTACTAGTTTTATAAATGATGTTGCCTTCAGAATTTGTGTGAAGGTACAAAACTCAAAGTATCATGTACCTGTTGTGCAATGGAAAGTCTTGTCGTTGTCAGAGTTCTTGATTACCTATATTCTGAATATTGATGATTAGGGTTACTCTTAAAAACAGACCCACACACAACAAAAAGCATGTTATTTGAGTAACTCTTAACGACTTGTAGGGTTGAGGGCTGTGGTGTGCGTTGTTCTTTAGGGCCTTCCACCAGCAGTGCCTCCTATAAACATGTGACACTTAAGTCTCTCAGTGTTAAAGAAACTGGACATGTGTTTTCTACGTATTATTTTTGTTAGAAATAAGAAAGTAATATGCTTAGTTTCTTTTTCCTATAGTAACATTTTACAAAAGAGCTGCTAGGCAGGTATTTTATTCTCAAATTGATCTCAAACTGGATGTAAAAATTTAAATCCTTTTTTAATTTATTTTTTAATAGTAGTATAAGAACTCTGGCTGCTATTAGTTCTTACTTTTTATTTTCTGGGTAGAAGCTATTTGAAAAGTCCAGTTTCTGTCCTAGGGTAGCAAAATATAGTTCCTCGGTTTTCTTTTTCTTTTTCTTTTTTTTTAATGCTTTGTAATTGTACACTACCTTTTGAATATACAAACCTCATTCTTCATTGAACAACTTGAAGGCTTTGATTTTTTTTGAAGAGTTTAAATTTCAATCTGTATATTACTTTGGCAGTTCCCTCAACTTTGAGATGCACTGATCACTGTGCTTGAAAAAGACAAGACTGAAGATTGTACTATGAGATTTATTGAATAATTTTCATAAATTATTTATCAATTGAGAGATTTTTAGATTTTTGTATTCTGCTTAGTTAAAGAAAAAGTAGTTAAAAAAAGAGAGGCTAGTAAGTTTGATGCTATTCTTGCCAAACAGACTCAGACAAAATCTTTAATGAATGGGAAAAGGATGACTAATAATTGTTCTGCATCTGAGTACATTTTCCAAAATGTTGGAAAGAAACTTCTGAATTGAAATCTTGAATGTATTGAATCTGTCAAGGTACACAGCGGTGCCTTTGTAAATGTTCATTATCTTATTTAATCAGGTGATAAGTGGTGTAATGTAGCAGAGCTTAATAATAGACTCAATTATCACTTTTTGTGAACAAGTTGGAATTGTCATGTTACTGTGTAATTGATTTGCTTTAAAATGAACAATAAATTTAATGAAATAAAACATTGTCTTGTTTTTTATCTACTTATTGTATATATCATTTATATTTCATATAAAAAATGCCTAGTTTTTTGCGTACTTACTCTTATGAAGTAACATGATAGTTTTGCCACGTTAGCGTCAGTCTCTGATCAGTTGAGACTTGACTCTAACGATGAGGAGCTTGTTTTAAAAAAAAAAAGTAAAAACCTTTTACTGATTACACCAACTAATTTTATCAGAAAACAAGTGGGGAGATCTAAAATCATTTTAGAAAGAAAACCAAAAGAACTATAATTTACAATACATTAAAGATTTCAAATTATTTAGTAGGTTAAAATAACATCTTTCGATGTGCTAAGCCTCTTTTAATTGTCTAGTGTGAACAAGTTACTTAAAAACTTTTTTTTTGGTTAGGTAAATCAGGCTGGGGATATACCTGAAAACTGGCTTTTAGCAAATAGAATTTGTTAAAATTAATCACTGTTTATTTTAAAAATAATTTCATAAAGAAATTTTAATCTTGAAAGAGTAAGGCAAATTTGTTTTTTTTCCCCCCCATTTTTTTTTTTTTTTTTTTTTTTTTTTTTTTTATACCAGGGCCACAGCCATCTCTGGGAGTTAGTTTTGGACCATTCGGCTCAGGTATTGGCACTGGCTTGCAGTCAAGTGGCTTAGGTTCTTCAAACCTTGGAGGTACACTTTAACTTTTCTAATATTGCCTTGGACTATTATACATTTGAATCGATACTAGTCTGTAAAAAATTTCTAAGAGGGTCTGCTATTTTGGTAGTTAAGGTTCCATCTGACAAAAACAGCTCTCCAAACATAATCAGTGCTTTTTAGTATTAGAATTAGAACTTAAATCATTTCATCTTCAGTGAATAGTAAATAAAAACAGAATAGTAAAATTAATTGGTAGGGATGTTCATATTTTCAAAGCAATATGCTAAAATATGAACTTGCAAGTTACTTAGTTTTAATAAATTTAACTTAAAAAACCAGTGGTCTTAATCACATCATTTTAGAGTCCAAACTGCTTCTGGACATCTAATCATTATCTTCTTTTTCTGTAAATGAACACTTTAGATGAGAAAATAATTTTATTATAAATTGGACAGTTCAGCTTCTGTCTTTTGCTAAGCTTTTTTGGCATAGCTGCCTTTATGCATACTTGTATACATAACAATAGTTTTATAAGTTAACTCTAGTAAGGTAAGTCTTCTGCCAATCATCATGCTACATATAAATGTATTCACAGTTCTGTGGTATGGGTATTTGACAGTAGAATGTATTTTGACAAGCATATTGTCATATAATGAATATATTATTTCCACTAAAATATATCATCGTAAGAGTGGAAGTCTGTGAGCAATCAAGGTTACTTAATATACTAAACTCTATTGGAATTACTAGAATTATAGTAGACAGCATATTTCCTATAATCTATAATTCAGTTTGCCATCATATTTCTTAGCGTCATAGGCTATAATACTGTCTCAGACTCCTTATTTTAGATGGACTATTGCAGAGTAGCCTAAGAAGAATTTGAATTTTATTTTTAGATCACTTGACTTTGAGGAGAATGGAAACAAGTCTTTAAGTACTTAGCAGAATCTCTTCTTGAACTTCATATGACGAAAAATATTTTTTTATTTAAATCATGACTAGTACTATTAAGAAAGAAAAATGATCTCCCACTCGAAATTTCTCAATTGTCAAATCGGCTGGTATGTGGCAGGAGCCTGTGTTGCTGAGTAGATTTAATGTGATTAACTGTTTTGTAATTATGCAGTTATTCAATTGTGAAGGTTCTTAAGTGAAAAGGTTTTGGTAAAAAGCAGAGTAAAAGTTGTCTTATGGTACTTGGTGTTTAAATTCTTGTGCATGTCACGCTTACTTATGAATTTAGTTTTTTTTTGTTTTCCCAAAATGAAATATCCCTAAGTAGATGTGTTTATATCTGTTTGACCTAACACCATATTTCAGTGGTCACTAAAATTTCTAGTCAATCTGGGAGAGAAAATACTAATACGATCTTGTTCTTTATAGCTTGTTCTGTATAAAAATTACTGATGGGTCTTAAACTTAGTCTCAATAGATCAAAATGTTCATTTCAGAATTAATCTGATTCTTCAGAAGTCTGATGCACAAGAGTAAATAGCAGGTTTGTGTAATAGCACTGTGTTTATTAGACCTCTGATAATTTTAGGTTTTACTTGTCAGTAACCTTTAATCTCTGTTTTACGTACCATTGTATATTTCTCTATTACCCTTTCACTAGGATTTGGAGCTAGCTCTGGTTTTGGATGCAGCACCACAGGGGCCTCCACATTTGGATTTGGAACAACAAATAAACCCTCAGGAAGTCTTAGTGCAGGTTTGTGTGTTTTTGGCCTGAATTTCAGGCAAATTTAAAGATGCAAATTATGTAATTTAAAAGTATAATGATTGTTATTTCCAGTAGCCAGAAGCAATCCCTGATTCAGTTTCTACCCCCCACAATGAAGCATGTAAGCCTAACTAATCATACAGTTTTATCTCTTGGAAACTAAAAGTCAGGTTTGTGAAATATCTCTAACAAGACTTATTAGTTTGAGATAATAAGTAATTATATCCTCTTTTAACTAAGTAGAGATTCTTTTGAACCCAAAGACTAGTTTTATGGTTAAACAAGTCTCTTCATTATTACAAAAATGGTCCCATTGTTGTGAAAGCTTTGACCCAGTGTTTGTTTGTTTAGGAGAATGATTTCTCTCCCAAAGAGATGTTCTTTAGTTGCAAGTCCCTTTGGTTTTAAAAGTCCCACTCTTATAATGGATGATTAATTGGGTTCTTTGTTCATTTTTGAAATAGATATGTAATCTTTTGACTCCTCTAGTAGAAAATCCCAAATTTCTTCTCCATTTTCTCTATATTTGTAAATAATGGCTTCATTTATAATGTTTAGGGATAAGTAGCATGTCTAAAATAATGACACAATACTTACTGTGTTTAAATTGAGGGAATTTTAAGGCAACTTCATTTAATATTAAGTGGTATTTAAAATCAACAGTTCCCAAAGAGTAAGATAATAGAATTCAGTGATACGGGGATTATAATCTAAATATGGTACTATTAATAAAGTAGGCAGTGATAGCATTTGATCTTAGTTACGCAAGGGTTCCTATAAAATCAGGACAGTGGGTACTACTCTTTGGGGTGTTCATTGTCCTGAAAATCATGGGTTGAGGCCTTCTTGGAGGACTTAGGATTACAGGAGTGGGTCCATCTTCTACATGTTGACAATATGTTTCTGGAGCGGCTGAGAAGGAAGGCAGCATGGCATATCTAATTAACAGGGAAGTATCCGGCAGCTTGAAGTTTTCTAGAGTTCAGTTATTTGTGCTAAGGTTTCTCTTGGCTTGGGTCACTAAACTTAGGTCTCTAAAGGTGCCTCTTAGTTGTTAGCTAAATTATTTTCCTATAAAATTCCATGTTACAAATTTAGTGTTCTAATATATTGGCTATTTTCATAAATATATATTCTTTTAGCTAGAAATTCACCTCTTGTCCCCATTCTTTATATTTGTTTTTGTGCTTTAACTTCTGATGTGAATATTTTCTTCCCTAAACATAAGGCTTTGGCAGCTCAAGTACATCTGGGTTTAACTTCAGCAATCCTGGCATCACGGCATCAGCTGGTTTGACATTTGGGGTGTCCAATCCTGCCTCTGCAGGTTTTGGAACAGGAGGACAACTCCTTCAGTTGAAGAAACCTCCAGCTGGAAACAAAAGAGGAAAAAGATAAACATATGGGTTGATGTGGTTGAGAGAATTCATAGCAGCATCGTTCATTCTATGAGTCTATTTTTCTAAAATTGATGCAGTAATTAAATTGCATCCCAGGAGATTTATAAAGTTTTGATATTTTTCCCTACTCTGGAATCTGAACTGTGTTCTTGTTTGCCATGGTAAACATCTTTTTTTCTTGTGAATTTGAAACCCAGTTGTGTATTTTTCATTATTTTTTGATGGTCAGTGTAAGCAATGTTCTGATTACATCACTGATAAGTAAAGCCTATTTAACCTAGTGTCATAGCAATGTTTTTGTTGATAAGGTTTACATGATGTGAATATATGCACATTTGTTTCTTATACAGATGGTATGAACTCTTAAGTCCTATACTAGAATCAGTTTGTTCCTTGATAAAGGCCTTTTGAACTACACTGCAGGGCATCTTGTGAATATGTATGTAAATATATACAGAATAATACACACAGTTGTGTGTTCACATAAAATATATATTTACAGACCTACAACTTTTGCCTCAGACTTGTTCCCCTTTTCTAAGGGTATTCTATTTTTCACCTTTTAAGCTTCAAAGCCTCAGTGCTTGTAGAGTGATGAGCTAGAGGTACCAGGTCATTGCAGTTGTTTAATTTACTTACAGACTTAATGAAATGGTTACTGGTGTAAATATTTGACCCCCCAGTCTTTTCCATAGCAGCTGCTCTGAATGAGGAGTGCTGTAAGAATCATCTAACAGATTTTAACAACTTTTATTATCCCGTACACCCTCACATTTGCCTGTATGAGATGTTTTCTCACATCTGAGATGAACCTTCAAGAGCATATTTGAACTCCAGACTGATGTCTGGGGGCACAGAGCTATTAAGCCAAATTGATTCTATGCAGGTGAAGGATGCACTATTACTTTAGTGGAAACTTTTGTAGCGATTCCAGTACAGAGTTCTTTCTTATAGGGCTATTGATATTGACACCAAATGGAGTGGTTTATCAGCCTCTTAATGTCTTAAGTAAGTGCTTAATTTGGAATAGAGAAACAATATATTTTAAGAAAAAAGTATTCTTTGTAGCAACTATAAACTACCCCATTTTAACAGTGAACAGAGCTCCAGGTAAAAACACATAAGGCATGTCAGATTGCATCTGTGTAATATTTGTCTATATTAGTATTAGTGACATCGAGTGGGTGAAAAAGAAGGCCCTTGGAAAGAGAACTGCCTTAGCTATGATTTCACACAGAAACCATTAAGTAGACCTACTTTATCTTTCAAGTACAGTTTTCAAATGGGATGTGAACATGGAATTTCATTGAAAATAGTATAATTTTTTATATAGAAGGTTTTGTACATAACGTGCATCAAGTGAATATTTTCAGAATCATTTTCACCAAGGCACCTTTTTTTCTAAAATAGGTATTACACACACACACACACACACACACACACACACACACACACACACACACACATATTTTTAGTATAATGTTAGTTGGGTTTGATTACTAAAGTGTTGTTAAATCTGTTTTATTTATCCGCATACAGCAGTGATTGGCTTTTTGGAATTGAAACTTTTGCGCCTTGATGCATTAAAATAAGGAAAATGCTTTGTTTTGGAACACTGAAGTTTTTATTTTTGCATTCTTCTCTAAAACTGCAATCCCCAGATCCAGATTTTGGGGAAGGGTAGGAAAACGTGGGATTTTTGTGTTTTGAATTACTGTCAGAATTAAATACCCAAATATAGCAAGTTTTTTTTTTTTTTTTTTAAGGACATTGCATTGTGCTGCAAAAATCTGAATATTTATATTTCTTAATTTTGTTCTTTATATCTTATACATTTTAATATGTTGAGCCACTGGAAATTTGTAACAGATCAATTTGTGATAGGAGTTTAATGTGTTGTCATTGTCTCCAATGTCTTCACTCTGTCCTGAGCGTATCATTATGTAAACAATAAAATTTATTGTGTCAGTTGCTTTGAATCTTTATAGGTGTCAGTAGTTGTTCTAACTATGTAATTTTCTTATTATTGCTCTTTTATTCTCTGTGATTGGTTTTTAGTGTTTTGTTTTTACCAATTTATATATCTTGCTTTTTAGAAAAATTGTAGAGTGAACACAAGATAGAAGGATATTGGGTAAAATGTGAAAGTCCCCTTCAGCTTCCAGGGCCTGATCCCACTTTCTTCCCCTGAGTATCTTTTCTTCATATTTCGGTGTGTATTCTTTCGAACCCTTTAAAAAATGGCCTTTTTCAACATATGCATATAAATGTTTCCTCTCTCTAGTTTTCTCACATTTATCATTCTCTTAGGTCCTTCTTTTTGTAACAAACGGGTTAAAAGAAATCTGTGTACTTTCTGATTTGTCTTCTTTCTCCTTTAACCATAGATCATCAACATTTTTCCATATCAGTGCATGTAATTTACTTTTTATGTACCATCCCGTGGCATGGATGTACAATGAATTGTTTAAAGTATTTTCTGTGGTTGGGCAATTAGGTTCTTTCCAGTATTTCTGTTTTACAGAAAAAGCTGTATGTGGCTCTTATGTTTAATGTTTCTTTGGGATTGATCCTTGAAGAGGAATTGCTGAAAATGCATATAAATTGTATTTTTTAATGCCAGATTGCCTCCCCAAACTGCTGTATAAATAATACACTTCTACAGCATGCATGAGTACCCATTTCCTAGTATTCTTTGCAACCCTAGATATTATCAATCCTCATAATAACTACTTGTGAGTTGAACTTTTTAATATATATGTTAGCCATTTGCATGTTAATGTAATTGCATGTTGGTATCCTTTGTCCATTTTTATTTAGTAGGGTTTTTTTTGTTTTTTTTTTTAATGCTCTCTGTAGATAATGTACGTTAATGTTTCTCTTACGAGGTAGTTTGGACTCTTGGAGTCAGCTGGGTTCAGACACTTGCCTTGAACCTGTGTGATCTTGGGGAAGTTAATTCACTTTTCTAGAGCTTAAGCTTTATCATGTGAAAAGTGGGGATAATAAAGATGGGTAGCTGTATTAATAATAGAATCTTTTAGAAAGCACTTGGATGGCATGAACCCCTGATACTTTGCAAGTTTCACTGTTCTTGCACCAGTACCCCACTGCTGTAATCAGTGTCCTTGGATGCTTTGTTTTGGTACCTGATGGGGGAGCTGCCCCATCTTGTTTTTGTTTTTGTTTTTGTTTTTGTTTTTGTGTGGGGTGGCTATTTTCGGACACTTACTCTTTAAGATAAGCTTGAGTACCTATATTTTTCTTTCAGAGATCTTACTGGGATTTTGATTGGGTTTATACAAATGAAATACATTATGATCTGGGGAGAGTTGACATCTTAATATGTATAGCATGATATGTGCATATATTAGGACTCTTATTCTTTCTGCAAGGTTTTACAGTGTTTATCAGATACCTCTTTAAGCTTTTACTAACTGCATCTTGGTTTTATTTCTGAGTGTGGATTTTTATCCTGCACTTGGTACAAGGTCATTCACGTTATTACAGAAGCAGATTAACTGTTCTTTTGTGATGATACAGTAAACCCGAGTTAATGTCTTACTAATCTCAAATATTGTGGGAATTTGAATAGTGCTTTTAGAAATACCGTAATGGGATTTTTATGTGTGAAATGCTTAGGTTTGAATGATTTATCACATTTGCTTTGACATCCCCTTCCTCCGTGCCTTGCCCTGGTCTCGCCATGCATAATCCTGGCTGCACTGTACTTTTTGGAACACACACCACGAAATTATTTAGGGGATACAACCCTGGGACTTGGTAACAGGGGGTCAATGTCCTGGAAAATCTCAGCTGGAGGGCCTAATTTCAATCTTCACAAAGTCACCTTTACCTATAGGTGTCTCCCATTTATTGAGTGTGTAACATGTCTGTTCTGGGCTCCACACTCGCAACTTTATACACTCTACCCTGTTTAATCTCAATATTACCCTATAAAGCAGAAAACTCCCAATTACTAGATGAAGAAACTGAGGCTTACTTTATGCAATTTACTGGAGGTCACATGTCTGTCAAGTCATGGAGCTGCGGTTTTCTGCGATGACAGGGATGACAGGAATGGCACGCTGATTTTCATGCCTAAGCCCTCAAAGTCTCCCAAGGTAATGTCATTACATGATTTATATGGAAAATTCCAGGTATACAGTAAACTATAGATCAAAGCAAGGTAAGTACAAGGGGCTCTGGCACTTGAGGGAGGCATCCTAGGGAGGGTGTTGGGTGAGGAGGTAGCAGGTGCGGGACTTCTGGAGCCACCTTTCCCACTGCCTCCCTATGAAGAAGCTCCTAGAGAAGCGTGAGGGGTGGTCTGCCCACCTTAGGGTAAGGAGGAGCAGTTTGGACTATCTGAATCTTCGGAAGGTAAGCAGTTTAGCAAGAAAGCTTTTCCAGGAAGGCTTGCCTGACTCCTGTAACCCAAGAGCACCACATGCTCAGAACGGGTGAGACTCGATCCTTTTCTTGCCTTACAGAGAGAGGAGCCTTACCTGGCACAAGGAGACCGTGGAAATGGGCAAGAAGTTCGGGTGCTGAGGGATGGCAGCAGATTGAGGAAAGAGGAGGGGTTACTGGACAAGTTGGTCCTGGGCCAAATGTGGTGGTTTTTTTTTTTTTTTTTTTTTTTTTTTGCCTCTTCCTACTTTACTTAGTCTAATGCACTCTTTCTCTTCTACCTAATCTGTCAATTAAGAGCAACAAAAAACCTACCAGGCTCACACAGGTCGCAGTCCTGAAGACTGGGCTGTAAATTTAATTTGCAGAGACCTTGTTTTTGTTGTCCTCAACCCTTTGAGTCCCCTGGTAGCAAGTCAGTTAAATTCAGTAAAACATTTGTTAGTATTTGCTGTGTGCAAGTCAGTGCTGGGAATTTAGAGGAATATAAATAGCAATGGGGTATTTTCTGTGCTCAGTAATGTTAGCTAACATCAGTGCTAAGCGGAGGCAAGGGCCTGCTCTTAAGAGCTTTCCATACATGAACTCGTTTACTCCTTAGTCCTATGAGGTAGGTACTATCATTTCTTTTTTACAAATGAGAAATTAGGCACAAGTCACTAGTAAGTGAATGGGCCAGAATTCAAGACCAGGCTGTTTTTCTAGAGTTGAGGGTTATAAGTAAGTATACTCTAATGTGAGCTTTTTATTAAGTGATAGGATAAAGATACAAAGAAAATTACCGAGTGCACAGAGGAGAAATTAACTTGGCCTGGGGAAACTCCCAAGAAAATGATAATAGGTGGCTTTGAGCAATGAATGAATAGGATTTTTTTTTTTTTTTAAAGTGTGTATTTTTGAGAGAGAGCACGAACCGTGGAGGGGCAGAAAGGAAGGGAGACAAGCAGGCTCCAGGCTCTGAGCTGTGAGCACAGAGCCTGAGGTAGGGCTCCCACCCACTAACGGTGAGATCACGACCTGAGCCAAAGACGCTTAACCTACTGAGTCACACCCCCTGGCTCCCCTGGGTTTTTTTTTTTTGTTTTAGTGTTTTGTTTTGTTTTGTTTTTTAACGTTTATTTATTTTCGGAGAGACAGAGCACAATTGGGGGAGGAGCAGGGGGAGAGAAAGAGACCCAGAATCTGGAGCAGGCTCCAGGCTCAGCTCTCAGCACAGAGCCTGAGGCAGGGCTGGAACTCACGAACAGTTGAGATCATGACCCGAACCGAACCGAAGTCCGATGCTTAACCAACCGAGCCACCTAAGTCCCAGGAGCCCCTGTTTTTAATGAAGTATTAACAATTTGAATTTGAAGAACCACAGATTTATTTAATTAAAGGTAATTTTACATTTGAACAAGATAAAGGGAGAAAATAAAAAGCAACAAATACCTCACTTTCCAGAGGAAGTTTCTGTTAAATTTCTCTTCTTCTGTTACTGTTTTTCTTCATAACTGCATAGCATGTATGTCCACACTGTTTAATAACCAGTTTCTTTTGGTGAATATTTCGACTGTTTATATATTTTTAGCTATTGGAAATAATTTTGGTAGGATCAGTGAAAATGGTATCCAGTTTTATTGATTTATTTTCTTTATGAGTTTCAACATTTTTGTGTAGGTAGTAACCAGCTTTTAAAAATTATTTGTAAGAGCTCTTTGGATGTAATCCCTCCCTATCTGTAGAGATGTTTGGAAAAATTAACAATTTTAAACCTTTACTCTTGGAGCCATGTAACTTTTTAATGAAAATTATGGCATTTAAAAATAATTTCTTATGTATTGCAGATGTTTTGCAGTTAATCATTTCACCTATTTATGGTTTATTTTTGTGCTGAGTAGAAATTTTAAGTTTTAAAATTGCCCAAGTTGATTGGTCTTTTTTTTAATGACTTCTGGGAAAGAGTGAGAGAAGTCAATGAGAGGGAAAAAAGAATTAAGACAGTTTAAGTTTTGTTTTATTTTGTTTTGTTTTGTTCGTTTTTTAAGAGAATGTGAGCTGGGGAGAGGGGAGAGAGAGAATCTTAAGTAGGGTCTCTGTTCAACATGGAGCCTGACGCGAGGCTTGATCTCATGACCCTGGGATCATGATGTGAGCCAAAGTCAAGATTTGGACCCTCAACCAACTAAGCCATCCAGGTGCCCCTAATACATTTAAAGTTTTACAATTTGTAGTCTTTCTTATTTGTTTACCATTAAAACTTCATAATTGTATGAAGTTGTCTTTAGAAGATTCAGCTAGGTGGCTGGTGTCAGCCTGTAATTGGAGAATGGCAGAACTTGAAGAGAGACTTCACGCCTACTACTTTTTAGCGTGCTTTGACAGTCATGACATTTTAAATATGGCAGTGACATTAAGATAGGTGATAAGATCATTTCTCTTTTAGAGATGAGAGAAGCAGCTAATTTGCCCAAAGTCCTGCAAGTCCTAAGTGAGGATGCTAAGACTCAAACTCTGATATCCCTGGTGTCATTCAAGTGAAGTCTTTTAGAACTTGATTTTCAAATGATGGCATGTTCAACTCACTGTCATTTCCAAATTTAATGCATTCTGTATTGTCATATATTCAGAAGGCAGAAGAAAAGTTAAATCTCTGTGGCCAATGCATTTTTTTTTTCTTTTTAAAAATTTTTCTCCTAGATAGACGGGAGAACTTGATTCAAGGACACCAACTCTTAGATAAACAACATGAGTGACAAGTTCTTATTCTTATCTTGGTGAACTGTATAGGTGCCACTGTGAAAACTAAAACTATCTTTTAACTGTATCTTCTAGATTGCGCCCTTGTTTGATGTAATCATTTTATCTTATTTTTTAAGTAATCTACTAAGAAGTTTCTAAAAACTACCACTTTAGATTCCTTACACAGTGTTGATCCTACGTGGTCTTATTTGTATTTTTTCCCCTAAAACTGTAATTGTGCGTGAAGTGTGTGTATCTGTGTGTGTCTGTATATATACACAGATATAATTCAAATTATTTGTATATAAAGAAAATTGAAAATGTATCATTGAAAGTCATTCCTATTCTTGATGATATGTAAACATTTAAAGATATATTTTTATATATTTTGGTGTATCATTATCCCCTTCTACCTGACTTAGTTATTAGTTTTAGTGAATTTCTTACTGTTGAAAGTAGCAGAGGGGCGCCTGGGTGGCTCAGCTGGTTGAGCGTCCAACAGATGATGATCGCACAGTTTGTGAATTTGAGCTCTGTGCTCAGCACAGAGCCTGCTTTGGACCTTCTGTTTCCCTCCCCCCCCCCCCCCCCCGGCTCGTTCTCATGCTCTTTCTCAAAAGTAAATAAACATTAGGGGCACCTGGGGGGCTTGTGGATTGAGCATCCAACTTCAGTTCAGGTCTGAGCCCCACATCGGGCTCTGTGCTGACGGCTCACAGCCTGCTTCAGATCCTGTCTCCCTCTCTCTCTACCCCTCCCCTACTCGTGCTCTGCTTTCTCTCACTCTCAAAAATAAATAATAAAACATTAAAAAATAAATACTAAAAAAGAGAATATAGCAGAATTTATTATTTTCATGTTTAATTCTTATTTTTTATCAAAATCACACGACACAGTTAAAAGAGTCATGTTTCCATAAGCCTTGTTAAAAAAGCAGTTTCCCTTCTCTCTGTTTGGAAGTGACCTTTTTCACCCCTTAAAGCTTTTGGCCAGTTCTGTTTTCAGTCCCACTTTCACCTCTTCCTGCAGTAATCAGCAGCTTCCTTCTCAGCTTTCCCCACCATGGTGAAAGTCAGCTCTCTTGATCTGCTAGTCAGTTACTCTTCCATTCCAGCTCCTAACATTTCTTTGCTATTAACACAGGGGGTTTCTGTTTGCAGGGACATCTCCTTAGTTTGCATGGCTCATATTACTTCAGATACAGGCAAAGCTGCTTTAGTAAGAGACCTGAAAATACAGTGGCTTGAACAAGATGGTTTATTTCTCTTTCCTGTGATGGCCCAATAGCAGTCCAGGGTTGATGTGGCTGTTCAGTTCCAAAGAGAGGGCCTGACCTTAATTGTTTTGAGTACATATTGTATTGAATCGGTCTTATTCCTGATACGGATATAAACTGACCTAGATTGGATTTATCCCAGCAGTGACTTGTATTCTCTTTGGTCTATGATGTAGTTTGCATTACCCTTTCTTCAAAATAACTGTCCTTCACTAGCTTTCACTTGAACTCTCTTTTGGATGCTGCTCTTGATTTTGACCTTCGTGTAACTTTAGGTTCAGAGGTTGCACACCAACTAGGGAGCTGTCCCTTGATCTGTTTGGTCCACAGAATGTGTGCTGATTTTTAAAAATCAGATTTTACACGAAATCCCCAATCTCTTGTGAACAAACACAAGCAGACAGATCTGGCAGCAGCGATTGCACCCCCCCCCCCCAGGCAACTTCCCCTTTCAGAGGTGTCATTGACCCTCCAATTAACCCCCGTCCCCACTGCTCCCTGCCTTCTCTTACATTTACCTCGCTTGTTGAATTACCTGCTGCACCAGTTTCATCATTTGCTCTGTGGCCCACAGGCTTGGTCCCTTACCTTTCTCTCCTTTAACTATCATACGGGTCTCTCCTCCGCTAGGGCCGTGATGGGGAAAGCAACGCACAGAGAGCCAGGCTCCCAGCCTTCCTCATTCACAGAGATGTGAGAGTGACGATGGCTAGTCCACTCAAATGATCACTAGGAAGGAAAACATCTTCATCATCTGGCAAGTTTCTCAGTGCTGCGGAAAGCTTCTGACCTTCCACCATCGCTTTGAAAGCAATGACTCCACAAGGGGAGCTCTGCAGTGCCGGGAAGCTGACAGCAGGGGGCAGGGGAGATGAGTTCCCTCCTGCCAGAGGGCTAGTCAATTTCTTGCACAGTGTCTGTTTCCTGACCTGTTGTTTCATGGCTTAAAGTTCTATAATGGGACTCATTTGTTTGTGTTTTACTATTTGGTAGGTGTGTTAATAACAAATAATAATTCTTTCCAATCATAGTGTGCATTTTCTACAGTAGCTGAACAAGGGATTGGTCTAAAGAAAAACGGTCTTTTAAATAACTTAGCCCGAAACAATAATGCGCTGAGCATTTATTCCTTTTGGTTTCAAAAAGAACTCCTCCCATGTGATACACTTTTATTTGCAGTTGGTTTAGAAGTAGTGATTCTCTATTTTTCAAGTCTATGCTCTCTGATAATAGCAAACGTATTTAGTGAACACCTATGATAAGCCAAGCAGGAGAGTGTGGTAAGTCATTATGCCTTGGTTCAGAATTAGTATTTCAATCTGCACTGCCCAAAATGGTAGCCATTTGCCATACGTGGCTACCGAGCACTTGACATATGGCTAGTGTGATTGAGAAACTGAATTTAAAATCTTCATTTGAATCAATTTAAATTCGAAAATGGACGTTCAACTACATATTGGGCAACAGTTGAGGGTGTTTGGAACAACCTAGATATGCGATTCCACTTTTTGATTGTAAATTTTATGAAATCTGCTTGCAGGTCAAGTAGTTCCAAAGCAAATTTAGCATTTGAGAAGCTTTTAGGTATAAAATCCACACTGGAGTTTGAAGACTTGTCATGAAAAAAGAATAAAATATTTAATATTTTTATTTTGATTTCATGTTGAGATGATAATGTATCAGGTTAAATAAAATCTTAATTTCATGTGTCTTGTTTTAATGGGGCTCCTAAATTTTAATTTAAATTAATCTAATTTACATTTTAAATTACATATGAGACTTGCATTATATTTGTTGGACGGTGCTGCTTTAGACACTACTAACCACGCTCCTGGGGCCATTTCTCTCTAAAAGAGAAACCGCAAATTTTTAATTTGTTTCTCTTTAAAAAAATCTCTGTGTCAAATCTTACAACAGCCTGGCATCCCTTTCATTGTGTCTACCCCTGTGAGTCATCCGAATTCTTCGTTACCTCCTTGAAGTGCAGACAGGGTTGTGTAAAGCCCATACTCTCTGGTACTTTTTATTCCAAACGCTTTAGCGTAATCTGCAAGGTCCCTCAAAGCCTGGCGTCTACTTTCCCAAGCCCTCTTCTGCTCTTCTGCGGCTCTCACACACCGAGGCCATTCCAGGGTACTAAGTTCTTTCCTGCCACTCTGCATTTGCATCCTCTGCTTCCTTTGCCTGGAATAGAGGTTAGCCTCTCAGTGCCCTCTGTCCTCGTCCTCCCCATCTCCTCTGGCAAAGTGAGCATACACCTCTGCGCTCCAGGAGGACTTTGGACCTTATGACACAGGCTTACCACATATACTTTTGTCACTCGAGGAGGTATTTGTCTCCCACATTCGATTCTGTGATCCCAGAACAAGAGCCCTGTCTTGTTATTATTTTGGTTTGTTTTTGTACCTTCAATACTTAGCATTTGATTGGACTCCATAAATATTACGAACTGAGTGATTACTACAGTGGGAAAGGGGTTAATTCAGGGACCCACTGTGGACCTTACTCTGCAGAGGGGTTGGAACCATGCCCTCCACCACTTGGCCAAGTTATTTAAGTGCCGCGTTAGTGGAATAGAGATAATACCTATGCTACAGGTTGACTGTGAAGCTGAAAATGAGTTCACGCATATGAGGTGCTTCAGCAGGTGTCCAGGCAAGCTAAACATGCAACAAATATTAGAATTGTCACCATACGGTCTAAACTATTTTTCTTTTTCTCTCAGGCAACAAATCACAGGTTTTAACTGGATTTCGAAAACCCAGTGTTACAGAAACCAATGAAATAGGAAGAAAAATCCATTTCTGAGCAGTCACTGAATCAACAAATACCGACTTTGAAGGAACTTCTGATTATCATTTTACCAACATCACTATTTAAGAATAGAACTATAAGGCTTAATGAGTTTGGCCAAGGTGTTTTGAATTCAGGAAAGAAAACTTGCCCTTGATGTTTAAGGATGATCTAATGGATCATAAACCGGTGACGGAGAGGGTTTAAAAACACCACTGGGAAGTAGGCCACTAATTCAGTGTCTATAAGGAATTGTGGAAGATTTACAGATGGCTAGGAAAAGGTGATACAAAATGGAATTGACCAAGTACAGTGAATTAAATCTTTGTTGATGTAATTATGCAACTCATTCGTTTTTAAAAAGCAGCTTTCCTGAGATATACTTTATATGTCCCATAATTCACCTATTTGAAGTATACATTCACTGGTTTTTAGTGTGTTCACAAAGTGAGGCAATACTACAGTCTAACTTTATTTTTTTTTTTAATTTTTTTAATGTTTATTTTTTTTTTTTTTCAAAAATTTTTTTTCAACGTTTATTTATTTTTGGGACAGAGAGAGACAGAGCATGAACGGGGGAGGGGCAGAGAGAGAGGGAGACACAGAATCGGAAACAGGCTCCAGGCTCTGAGCCATCATCAGCCCAGAGCCCTACGCGGGGCTCGCACTCCCGGACCGCGAGATCATGACCTGGCTGAAGTCAGACGCTTAACCGACTGCGCCACCCAGGCGCCCCAATGTTTATTTTTTAAGAGAGAGAGAGAGAGAGAGAGAGAATAGACACAGAATCCGAAGCAGGCTCCAGGCTTTGAGCTGTCAGTACAGAGCCCGACGCAGGGCTCGAGCTCACGGACCGCCAGGTCACGACCTGAGCTGAAGTGGGTGCTCAACCGACTGAGCCACCCAGGCGCCCCCCACCCCCTCACAGTCTAATTTGAGAACATTTTTCCCCCTTGAAAGGAAACTCCATACACATTAGCAATCCCCTTCACCAGCACTTCCACCACAAGTCCTAGGTAAACTTTCATCTCCTTTCTGTTTTGAACATTTCATGTAAGGGTCACTGGCAGCTTTAACATTTTAGCATAATGTTATCAAGGATCATCCATAGTGCAGGACGTATCAGTTCTTCACTCCTTTTTATTGCTGAATAATACTCTATTGCATGCATATAACATGTTTTGCTTATTCACTCATCAACGGACATTTCGGGTGTTTCTGCTTTTTGGTTATTATGCATAATGCTGCTATGAACATTTATGTACAGGTTTTCGTGTGGACACGTGTTTTCACTTCTCATGGGTGTGTACCTAGGGAAGGAATTATTGGGTCACATGGTGACTCTCTATTTAACATTTCGAGGAACTGTCGAATTTTTCCAGAGTAGCTGTACCGTTTCATAGTCTTACCAGCAATATGTGAGGGTTCCAATTTCTTCATATCTTGCTATTGTCTTTTTAAAAAATTATAGCCCTCTTAGTGGGCGTGAAGTAGTATTTCATTGTGGTTTGAATTTCCCTAATGACAGATAATGTTGGCCGTCCTTTTCTATGCTTATTGGCTATCTGGATATTATGCACTTGATTCTTATGAAGCATATACCGCTCCTGTGTTCATTCTATTAACAAATGTTTGCTGAGCAACTATTATGGGCCAGACACCTTTCTAAGTGTTGGAATAGGTAAGTGAATACATCAAACAGAAATTCCAGCCCTCGTGGCACATATATTCTAATTGGAAGACATGGGCTATATAAAAAGTAATATATTCAATACGTAGAATTTTAGGTGGCGATAAGTGTATGGAAGAAACAAGGTGGAAAAGAGGAACAGAGACTGCTGGGGTGAGGCTTACAGTGCTACAAGAAGTAGCTACAGGACGCCTCCCCTAGAAGATGGTATTTGAGTAAAGGTAAGAGGTGATGATGCAGGGAGCCAAGCAGAGTCATGGGCAAAAGCAGGCCGTGGAAACAGTGCAAACGTCTCAAGGCAGGAGGACTCATTGGCCCAAAGAGCATCAGATGTATGGCAGGAATGAAGAGAGGGAGGAGAGTAAGAACCTATGGGAAGATCAGAGGTAAAAAGCCATCGGATTGTGTAGGGCCTTGGAGGCCATTATGTGGGCTTTGCCTTTCAGTCTGGGTGCGATAGTAAGTCTTTGGAGGATTTGTATGAAGGAGTAACACGATCTGACCTCTCTCTTTTTTTTTTAAATAATTTTATAATATTTAGAGAACACTAATAAAACCAAATGACTCATAGTTATACTTTGGGCCTTGGGAAAATATGACACTCTGAAATTTATTTTATTTGAATTAAAATATTTATGAAGAACATAAAGCTTGGAATGCATCACGTTTGGCCGTGAGATATAGCTGCATATCACAGAGCATGAAATATGTAAAACATTTAGCAAATTCCAGAAAGAAAATAGATCTGAGAGCTATGACCTTACTTATGAGAAAATTTTAGTAAGTTAAAGGAGCAATAGTTTTTTATTGAGATATAATTGACATGTCAGTTTCAGGTGTGCAACATAATGATTCACTATCGGTATATGTTGTGAATTGATCACCACAGTAAGTCCGGTTAGCATCCATCACTACACATAGCTACGATTCTTTTTTCTTGTGATGAGACCTTGTAAGAGCTACTCTTAGCAACTTGCAAATGAACTGTAATCACCATGCTGCACATATACATTCCAGGCTTGGAATATGTGTATATATATATATATATATATATATATATATATATATGTATATATATAGAAAGATATATCACGTTTTCTTTATCCACTGATGGACACAAGTTTCTTTCATGTCTTGGCTATTGTAAATAACGCTGCAATGAACATGGGGTTGCCACATATCCTTTCAAATTAGCGTTTTGTTTCCTTTGGGCAAATACCCAGAAGTAGAATTTCTGGGGCATCTGGTAGTTCTATTTTTAATTTTTTTTTTCAACGTTTATTTATTTTTGGGACAGAGAGAGACAGAGCATGAACGGGGGAGGGGCAGAGAGAGAGGGAAACACAGAACCGGAAACAGGCTCCAGGCTCTGAGCCATCAGCCCAGAGCCCGACGCGGGGCTTGAACTCACGAGAGTTTTTAATTTTTTGAGGAATCTGCATACTGCTTTCCACAGTGGCTGCATTAATTCACATTCCCACCAACAGTGCACAATAGTTCCTTTTTCTCTACCTCCTCACCAACACTTGTTGTTTCTTGTTTTTGTTTTCTCGTTATACCGTTCCAACAGGTATAAGGGCAATATCTCCTTGTGGTTTTGATTTTCATTTCCCTGATGTTGAGTGACATTGAGCACATTTTCTTGTACTTCTTGGTCATGTGTATGTCTTCACTGAAAATGTCTGTTCAGATTCTCTGCCCATTTTCTAATTGATTTTTTTGTTTGCTATTGAGTAATGAGGTTTTTGTTGCTTTTTTTTTTTTAATGTTTGTTTTTGAGAGAGCATGCACGCCTGTTTGGGTGCTTTCACATATGTGAGTGGGGGAGGGATAAAGAAAGAGGGAGACAGAGGATCCCAAGCAGGTGCTGTCAATGCAGAGCAGGGCTGGAACTCACGAACCTGAATGGTGAGATCATAACCCAGCCAAAGTCAGACGCTTAACCAACTGAGCCACACAGGTGCCCCGTAGTATGAGCTTTTTAAAATATGTTTTAGATATGAATTCCTTATCAGATATATGATTTGCAAATATGTTCTCTCATTCAATAGGTTGCCTTTTCATTTTGTTGATGGTTTCCTTTGCTGTGCAGAAGCTTTTTGGTTTGAGGTAGTCTCACCTGTTTATTGTTTTGCTTTTTGTTGCCTTTGCTTTTAATGTCAAATTCAAAAAAATTCATCACCAAGACCAATGTCAAAGAGCCTACTGCCTATGTTTTCTTCTAGGTGTTTTATTGTTTCAGGTCTTACATTCAGATCTGTAATCCACTTTGATTTAATTTTTTGTGTATGATATAAGATAGTGGTCCAGTTCCACTTTTTGTGTGTGTGGTTGTCCAGTTTTCCCAACACCGTTTATTGAAGAGACTTCCCCTTCCCCATCATATATTTTTGGCTTTTTCTTTTTGTCGTAAATTAATTGACCATGTATGCCTAGGTTTATTTCTGGGCTCTCTTTTCTGTTCCGTTGGACTATGTGTCTGTTTTATGCTAATGCTATACTGTTTTGATTACTATGGCTTTGTAATACAGTTTGAAATCAGGAATTATGATGCCTCCAGCTTTGTTCTTGTTTCTCAAGGTAGCTTTGGCTATTTGGGGTCCTCTGTGGTTCCATACAAATTTTAGAATTGTTTTTTCCTATTTCTGTGAAAAATGCCATTGGGATTTTGCTAGAGCTTGCACTGAATCTGTAGATTGCTTTGGGAAATACGGACGTTTTAACAATATTAATTCTTCCAATTCATGAGCATGCTATATCTTTCTATGACTTCCTTCTTGCCAAGATGTTCAGAGATGCCTATGTGTGCATGCACGTGGGTGAGGGGATATTAGTTGTCACAATAACTGGGGACCAGGGATGCTCAACATTTTCCAATATACAATATGTCAGTAGAAGCTGTGCTAGAAAACACTGGTGCAAAGACACAGGAGGTGAACTGAGACACCATTCCTGCTCTCCGACTAAGAAATGAGGGATACTTGCATCAGGCTGGGGCACTGTGGGTGATGAGGAAGCTTGATGATTCCGTGTATATTTTGAAGCTGGAGTTGACAGGACTTGTGGACCGATGGAATATGAGGGGAAGACTAAGAGAAGAATGAAAGGTGACTTAAGGATTTGGGGAAAAACGGAGTTGACGTTCCTTGGAAGGGCAAGGTTGAGGGACCGGTGGGGGAGAAGGAGCGGCAGAATCACAGGTGCGGTCAGCTATTGTAAGTTTGAGACACCTCCGGACATACCAGTGGGCATCTCGTAGTAGGCAGATGAAAAGAGGCATCTGAAAAGAGATTCTTGAGGGGGAGATTTAAATTTTGGAGTTTTACTAGGCCAGGTGATTAACAAAAGAGGGAGTTAGAAAAGGGAGAAGCCGTGGGGCTTTCCAACAAAAAAAAAGTCAGAGTGATGAGCAGGAGACAGCCAAGGAGACTTAGGAAAACCGTCCAGTGAATTAGAAGGAGAAAGAAGGTAACATCGAAGGCAGAGGAAATCACTAGTCACCTTTGGCAGCATGGTTGGGTGCAACGTCGGGGAGGAAGATCTGCCTGGAGTGGGGTCACCGGGAGGGGGGAGATTCCCAGCCTTCCCCTGATAGCACGTCCTCCCTGCTTAGTACAAATATAACCTCTGGACAGAACACAAAAACACTACTTGCGGATGTTGAAAAATATGCAACCGAAGGCAGCTGTCGAACAGGGGCCAGTTTCCTTTTTCTTTTAATTTTCGTCTTTTTTCTCAATGCTTTGCCCCCAGGGCAGGCTCTACTAGCTTCTCAGTGCATTTCAGGAGACTAAAACTCCAGTAGAAACGTCCCAGTCTTTCTGGCCAGAGGATTCAGGTAAAGGAGGCCCACGAACTGGAAAGAGAGAGTGTGTGTGTTAGCCTGGTGAGAGCATGTGGGCAGGGGAGTGGCAGAAAGAGAGGGAGAGAGAGAGAATCCCAAGTAGGCTCCACGCTGTCAGCGCAGAGCCCGATGTGGGGCAGGATCCCACGATCCTTGAGATGGTGACCTGAGCGAAACCAAGAGTCAGACGCTTCACCGCTTCACCCACGGAGCCACCCAGGCGCTCCCAAATTTACCTTCCTACTGTCAGTGTTTGTGAGGTTCTGTTTTTCTGCATCCACACTAGAAACGATAATGAGAGATTCCTTAATTTTTGCTGGTCTAATTGGTATTAAACGGTATCTGTGATGGTTTCAATCTTTACTAAATGACTAATAAGGTTGAGAATATTTTCATATGTTTATGGGCCATTCATATTTTTCTTTCCAGTTAAATATGTGACATCTTTTGCCCATTTGTTTTCCTATTGGGTTGTTTACCTTTTTCTTATTAGTTCATAAATTGTTAACTGTTCATTCTTTGTTGGTTAAATAAGTAACAAATGTTTAATTACGGTTCATGGCTTGTCTTTTTCATCTAGAGTGTCTTTTGATGAGTGGAAGTTCTTACTCTTAATGTAGTTAAAAGTATTCATTATTTTCTTTTATGATTTTATGGATCTTTGGGGGGGGTGTTTAAAAAAAATTTCCCTACTTAGAAGTCATAACAATACTTGTTCTTTCCACCTGAAGCTGACTCATGAGTGGTGTGAGAAACAATTTCATTTTTTTTATATGGAAATTCAGCACCATTTATGGAATAATCTATTATTTTCCCAGAGGCTTCCAGAGTGGAACCCGGCACAGGTTAAGTTTCACATACGTGCGTGCCTCTTTCTCACTATTCTGTTCCACTGGTCTATTTATCTCTCCCAGTATCAATTCTGTATTGACTTGTTATAGAAACTAAATCACAAACTTAATTGTTATAACTTTATAATATATCTAGTAGGTTAATTCTATTTTGTTCTTTCTTTTGGACTATGTTGTTTATTCTTGGCCCTTTTCTAGGAAGACGAACATCTGCTTTTCAAGTTTCATGGAAATTCCTGTTGGAAACTTGCTTTAAATTCCATTGACTTTATGGATTAATTTATGCATAATTATATCATATAACACTGAATTTTTCCATCAATGAGCATGGTATGAGGTTCCATTTTTGGGGGACTTTTTAATGTCTTTTAATAAAGCTTTATAACTTTTTCCCATAATAGGATTTGCACTCTCTCTATTTGTATAATGAATTTATATTCAGCAAACTTGCTAAACCCTTATTCTAATAATTTAATTGTATATGTGTTACACATTTCTACCTTGACAGTCATATCCTGTGCAAATAATCCATTTTGTTTCTTCCTCTGCAGTCCTTTGATCTTTCACCTGGTTTTATTCTCTTACCCTCCTGGCTGGGTGCACTGGATAATGTTAAATAGGAGGGGGAATGATAGTGTTCTTGTCTTTTTCCCGATCAGTATTTCACCATTAAAGTTTTATTTTTTTTAAGATTCTCTTTATCTTTATTTAAGATATTATTCAAAGATTTTTTTTAAAGATTCTCTTTATCTAGGTAAGCAAATTCCCTTGTGTACATTAAAAAAAAAATCAATAGGTATTGAATTTCTTCCTTTTTCCGCATCCATTGAGATGAGAAAGATTTTCTCCTTTAATATGTTAATGCACTAAATTTCATGTATTTATTTTCTATTAAACTACCTTTGCGTTCACAGGATAAACCAAACTTGGTCATAATGTGTATTACCTTTTCTTATAAAGTACCTCCGTGTGTGTGCATGCACATGTGTGTGTCTGTCTCTGTATCTTTCTCTCCACTCTCCCCATCCCACTATTTTATTAGTCTTTTGAAGGCATAAACTGTTGACTTTGTTGATACTTTGCATCCTGTCTTTTTTTTCCTATTTCATTAATTTCTGTTCTTATCTCTGGGCTCTTCTCTTTTCTTTGAGCTTACTCTGTTGCTCTTTTCCTAATTTCTAAAAATGGACATTTAGCTAATTACATTTTTGGTTATTTTTCATTTCTTGTTTTTTAAACATAAACATGAGGTCTCTAAATTTTCTTCCTGTGTCAATTTGGGATTATCCCACAAGTTTTGATAATTTTTATTAATGTTCAGTCCTAAGTATTTCTTGTCCAGCATGCATTCTTTGTCTCTACATTTCCGACCATATCCTTTAAAACTAAAATTTGAAAATTTTATTTTTATTTATTTTATTATTTATTTATTTATTTATTTATTTATTATTATTAATGTTATTTATTCTTTAAAATTAAAATCAAATTTTTAAATTTAAAAATAAAAGTTTTATTTACATCGTTTATATCTTCTATGTTTTTGTACATTTATTTGTTTGCTTTCGGTACACTTGACCTATCGACAATGAAATGATGAGCAGTTACACAGCACTTGCTAAACACTGGGTGATGTTTCGGGCTGTTGGCATTAGTTATTAGGGAATTATTTTATTTTATTTTATTATTATTATTTTTTAACGTTTATGTATTTTTGAGACAGAGAGAGAGACAGAGCATGAACGGGGGCGAGGCAGAGAGAGAGGGAGACACAGAATGGGAAGGAGGCTCCAGGCTCTGAGCCATCAGCCCAGAGCCCGAGGCGGGGCTCAAACTCATGAACCACGAGATTGTGACCTGAGCTGAAGTCAGACGCTTAACCGACTGAGCCACCCAGGCGCCCCTAGGGAATTATTTTAATCATCCTTTAAGGTGAATACTATCATTACCTTCATTTTACCTATGAGGAAATTGAAAGTAAATAAGTAATTTGTCCAAGATCGCACAGCTAATGAGTACCAGAATAAGGAATCATACCTGACACTTTGGTTGCACAATGCATGCTCTTAACTGTTATACTATGTGTCAATAACTCTGGTATTCAAATCCCATATTACTGATGTATCTGTCATTTTCACACTGAAGTTCTATCAAGTTTTCATTATACACATTAGGGGTATTATGTTAGGTAAACTGAATCTTTTATCATTAGGCAGAACCCTCTTACCTCCAGTAATATTACTATTATGTTTTGTCTCTTATTAACATGGTCACTCCTGCCTTCTGACTATATCAGCATGATGTAACCTTTCCATCTTTTGCTTTCAAACCTTTGGTGTCCTTATATTTTTGGCATGTCTCTTATAAATAGCAGTTAGCTTAATCATTAATTTTCATTTTCATTTTTATTGGTATATGTGTATCTTATAGATTCAGATACTTAGTGCTTTTCAATATCTTTATTCTGTAGGAATTTTGTAATTAAAAAATTCCCCTTTCACGAAACTGAGAGTTGTTAAATTTTCACTGGAAGGACCTCTTAAAATATGTTTGTTCTGCCAGGACTCTTTGAAGGGGAAGAAACACACAGACACACACACTCAAGCCCCTATCTGATTTTAACTTACTGGGTATGCTACATTTGGTTAAGTTTCATCAAATCTCTCCATAAAACTTTCAGAGGCAAAAAAAATTCAGTAAAATTTTCAGAGGCAAAAAAATTCATATATCAATCCCATCAGGACTTGGAAAGTGTCACCTCACCCAGTTTCATTGGAAAATCATAATTAAACCTTCAGCTTCATTTGTAGCCTAGCCAAAAATAACACAAATATCCTTTTAGTGGCACATCCATTTGCTTTTCTTTTTAAATTTTATTTTACTTAATTTTTTTTACCATGATAAGTTTATGTTACTTTTTTTTTTTAAATCTTGATAAGTGTACGTTTAATTCCCATCCCCTGTTTCTCCCATGCCCCCACCGACCTCCCCTCTGGTAACTCTCTGAACTCTATAGTCAAGAGTCTTATTTCTTGATTTGCCACTTTCTCCTCCTGTTTTTTTTTTTTTTCCTTTGCTTGTCTTTTTTGTTTTTTAAACTCCACATATGAGTGAAATCATATAGTATTTGTCTTTCTCTGACTTATTTCGCTTATCATTATACTCTGTAGATCCAGCCATGTTGTTGCAAATCACAAGATTTCATTCTTTTTTTATGGTTGAATATTCCACTGTATATAAGTACCACATCCTCTTCTTTTTTAAAATGCAATTTATTGTCAAATTGGCTTCCATACAACACCCAGTGCTCATCCCAACAAGTGTGCTCCTCAATGCCCATCACTCATTTTCCCTCTCCCCCAGCCCCCCCCCCCCCATCCTTAGTTTGTTCTCTATATTTAAGAGTCTCTTGTGGTTTGCCTCCCTCCATCTCTGTTTGTATTTCTCCCCCTTCCCTTCCCCCATGGTCTCAAGATCCACATTTGAGTGAAAACATATGATATCTGTCCTTCTCTGATCCACGTTGCTGCAAATGGCATGATTTCATTCTTTCTTATTGCCAAGTAGTATTCCATTGTATATATAAACCCCATCTTCTTTATCTATTTATCAGTTGATGGACATTTAGGCTCTTTCCATAATTTGGCTATTGTTGAAAGCGCTGCTGTAATTGAGGGATCAGAAAAATGGCGACCCCCCAGTCTGTCCTTTATGGACCAGGTGTTCCAAATCACTCTGTTCAAGCCGTCCTCACTGTGCCATGGGCACAAGTGAGGTGATTTGTCCTGCTCTCCCGACTCCCATGCCCTGGTGCTTGGCTGGGATTCAAACTCCTGCTCCATGAGCCCTGGTACTGGGGGAGTGCTGCCCCCACGCCACCCGATATATGGTCTCTGGCTGGCAGGCAGTCTTTGTCTTTTGAGCAGATAGAACCCCTCTTCTTACAGCACTCCAGGGAGGGTATCACTTTCTCCCACTGTGGACCGCACCCCAAACCTAGCCATGGAGCCTGGGGCTGGCTCCCCTCCTCTCTAGGTGCACGATCAGGGCAGCCGGTCTGGATCTCCTTGGGTTGATTTGGTTCCGGGCACTCTGTGCTTCCTGGGTGTGGTTTTCTGTTTCCTTCCCCAAATTCAGGAAGTTCTTAGCGATTATTTCTTCAAATAAATTTTCTGCCCTCTTTTCTCTCTCTTCTCCTTCTGCGATCCCTATGACGCTAATGTTAGTACATTTTTTGGTGTTACTGTGTTTCCTAAGTCTATTTTCATTTTTAATGTTTTCTTCTCGCTGCTGTTCAGCCTGATTGCTTTCTAGTACTCTGTTTTCCAAGGTGCTGATCCATTCCTCTGCTTCCTCAAATCTACTATTCATTCCATCTAGTGTATTTTAAATGTTTTTTATTGAGTTCTTCATCCCTGATTGGTTCTTTCTTATGTTTTCTCTTTGTTAAGGGTCTCACTGAGGTCTTCCCCTGTATTTTTATGACTATTGCCTTAAAGTGTCTATCAGGAATATTACTTAGCTCTGTTAGTTAGCTCTCTTGTGTGATTTTGTCCTGTTTTTTTCATTTGGGACGTATGCCTTTGCCTCCCATTTTGTCTCTCTGTATCTCTTTCTACGTGTTAGGAAAGTCAGCTATGTCTCTTGTTCTTAAAAGTAGTGGCCTTATGAAAAGGTCCTGTAGTGCCCTGCAGTGCAATGTTCCCTGCTCACCAGAACCTCCCGTTTCGAGGGTGTCCTCTCTATGTGTTGCATTCCTCCTACTGTCGTGACCGAGTTGCATTCGCCTTCAGTCCAGTCATGTGCGATGGATCTCTTTGTCTGGTACGGGCAGGGTTTGGCCCCTGTGTTGTGAGTTGGCTAGTCTGGGGCCATCCTGGGCTTGAGTTGAGTCAGAGCAGGCGTTTGCTAGAGATAAGGCAGCACTGAACTGCAGAGCCCTTTCCCTGTGTTGGGAAGCTTTTGTCGGTGGGCTGGGCCTGCATTCAGACCAGATGAATGGCCCCTACCCCCTGCTGGGGCTGCTGTCAGACTGACCCGTGTGGTTATCTTTTCCTCTCCCCGGGTAGGAGTCACTTTGAGGTTGTGTTGGTGACTGCGGGGGCTGCCTGCCAGGCTTACGGCATTGCTTTGGATGGGCTCTTGCCGAGGGCTTTCTGGAGGGGGCAGGTCTGCAGAAGGTGCGGGTGGGTAGTGGTGTTAGCAAAGTTTGTGCAGGTCTGCTGTGGGAGAGGATGCGGAGCTTGGGGAAGACTTCCTAAAGCTGTAGCTGCAGGACTGGAGGTAGTGAGTCCACAGGAGAACGCAAGGGCAGAGAAAATGGCGCTAGCCAGGTTTGGATAGGTCTGCTGTGGCAGAGGGCCTCGAGGCAAGGCCTGGCTGGGGGGGGGGGGTGTCTGAAGGTCATGGGGGTGGAGCACACCGTCAGCAAGTTAAGCGGTGGGTGTGGGTGCTGTCCTAGTTTCTGAAGGTGTCCCTGTGCCTAGACTGAGGGGCAGCGAAGGGAAATGGCAGCTGCCAGCAATTTTGTTCTTGGAGAAGCGGGCCAATGATCCCCGTGCCCCCAGTACGCACCCTGAGATTAGTAAACGAACGTCCCTTCCATATCCCCCGGGGTGTTTTTCAAAATCCTGCTTCTGTGTTATATCTCCATGAGGCTGTTTGTTGTGTTGTCTCTCTCTTTTTTTTAATTTTTTTTTTTTTTTGAAGGAGAGAGAGAGACAGAGCATGAGCGGGGCAGGGGCAGAGAGAGAGGGAGACACAGACTCCGAAGCAGGCTCAGGGCTCCGAGCTGTGGGCACAGAGCCCGACGCGGGGCTCGAACCCACAGACCGCGAGATCATGACCTGAGCTGAAGTCGGACGCTCAACCAACTGAGCCACCCAGGCGCCCCTGTTGTCTCTTTAAGGGTGGGGACTCAGTTTCCCCTCGTCCTCCCAGCAACCCCAGAGCCAAGCCCACTGATTTTTAACATTCCACGTATTAAGCCCCGCTGGTTGTAAGAACTCAAAAAATTATGTCTCTGGTTTTCAGGATTTGTCTTCCCCATGCAGGTTCCTTGCACCCGGGGTGCCTAGTTTGAAGGTCTGTTCCTTTCCTCCCTCCAGGCCTCCGGCATCACTTGCTCTCAGGGATGGTCACATGGGTCCATTTAGCTCTGGACCATGTCTCTTCCCTTTCGACCCTCTTCCATGTGGCCTCTTGTCTAAATTTAGCTGTAGAGGGTCTGTTCTACCAGTCTTCGGGTCATATTCTGGATTATTTACACCGATGGGGATATTATCTAGTTGTATCTACGGGACAAGGTGAGCTTAGGGTCCTCCTACTCTGACATCTTTCTCAGAAGTCCTTTACAGGTCTTTTAAACGAGAAAACAGTTGAACGTAGCTCTAGAAATATTTCTTTAAAAATATTTAAAAACTATTTTCCATCTATTCATTTTCTCAGCGTTCTTTTTCTGGAACCTCTATTAATCAGATTAGTTTTCTAATTAGCTATCCTTTCTCTCTTATTTCTCTAAATGCCTGGCTGCCGGGTGTTGTGTGCACCAAATATGCAGATGTGTCTGTGTGTGTGTTCGGGTCTGTGTCACAGTTTGTATCTGTGCTTGTGAGTGTACGTACATGTATGCACGTGTCCTTGTATGGACGTGTCCCACGCATGGGAGTGTGTGTGCACACATTTTTGTGCGTGTGCATGTTTGTGTAGACTATTTGGGGCGTCACAAAGTTTGTTTGCAGGCGTTCTTTCGACCTGCCCTCCCTCATGCTCATGGCTCTGAGATCTGAACCTTTCCCGGGTACTGGGGGGGGTGGGGGAGACAGGCTCTGTCTTTGACTCTGTCCCATTCTATGCTCACCTGGAGGCTGTCGCTTCTTCCAGCCTGCAGAGCCTTGTCCAGGGTGTAAAAGATAACGTTCAGAAACAGACGTAAGTTCTCTACGGGAATCTAGATAGAATAAAGATCCACACCATAGGTGGCATTTCCAATGAGTGTGAAAAAAATGGCTAATTGAAGAAATGGTGTGGGCATTCCTGTTCGCCATTTAGAAGACAACAAAGCGGGACCCCCTGCCTTGTTCCGGAAAACAACATAAACCCCAGATGGGATGAAGAGTCAAATATGAAAAAGGGAACACACAAAAAATACCAGAATGGATCATTAAAAAAAAGTGTCACCTGGAGATAAAGAATGCCTTTGAAAAATGTCACGAAATCCAGAAAGCTGAAGGGCAAAACTGATAAGCAAGCTGCCTTCCTGGACATTACGTTTCTCGGGGCTGGCTGACCTCGCTCCCCATGATTCTTTCCCTCCTTGAATGCTAGTGGTCCTGCGACTGTCCTGCACGGGCTAGCCGCTTCAATCCACACTCCTTTCACGGAGAGTCCCTGCAGGCTGGGCTGCTGACCACACCTTGGCCACTCAGACTCTGTCTGAGAAGTGTGAATCTGGAGCCGGGGTCCACGGGGTCAAAAGCGGAGCCCTTCCCAAGGCTCTGATGCTCCCAGTTGCCTGCGGTTATGTGAGGGCCCATGTCCTTTCATGAATTCTGTACCTATTTGGGGCGCCTGGGTTGCTCAGTCCATTAAGCGACCGACTCTTGATCTCACCTCAGGTGATGACCTCACGGTTCACGGGTTCTAGCCCCGAGTTGGGCTCCACCCTGGCAGTGCGCAGCCTGCTTGGGATTCTTTCTCTCCTCTCTCTCTGCCCCTCCCCCCGCTCTTTCTCTCTTTCAAAATAAGTAAATAAACATTAAAAACATTGTATTTCTGTTTAAGTTAGCCAGAGCCAATGTTTATGACTTACTCTCAGACAACTCTGGCAAATGGAGAGCTGGATGGGGTGGGGGTTGGGGGAGCATCCCTGCCTTGCTCCTCCCCACTCCTCCCATAAAGCATTCTAAACCAGTTGAAACAAAAGTAACAAAGTGGGAAAATATTTACAGTAAGAATAAATAAATAAAGAACATTAAGGGCCAATTCACAAAATGAAAACACTACCAATAAATACCTGAGACAATGGTTAGTCTTTCTAATGAGCAAAGGTATGCAGACTTTAAAAAAAAATCAAGTATTTAAAACATCTATTAGGCTTTCCTGGTGGCAGAGTAAGCCACAGGCTGTATTTTCCAAGGCACAGTTGATTTTTCTTTCAAGTTTCTTTCTTTCAAGTAGGCTCCACACCCAGCGTGGGGCTTGAACTCACGACCCTGAGATCAAGAGCCGATGCTCTATCACCTGAGCCAGCCAGGTGCCCCTCAAGGTAATCTTTTCTAAACTGCAAATCTCGATTTCCTTACCTTCTGGACGTTTGGTTCTGTTTCCCAATGCCTTGTCTATTGACCGGCTGGCGGCAGGCTTGCCCCTTGCGTCCAAGCTGCACCCGCTGCACCGAGGAGAGCTGGCCTGAGTTGGGAACGCCATGGGGCCAGGTTGGCCTGAGGATCCCTGCGCTTCTGCTCTGGGCTCTCAGCCAGCCGCGACCCCCGCCCCAGACCTCTCCCCCCCTTCCTCCCCCTGGTTCCCCCCCAGACCCCTCCCCCTGGCTCCCCCCACCCCTCCCCCTGGCCCACCCTCAGACCCCTCCCCCTGGTTCCGCCCCCAGACCCCTCCCCCTGGCTCCCCACCCAGACCCCTCCTCCTGGCTCCCCTCCCCCCACCCGTCTCACACCCCCCCCCACTGCACACGGACCGGTCCGCGTCTCAGAGCCGCATCCTCCCCCTGGTGCTGCCGGCGTGGCTCCGTATCTGGAGCTTTACCGGAGCCCACCGTGCACCTCTGTAAAATTGCCGGCACTGCCTGGGGGCCGCGGGTAAGGAAGGAGTGGCAGCGGAGTGCGACGGAGTGTGCGACTGCCAGGTGGCAGCGGCGGCGGCTGGGGGGCAGACGCGCAGAGGGAAGGAGGAACAGGAGCCCCAGGGCAACGCGGGTGGTGGGGGGAGGCAGAGGGCTGGCGCGTGGAAGGGCTGGCTTGGGCCGGCGTGGCCGTGCGTCGGTCCCTGCACCCGCGTACGTGCGCACGCAGGGGGGGGGGGTGAGGACGCGCGCGGCCTGCCGAGGTGTCCGAGCGTGCAGGCGTGGGAGTGGGGAGCCCCCGAGCGCGGCGGCGGAGCTCCAGGGAGAGGCAGGGCTCGGGGCTGCAGGCGGCGTCCAGGGCGCGGGGGCGGGGTGGGTGGGAGGAAGGGAAGGGGCTCGGTCTCTTTGCCCTAACTCCTGCCTTTTCTCTCCTGCCTCCCCCTGCTCTTCTGCACGTACCCTGCCTGTGCTCGTTTCCTCTCACGGCTCAGGACACGCGCAGGAGGACCCCAGGCCTGGTCGCCCCCTTGAACACGGCGGGCTGTTGCCGGGAGAGCCGCCCGGGGACGCGAGCACGTCCTGTGGATGAGGGGTGCCGGCACCCGGGCACGCGCAATGGTTACCTACGCTTAGGGGCCGGATTCCACGTTCCGCCCGTGAAACGCGCGCCCCGCTCTCCAGGACGGGAGGGGATGTTTACTAGGCACATTGGACAGACTGGTTTTCCAAAGTGAAGTCATAACTGAAATGCTGTATGTTGCCGTTGTGCTCGGTGTGCTCGGATGCGCACTGGTGAGGCTTCATCTGTGCGCGCAGCGCGCCTCCATTATCACAGAAGCGGGGCACAGCGCGGTGGGGAGATCTCGGACACCTCCAGCCGAGGCCACCTGCCACTCCCCACCTTCCAGGGCCCTCCGGACTCCATCTTCTCTCCGTCCCAGCTTTCCCACCTGGCTCCTGTCTGGGGGCAGGCCTGCAGAGAGCTGATTCCTGTCCTTCCCCACGGGGACAGTGGCTTGGGGTGGCCTGAGCGCACTCTTGTTACTCTGCCAAAATGCAGCCTAAAGCATTCTGATGGTTAAATAATTCAGAAAACGTTCATCTGTCTTTGCTGCTCCTGTGAAACTCAGATCAAGTAAGTAGAAAAGAGCAGGGGAAAAAAATGTTTAATGTGATGTGAACATTAATCTTTCTCAAGGATCTGTAGCCCACAGAAATGATAAATCAGATAGCCAGCCAAATATTATATGTTAACTTCTCAAAATGTTGTCTTCAAGTTATGTTCATGCAAGTGATTCTCCAATATTCAGGAATCAGTTTGCCAAAAGGGTATTTTGGGGGGCTTTGATTATGTCAGTGAGGTCCCTCCATATTGTAACCTGTATTAATACTTTTTCATTGCTGAATAGTATTCCAGGGAAGGATATACCACATTTTCTGTATCCATTCAGCGGTGGATGGGTTATTTTCAATACGGGGCTATTATGAATCACACTTGTGTACAAGTTTTTGTGTGGATGGATGTTTTCATTTTTCTTAGTGGATTTCTAGGAGCAAAATTGCTGGGTTTATAGGGTGAGTTTTACTTTTATTTTTTAAGTTTATTTATTTCTTTTGGGAGAGAGAGAGTAAGAGTACCAGTGTGAGCAGGGGAGGGGCGGGGAGAGAGAGGAAGAGGAAGAATCGCAAGCAGGCTCTGTGCTGTCAGTGGGCAGCCCAACTCCGGGCTGGATCCCATGAACCGTGAGGTCATGCCTGGAGCCGAAATCAAGAGGCGGACATTAACGGACTGAGCCACTCAGGATCCCCGTGTTTAACTTGTTAGGAAACTGCTAAGGGAGATCAAGCATGGTTTTCAGGGAGGCTTCGTCTCATTGGTCAGCATGGTTTCTCAGGCCACTCCAGTGGTAGCAGGTGCAGCCTATGATATCGTTAGCCCTCGCCCTCCAAACCCTTGCAGTGGAGAGACGTCGGGTCATAAAAGATGACAAAGCAACAGATGTTCATCTGATGAACTCCAGAATTCAGTCAACTCTGAGTTTTAACTCATATTCTGTAGGAGAGGGCATGTGTTCAAAGCTGTAATTACTTTTGGTAGTCTTTGGTCCGCAACTGCGGAAGACAATGTAGATACTTGATTAAAGTCTTCCATTCTGTTTATATAAAACTATGCTTTGGGTTTGTGTTACTATGACTGTCTAGAAACACTTTTCTTTTTTTTTTTTTTTTTGTGACTTCTCCTCTGTTGAAAAGACCAATTTGGAGGGTACGATAATTATGGATGCGGCCACTAGACACAGAATTGACAAAAGCTCGCATTCCGGCCCCACTTACTACCTACCTGTGTGATCTTGGGTGAACTCTTGAACCTTCCTAACCCCGAGTTTTCTCAGCCACAAATTAAGGAGAATCACGTCCTTGTCTATTTGTATTGTTTTGAAAACGAAGTGAGGAAATGCAAGTCAAGCATTTAGCTCATTGCCTGGTGCAGAGTAAGCACTTAAAAAATGCCAGCTATTTTTATCACTATTATAAAACTAGCTTATCTGCTTTCACACTTGTTCAGTTGTCATCAAGCTGCCGGGTTAGCTGTTGAACTCCCCAATACTCAGCAGCTGTGTTGCGTTTCCTGGCGAGGTGCTTTGCTCTGTTATTGTGACATCCCTTCTGGTCCCCAGTTCAGCTTGGCAACCAATGCTTGCTTTGATCACTCTGCTGTTCATCCCTTGCAACTGAAATTGTAGCATACCAACGACGTTAGGCTGATAGACTCACTATATCCCTACGCTTCATTTAAGGAACACTTTCTTATTGTAAAATTGTAAAAAATTTGAAAGAGCATGAGATGGAAATAGAAATCACCATCCAGGAATAATGGATTACAGTTAACATTTTAATACCTCTCTCCTTAGACACACACACACACACACACACACACACACACACACACACAGTTCATATATACGTATATTAAAAAATAGGGGGCACCTGGGTGGCTCAGTCGGTTCAGTGTCTGACTTCGACTCAGAGTTTGAGCCCCATGTCGGGCTCTGGGTTGACAGCTCAGAGCTTGGAGCCTGCTTCGGATTCTGTGTCTCCACTCTCCGCCCACCCCTACTCAGGCTCTGTCTCTGTCTCTCTGTCGCTCAAAAATAAACATTAAAAAAATTTAAAAAATAGATCACAACATATATGCAGTTTTATGTTTCCCTTTTGTTCATTTAACACTGTTATAATTTCTCAAGCCATTACACATTCTTCAAAAAGAATTTTAACTTACTTGCTCATGCTTTTGTCATTGGGCTTGTTTTCCAGGTTTTTGCTATTATGAGTATCCTAGTGCAAGCATTTAAAAACATTTTAAGGGGCGCCTGGGTGGCTCAGTCGGTTAAGCATCCGACTTCGGCTCAGGTCATGATCTCGCGGTCCGTGGGTTCGAGCCCCGCGCCGGGCTCCGTGCTGACAGCTCGGAGCCTGGAGCCTGCTTTGGATTCTGTGTCTCCCTCTCTCTCTCTGCTCCTCCCCCGTTCATGCTCTCTCTCTGTCTCAAAAATAAATAAACATTAAAAAAACATTTTAAAAGTTGAGGTAAGTTTACAGTGAAACATGTAGATCTTAGCTGTACAGTTTGATGTGTTTTGAAAAATGCACACACCCAATATCCATTCCTTTATATAAAAAAAATTAAACCTGTCATCCCAGGAAGTTCCCTTGAGTCTCTTTTCAGTAAGTCTTTACAACCTGACCCTTAGAGGGGGTTTTCACCTTTTCTCAAACTTCATTTAAAGAGAATTGATAAAAGAAAATTTCCTACAGATGATTTACAGATCCGCTTACTAGATCAGGTAGGTTTTTATTCTGCAATTCATGAATCAGGGAGCATTCACTCCGGCAGACAGACAACAAACAGCTTTAAAAAGGCAAGAGATTGTTTTTTTTTTTTAACCGAGGTATCATTGGCCTAAAACTTTATATTAGTTTCAGATGTACAACATGATGATTCAATATTTGCATACATTGTGAAATGATCACAAGGGGGCTAGCTAACATCCGTCACCACACAGTTACAAATATTTTTTCTTTAAGATTCGTTCTTTTAGCAACTTTCAAATATGCAATACAATACTTTTAACTATAGTCCCCATGTGGTACATTACATCCTTATTTATTTATTTATTTATTTATTTATTTATTTATTTATTTATTTATTTATTTATTTATTTAATACTGGAAGTTTGTACCTTTTGACCCCCTTCACATATTCCACTACCCCCCCATACAAGCATGCCTTGTTTTATTGTCCTTTGCTTTCATGTTTTATTTATTTTTGAGAGAGACAGGGACAGAGACAGAGTATGAACAGGGGAGGGGCAGAGGGAGAGGGGGACAGAGGGTCAGAAGCAGGCTCCGTCCTGACAGCCGCAAGCCCCGTGCCGGGCTCAACTCCCAAACTGCGAGCTCATGACCTGAGCCGAAGTCGGACGCTCAACCGACTGAGCCACGCAGGCGCCCCGGATTGTCCTTTACTGTGCTTCCCAGCTAGTGGAGGTTTTTACGAATGGCAAGTCTGTGGCAGCCCGGTGTGGAACTCGTCCATGGGCACCACTCTCCCAGCACCACCCGCTCCCTTCCTGTCTCTGTGTCACGTTTTGGTAATTCTTGCAACACTTCAGACTTCTTCATTATTACTACGTTTGTTTGGTGATCTGTGTCAGTGATTACTGTTTGCTAGAAGCTCAGATGGTGGTTGGCATTTTGGGGCAATAAAGTATTTTTGAATTAAGGTATGAACATTTTTTAGACATTGCGCACGTAACAGACTACAGTATAGTGTGAACATAACATTTATGTGCACTGGGGGACCTGAAATTTCATTTGACTCGCTTTATTGTGATATTTGCTTTATTGCAGCAGTCTGGAACCAAATCCGCAATATCTCTGATGTATGCCTGTATGAGTGAGATTTCTGTGACTTAGTTCACTTAGCATAATGCCATCAAGGCTTATGCATGTCAGCAATGGCAGGGTTTCCTTCTTTTTTTATGGCTGAGTAATAGTGCATTCTATATAATATATTACATATATATTTAGAATATGTACTATATATTGCATAAGTATTTAGAATATATGATATATAATAAATATATACATAGTATAATATAATAAATATATATAAATCTCTACATCTCTATATCTCTATCCTTATCTATCTATGTATCCATGTACCTATCTACCTATAAAGTTGTTTCCATGTCTTGGCTATTATGAATAATGCCGCAATAAACTTGGAGGTACAGCTATCTTTTTGAGTTAGTGTCTTTGTTTCTTTCACATAAATACCCAGAAGTGGAATGGCTGGATCATCCCACATGGTAGTTCTGTATTAAACTTTTCGAGGAACGTCCCTACTGGTTTCCACAGTGGCTGCACCAGTTTACATTCCCACCAACGGTGCCCAGGTGTTCCTTTTTCAACAGATCCTCACCGACACTTGTTTCTTGTCTTTTGGATGATAGCAGTTCTGAAAGGTGGGAGGCGCTATCTCGTGGTTTTGATTTGCATTTCCCTGATCATTAGTGATGTTGAACACCTTGCAAGGAATTTTCATAGACCAAAGTGAGCAGGATTGAGGAAGTTTGGACGGGGCGTTTGCTAATAGGTTAAAGCAGGGTTACTTTCCTTACAAGGAGCAAAGGCCACTTCTTGGAGCTGGGTTAGGTGATCTGTGCCGGGCAGACCAGCGCTGATTAGTTGACCTAGGCCTTTCTTTTCTGGGGGAGCCAAGCACAGAGCATCGAAACTTAAGTTCTGGTTTGCTTACATGGGGCTTAAGCCACGAGGAACTTGAAGTTGGACCTAACCCGGTTACTTTAATGGAATTATACTCTATTTACTCTTTTGTATCTTGCTTCCACTCAGCATTATGTTTTTTAGATTCATCTGTGTTACTGTATATATTCGTGATTTATTCCTTTTTATTCCTCAGTCATAGCCCATAATATGAATATATCACAATTTGTTTATACGTTTACCTGTTGATGGATATTTGGGTTGTTTCCAGTTTGAGGCTATCATGAATAAAGCTGCTATTAACATTTTTTTAAGTTTTTTAAAAAGCTTATTTACCTGTTTTGAGAGAGAGAGAGAGCGTGCACAAGTGAGGGAGGAACAGAGAAAGGGTGAAAGCGAGAATCCCAAGCAGGCTCCACACTGTCAGCGCAGAGCCCCACGCAGGGCTTGAACCCACGAACCGTGAGACCACGACCTGAACCAAAATCGAGTTGGACACATAACCACCTGAGCTACCCAGGTGCCCCACTGTTATTAATACTCATTTGTAAGTCTTTTTGTAAATATGTGTAAATTTCTCTTGGGCAAATACGTAGAATTTCTGGGTCATAGGGAAGGTGGATATGTGACTGTGTAGGAAACTATGAGTTTTTCAAAGTGGTTATAGCATTGGACACTCCCACCAGCCAAGTATCGCCACTCCTACAGTATTTGGAGTTGTTAATCTTTATTTCTAAGCATCCTGCTGTGTACTGATATGTCATCGTGTTTGAATCTGCATTTTCCTGATTATTAACGAATTAGATTTGTCTTGGGAGTATTGAGTTGTAGGAGTTACTCATATATTCTAGAAACAGGTCCTTTGTCAGACGTGTGTGCATTGTGAATGTTTTCTCCTGGACTGTGCCTGCCTGTTTATTTTCTTGGTGTTGTTTTTTGATGAACAGAAGTTTTATTTTTGGTGATGTCTGATAAAAGTTTTTTCTTTTATGGTACTTTCCAGGTCTTGTCTAAGAAATGGTTTCTTCTAGAAGCTGTACATGGCTAGTTTTTTTACACTCACGTTTACGATCCATTTTGAGTTAATTATTGTGTTATGGTTAAGGGATCAAGGCTTAATTTTTTTCCACATGAACATCAAGTTTTAGCACCATTTATCGAAAAGACTATTTTCCCTATTGAATTGTTTGGGTGCCTTTGTCAGAGTTATTTAGTGGTATTTCTGGACTCTCTGTTTCAGTGACGTGTCTCTGCACCTGTCTATACTACGCTGTCTTGATCAGCATTAGCACGACAATAAGACTTGAGATCAGGTAATGTCTTTGATTTTCTTCTTTGGGTCCCTTGTTTTCAATGTGGAGGTCTTGCACATCTTTCATGAATTTTTCCCCACGTATTTTATGATTTTGGCGCCCTTATGTTTTATGAAAATTATATTTATTTGCTGCTGGTTTTGATAGGTTGGATTTCCCCAAATGGCTGCAATGGTGTTTCCAATCCTTACGTGCCACCAGAATCTTGCCTCTTTTCCATCAAGAGCTGGAGTCTATTTCCTGTCCTCTCGAACCGACTGGGCCTTTGCGACTCCGTAACAGGTTTGGTGGGAGGGAGACCGCAGGCGTTCCGAAGCTAGGTTAGAAAAGGTGACATAGCCCGACTCTGTCTCCTGGGACTGTTGGAAGCCAGCCACCATGCTGTGAAGAAGCGTCAGCTGCCTGGAGAGGACATGTTGAAGTACAGCAGAGGACAGACCCAGCTAAAAGCCCAGCTTCAGCCAGCGTCACATGCCAGACACAGGTGCTAACGAGTAACGGGAAGGGGAGGGGGCCTGCGACACCCGCCCCTCTGGTCATCAGGAAGATAGTGACCGTTCCACTGAATATTTCTTGTTCTATGTCCAATTTGGGAAAGTGCTCTCCAAAAACGATGTAAAAATTAGAGGAATTTGGAGTCATCAGAATGCACTTACAGAATGCTGAATACGACTGCGTTAGAGGAATAAGGTTTTCTATTAAATCATCTTCTTTCCTGGATCTTTTGCCCAATACTCTCAGGGTTGCTTTTTAGCCTGTGTGTAAATAACAACAGGGAGAGAGGAAGGAGGCCTTATGAAGAAAGCCTAAAAGGAAATTGGTCTGGGGACAGAGGGAAAGGAAAGTGGTGAGGGATTAGTGGTGGCTTCCACTCTGACTGTATTGTCCCTCAAGCTGGCGAGGAGGTACACCGATGAACACTGTATGTGTATCGACATCTTTTTATTAATTTTTATTTTTTAAATGCTTATTTTGAAGGGGAGAGAGGCAGAGCGTGAGTGGGGGAGGGACCGAGAGAGAGGGAGACACGGAATCGAAGCAGGCTCCAGGCTCCGAGCTGTCAGCACAGAGCCCGACGTGGGGCCTGAACTCACAAACTGTGAGATCATGACCTGAGCCAAAGTCGAACAGTCACCCAGGCGCCCCTATTGATATCTTTTTATATGGTGTACATATGCCATTTCCTTTTCAAAAATGTTTCCCTATGTATAGACACAGGTCTATATACATATGATATACATATATATGCATACACGTATGACCATTTTTTCATGTGTAAACATTTTAAAAGGAAATGAGGTTTTCGTTTGAGGAAAGGGGCTTAAGAAATGGTGTCAGGTCTTCATTTGTATGAAAGAACTTCAGAAGGACACAAGCCAGTTGTTTTCTAGAACCACGAAGGTTAAGAATGGGCTTGAGTGAGGGGCGCCTGGGTGGCGCAGTCGGTTAAGCGTCCGACTTCAGCCAGGTCATGATCTCGCGGTCTGGGAGTTCGAGCCCCGTGTCAGGCTCTGGGCTGATGGCTCAGAGCCTGGAGCCTGTTTCCGATTCTGTGTCTCCCTCTCTCTCTGCCCCTCCCCCGTTCATGCTCTGTCTCTCTCTGTCCCAAAAATAAATAAACATTGAAAAAAAAAAAAAAAAAAGAACGGGCTTGAGTGAAAACAGAATTTTAGGTGGTTATACGAGGGGAAGGATTGCTTGGCCACCCTAGTTCTTGAGTGTTGGGAGTGTGCTGCCCAGAGAAGTTGGGCAGATTTCGTTCCTTGGAAAACAGGGTCGGCCTTTCTGCCGTCATTCCACACCATACTGTCTCTGGGAGACCGGGTCTGTCGTTGGCTGACCTCACTGCTTAGGGAGAGGGCACAGAGAATAGAGAGGATGGAGACAGCTGGCTCTCAGGGACGGAAAACTCGGATCCCCTTTTCCTTTACGTCATCCCTTAGGACAGAAAGGACTGCTCTTCGCTCCGTAGTATTTATCAACCCACAGTGCCAGGGGCTCGGTGTGTCCTTCTTGGTCTAGCTCTTGAGGGTTTTTTCCCCTCTGCATGCTGCTGCTGTCACCTGACTTGTGAATGCGTGGGGTGGTGACTCTAGAGTGGAGGCGCAGGCTCTTTCTTGACAAGTCTTTGCTTCTATGGGGTAGACACAAAATGCATTTCTCTGACTATTGTATACATACAATGTTTCCCTGTCGCTGTCTGTTTTGCATTGGCTCCTCTTTTTTACAAGCGTTTTGGTCTCCTTTGGTTCTAGCCTAGGCTGCCCCTGACAAGCGTGAAAGCATTTCTGAGAGGTCAAGCACAGGTTATTGAATGATCCATACTGGCATGTGCGTTCTGAGACTAGTAACAAATAAATACTGGTCATCGGCTAGCTTCTGTCCTTTGTGCAGGTGTATCTTTAGAAGACTTCAAAGGTAAGATTTAGGTCTGGATCCTGTAGTCAAACGCCATCCTTAACTAACTTCCCCAGAGAGATACCCGCCAGTCAGATCAGGGAAGTTAACCACGGCAGTCAATGAGATAACACAAGTTCAAGTGAGGCGCCCATCTATTGGCCCTCGTACCTACGACGTCATCTTCACAGTGGGCCAACTGGACTGTCTCAGCACTCTACAAAGTCGTCAGGACAGATTTGGTTATCGGAAGATACACACAAGAAGAAACAGAAGCACTCTCCCGACTTCATGATAGGGATGCAGGAAATCAGGGGAAGGCACTGAGCCAGTCTGTGGTGGTCAAGGCAGTGGCCTCTATTCAACATACTCAGCTTCTTAAAAATTAAAAATAACTTCTATCTACTCTTTCTTTTCCCACTTGGTTATGGGCAGAACATTTTTCATCTTAAAATTCGGAGTTGAAAAAAGCCCTATTTTTCACCTGAGTCCTCTCCAGCTCTGCTTAAGCTCTCAAGGGGGTTGTTCTGTGTAGGAAATTGAATCATCAGTGACAAAGTTTTTGACAGACTCTGCTGGGACGAAGTTGCTTCACGATCACCCTCAGCAGCTAAGACCCACTGAGAAAACATCTTCCGCTCTGAAGCTCTCAACTCCAGAACCGAGAAAGTTCTCTTCTTCCTCAATACCATGCTGAAGATTCACACTTCTTATCAGAAACACTTTTTTCCCCCCCTGAGGGCCCAGAATGGGCAGGCAGGGAATCCCACCTGAAGCTAAGGTTGCCAGTCTGTCCATCCCTTCTGCACGTTTTTCTGGGAAAATGCGGGGCAGAGGCTAGCCAGGAGGAGCTGGAGGGATGCCTGGCCTTTTCTCGTGGGGCACCGATTCTTTCTGCTCAACTCTGTTCCTCTCCTGGTCCGTCCCCGGTATTTACGCTAAATTTAGTGTAATGATCACATCGATAAATAAACGCAAGGTCAGCCTCTCTTACAATCATGTTTCTCTTTTCACTCTGAGGTCGGAATTTCATCAGCTATTAAACATTCAGCCTTTCCCCCCTCTCTTTATGGAACTGTGCCCAGAAGGACCAAGTGCGGTTTGAACGCTGAGTAAAAACAGTAAGAAATGGATCAAGTGACCTTGGACAAATCACCTCACCTGCCACTGATTTTGTTTCCTATGGAAGGTGTGTCGGTGTGTGTGTGCGAGTGTGTGCGTGTGAGCTAAGCGAGATAAGTATTCGTAGGGGCTTCTCACAGTTTTAACGTGCCACTAACTAGAATTCTAGGCGGGCTGGGGGCCCGGAGTCTGGACACCCAGGTTTTCTGTTTTCCAGACCCTACACCTTAGAAGTACCTGCTCTTTGCAGCCGATCCCACCACAATGTACACAGAACAGAAACCGAGAGAAGCCGGCAGAGTCAGGAGTCCCGAACGATTCCCACGGGACAAGCGCACCACCTAACAAGGGACAGGTAAAAGAGGCAGCGGGCAGGGGCAGAAAAGGGCACCCTGAGGTGCGCTCGCGCCCCAGAGGAGCCCCCTAGCGCACCGCCCCGTCCCCCCACCCGTCCCCTCTCCGCCACCTAAGAGCCCCCCGTGCTGCGGAACGTTCCAGACTCTCCCCGGCCGAGGCCCGCTCCGCCTCCCGCCGGGCTCCCCGCCGGAGGGCCGGACCCCTCCCCCGCCGCCGCCGCCGCCGCCGCCGCCGCCGCCGGGCCAGCGAGGCCCGCAGCGGTGGCGTCCGCGGGCGCTGCCGCATTGGCCGGCGGCTGCGGCACGGACGGCGCAGCCTCCTCCTCCTCCTCCGCCGGCGGCCCCGCAGTCCGGCCCGGGAGCGCGCCCACCCATGGCCCTCGGGCCGCCGTCCCTGCGCCCAAGCCCAGCGCGCAGCCTCCGCCGCTCGCCCGGGGCCGCCTAGCCCCCGAGCGGGGCGCGATGCCGAACGCCTCCCGCCTGGACAGAGCGCTCAGGATGTCCCTGCCCCGAAGGTCGCGGATCGGCTCGTCCGTTGGTGAGAGGGGAGGGGCGCGCGGCGGGGAGGGTCGGCGGGGCGGGGGAGGGGGGAGGGAGGCGGGCGCGCGGAGGGGAGCCGCCGCCCCGCCCTCCTCCCGCCTCCCGCCGCCGGTGCTCGCACCTGGGGGTGGGGGTGGGGCGCGCCCGCGCCGCCGGGAGGGCCGCACGCGGGGCGAGGGGCGAGGGGCGAGGGGCGAGGGGCGAGGGGCGAGGGCGTCGGGGACCCCGCTCCGCCCGCGGGCCGGGCTGCGTGTGCGCGCGCTCGGGGTGTGTGCGTGTGCGCCGCCACGCGCGTGCCCGGCCGCCCCTACACGGGGGGTTCCCCGTCCCCCGCCGGGTGGGCGCGGAGACCGTCGGGCATCGGCGGGGCCGGCCTCGCCCCGCGCGGTGTTTGCTGTAGGGCCCCGGGGAGCCGAAGGGCCCCCACGAACGTTTGTCGCCACCTGGGCCCTGGGGACTCGCGCGCGCACCCGGCGGCGACGCACCGGCTCTCGACCACCCGCACGGCCACCGCACACGCCCCGCTGCGCTCGGGCGCCCGGGCGTTGGGGCGCCTAATCCTCTAAAGCCCGACACCCCGGTGCTTCCATCCCGGCACCCCCGGCCCCTCCCGTCCGGACGCTCGCATTTTGTTTCTTATAGACTATATTTAGAAAGCAAAGTCGCGTTAAGCTGGATGTTACGTGATTATGATGCACGATGGGTTACCTAGACACCCCCCCCCCCCGCCCTAATGAGAAATCTCTTACCATTTCAGGGCGCCCTGCACGTTTGTAGGTGGATCTTTGATTGGAGGAAGGGACAGGGTCTGCACTTTGGGGCTGGGGGCGTTTGGAATTTCTGTGCAGTTTTTGTCGCTTGTTTTGAGAAAGTAGGCTTCTAAAAATAAGTGACTTTCCCATTTCTCTGGTTGAGTCATGTGAGGTGGAAACGGCAGACCAGTGTTTCCACGTTATCGTCCGGGCGCCTTCAGACTGGTTGGAGGAGAAGCCCAGTGCGAGAGGATCGCTGGCCGAGACTGGGCAGTGCCGAGTGCGGGCTGAGGCAGGGAGCCCCGCTGGGAGGGGACAGCGGCCATCCGGGGGCCGGATGGTACCTGTGACAGTGCTTAGGTGGAGCGGAACGGGGCGGAGGGGCGGGGAGAGCGGGCAGGGCCGCCGCCATATGTTTGAAGGCAGAGGCAATAGCATTGTTCCTGATACGGATTGAGGCTTCAGTAAACAGAGCATCAAAGGTGGCTGGGAGGAGAAAGAGAGTGGAAGAAGGCGCCACTGTGTGACGGTGCCGTCGCACAGAGCCCCGCTCTTGCGCGAGTCCTGCGTTGGCTTTAATGCTGTGTTGTCGCTGTCTCGGAGGCCTTAATGGGTTTTGAATGAGGGGCCTGCAGTTTGATTTTGCAGCGGGCCCTGCAAGTTACGGAGCCAGGGTGTATAGATGTGGCCCAGAAGGGAAAGGTCCTTGGACGGAGCCCTAGGTGTGGTGACATTTCAAGGTTAGGGCAACCCCCAAGGGGCTGAGAGGATGGTCGAGGGGAAGCCCGGAGAGGTCCTCTGAAGCTCAGCGAGCCAGCCAGCCGTGCGGAGGGCAGGAGTGCTCAGCTGTGCCCAGTGCTGCTGGGAGCCCAGGAGAGGCACCACCTGCCGACAGCCCGTCATCGAGGGCACGGGTGACCTTGCACGGAACTGCTTTGTGGACGCGTGGGCAAGAATGTCTACAGAACACCTTCAGAGAGACTTAAGGGGACAGATATTGGAGACAGCAAGTACAGAAAACTCTTGGCTGAATTTTGTAGCAAAGGGGGAGACTGAGCAACCATAGGCTGAGTTTGGATGATGGACCAGGACGGAGGGAAGTGCTGGGGCTGGGGGTGCTGCAAGGGGAGGGCCGGTCCATGCTGGAGGGGTAGCCCAGGAGTGTCCTGAGCTTTGAAACTGCTTTCCAGGTGACGGAGGTGCGACACCATGAGTGGGACATTGCCATCAGCAGAACTGGCACTATCACCACCCATTCTGCAGAAACTCTTTTTGGTACTTTACTCCTTCACGTGGAAGAGGTTCTTCAAAGAACCTTTTCTTCTTTTCTTTTCTCTTTGCTTTTCTTTTCTTTTCATTTCAAACAAGTCTTTTTTTTTTTTTAGCGTTTATTTATTTTGAGAGTGAGAGAGACAGAGTGCGAGCAGGGGAGGGGGAGAGAGAGAGAGAAACAGAATCCGAAGGAGGCTCCAGGCTCCGAGCTGTCAGCACAGAGCCCAACGTGGGGCTGGAACCCACAAACCACAAGCTCCTGACCTGAGCTGAAGTCGGATGCTCAACCGACTGAGCCACCCAGGCGCCCCTCGAAGAACCTTTTCTAAAATGAAATGAAACAAACCAACAACCTGTTAGAATTTGGGTTAAATTTGCATTAAGTTTATAGATTAATCTGGAGCGAGTAGACATTTAAAAAATGTCCCTTTAACCATAAACATGGTATTCTCATCATTTATATATGTCTTTTATGTCTTAAAAATTTTTTTTTTATGTTTATTTATTTTTGAGAGAGACAGAGTGTAGGTGGGGGAGAGGCAGAGAGAGGGAGACACAGAATGTGAAGTGGGCTCTAGGCTCCGAGCTGTCAGTACAGAGCCCAATGCGGGGCTTGAACTCACCAGCTGTGAGATCATGCCCTGAGTCGGAGGCTTAACCGACTGAGCCACCCAGGTGCCCCTGGGTCTTTTGTTAAAGTGTCGCAATTTTCTCCATAAATTTCTATGCATTTTAAAAGGTTTATTGCAAGATAATTCTGTTCCGAGAATAAATGAGCTTATTCAAAAATTACATTTTTAATTGGTTGTTGCTGACGTCTAGGAAACAAGTTTTAATGTTGACTGTTGTATCAACAACCTAGTGAACTGTCATAAATTTTTGAAGCTTAGGGTTGCTTTAATTTTGTGTGTGTAGACGTTATCTGCAAATATTAATTTCATTTCTTCCTTCATAATTGTTATAACTCATATGTTTTTCTTATTTGATTACATTCATTAGTACTGCCAATTAAAGTTTGACCAGAAGGGCCATTCTTGCTCTGCTCTTAGAACATTAATGCTTCCAGAACTCTCTGTTGAGGAATGGTGCTGGAGTCCGCAGCTGTTCTGTAGGACTCTAAGGAAGCACTCTGTACTTCCTACTCAGTACTTTAGGGCAGAGGCGGGTTTATTGTGCATTTTAAGACACTGGTCAGGGACCAGCAGAATGCTTAAAGCTACCTGGGTGGTTGTGAGGTCTTTCCCTTTCCTCTTTCCTCCCTGGGTCTTTGTGTTCAGGAAGAGTGCATCCTGGCCCCCGTATCAGAATGGCCATAATAAAAAATAGTGACCTCAGCAAATCCTGGCAAGGATGCAGAGGAAGCGGATCATTCCGACATTGTTGCTGGGGATGTAAGACGGCGCAGCCACGCAGGAAGAATGTTTAGCAGTTTCTTTTCTTTCTTTCCCTTTTTTGATCGAAGCATGGTTGACACACAACGTCACATCAGTTTCAGGTGCACGACACAGCGATATGATGTGACATCTCTGTGTGTTATGCTGTGCTCACCACGAGTCTGGCCCCCCACAGTCACCACTCAGCGTGTTGACTCTGTTCTCTATGCTGTACCTTTCGCCCCCCCGACTTACTCATCCAGACTTGTGGAAGCCTCTCCCTCCCGCCCTTCTCCATCCGTTTTGTCCGTCTCCCACTCGCCTCTGCTCTGGCAACCATCCGTTTGTTCTCTGTATTTATGGGTCTGTTTCTGCTGCTTTTGTTTTTTAGATTCCACAGATAAGTGGAATATGGTATTGTCTGTGACTGCTTTCACTTAGCATAATACCCCCTAGGCTGATCCATGTTAGCAAATGGCAAGATTTCATTCATTTTATGGCGGGGTATATTCCATTGTATGTATGTATACGTATGTATATATATTTATCCGTCTCAATGATCAGTACACAGTTGTCAGTGGACAATCAGGTTGCTTCCATTTCTTGGCCGTTGTAAATAATGCTGCAGTGAACATAGGAGTACTTCTTTCTTTTCTGAATTAATGTTTTTGTTTTCTTTGGCTAAATACCCAGTAGTGGAATTACCGGGGTATATAGTATTTCTGTTTCTAATTTCTTGAGGAAACTCTGTGCTTTTTTTGTTTTCACCATGCTGCACCAATCCACATTCCTGCCAACGGTGTACAAGGTTTCTCTTTTCCCCACACCCTCACCTACACTTGTTATTTCTTGTCTTCCCGATACCAGCCATTCTGACAGGCGTAGAGTGACATCTCATGTGGTTTTGGTTTGCATTTTCCTGATGATGAGTGATGTTGAGCACCTTTTTATGTGTCTGTTGGCCACCTGGATGTCTTCTTTGGAAAACTGTCTATTCAGTGTAAATTAAAAAATAAATAAATTATTAATAAAGAAAGACAAATGTCTGTTCAGGTCTTCTGACCATTTTTAATTGGATTTTTGGGGGGTATTGAGTTGTATAAACTCTTTATTTTATTTTATTTATTTTATTATTTTTTATTATGACATTTATTGTCAAATTGGTTTCCATACAACACCCAGTGCTCATCCCAACAGGTGCCCTCCTCAATGCTCATCACCCACTTTCCCCTCCCTCCCACCCCCCATCAACCCTCAGTTTATTCTCCGTTTTTAAGAGTCTCTTATGGTTTGGCTCCCTCCCTCTCTTTTTTTTTTCCTTCCCCTCCCCCGTGGTCTTCTGTTAAGTTTCTCAGGATCCACGTAAGAGTGAAAACATATGGTGTCTGTCTTTCTCTTATGACTTATTTCACTTAGCATAACACTCTCCAGTTCCATCCACGTTGCTACAAAAGGCCATATTTCATTCTTTCTCTTTGCCATGTGCTATTCCATTGTGTATATAAACCACAATTTCTTTATTCATCCGTTGATGGACATTTAGGCTTTTTCCATAATTTGGCTATTGTTGAAAGTGCTGCTGTTAACATTGGGGTACAAGTGCTCCTATGCATCAGCACTCCTGTATCCTCTGGGTAAAGTCCTAGCAGTGCTATTGCCGGGTCATAGGGTAGACCTATTTTTAATTTTTGAGGAACCTCCACACTGTTTTCCAGAGGGGCTGCACCAGTTTGCGTTCCCACCAGCCGTGCAAGAGGGTTCCCATTTCTCCACATCCTCGCCAGCATCTATAGTCTCCTGATTTGTTCATTTTAGCCACTCTGACCTGTGTGAGGGGATATCTCAGTGTGGTTTTGATTTGTATTTCCCTGATGAGGAGCGACGTTGAGCATCGTTTCATGTGCCTGTTGGCCATCTGGATGTCTTTGGAAAAATGTCTATTCAATGTAAATTAAATACATAAATAAATTATTAATAAAAAAATAAAAATGCCTAATCAGGTCTTCTGACCATTTTTAATTGGATTTTTTTGGGGTACTGAGTTGTATAAACTCTTTATATAATTTGGCTATGGTAGTTTCTTATAAAGCTGAACACACAACTGTCATTTGACATGGCAATTGTCCTCTTGGGCATTCATTTCAGAGAAATGGAAACCTGTCTTTACACAAAAACTTATGCGTGAATATCCATAGCAGCTCTATTCATCATAGCCAAAATTTGCATGTCTTTCCATGGCCGAAAGGATAAACAAGCTGTGGTATATCCATACCATGTAATACTACACGGCAATACGCAGGAACCAAATACTGGAAACACCACAACTGGGGTGGGTCTCCAGGGAGTTGTGCTGAGTACAAAAAGTCCAATTACGGGGGCGCCTGGGTGGCTCAGTCGGTTAAGTGGCTGACTTCGGCTCAGGTCATGATCTTGCGGTCCGTGAGTTCGAGCCCCGCGTCGGGCTCTGTGCTGACAGCTCGGAGCCTGGAGCCTGCTTCCGATTCTGTGTCTCCCTCTCTCTGACCCTCCCCCGTTCATGCTCTGTCTCTCTCTGTCTCAAAAATAAACGTTAAAAAAAAATTAAAAAAAAAACCCAAAAAGTCCAATTACGAAGACTACGTGTCACCTTATCCTGTTTATATGACATTCATGAAATGGCAAAATTAGAGGAATGGGGAATAGGTTGGTGGTTGCCAGAAATGAAGGAGGGCGTACGGGCAGGAAGGATCAAACGGCAACATTAGGGATCCTTGGGGTGGTAAGAATGTTCTGTGTCCTGACTTACCAATAGCAGTGCCCTGGTTGTGATATGGTGCTATAATTTTGAAAGGTGTTTCCACGGGGGAAAGCTGGGTAAAGGGTACACAGGATCTGTGTTTCTTACAACTGCATGTGGATCTAAAATGATCTCAAAATGTTTCATGAAAAAAAAAAACAAGGTAAACTGTAGTGATTTTTCGTCAAAAGAAAATAGTTGTCAAGTTTCAGATCCTGTAATAAACTCTCAGTTTAAGACAGTGGACTGAAATTATTATAGTTTCATTGATAGGATGTTTCCTCGGGGAAATTGCATCGTACATCACCTGTTTCTAGAACACGGCAGAGCCTCTGTGTTTGATAAGCTCTGTGCTTGACGCACTACCTCCTGCTTGATGTCATCTTGGCGGGGTCTGGGCCAGGGGTACTCCGTTGAAATTATTCTCATTTTTTATAAACTCGTAGTGAAGGGATCAAAGGCCACCGTCTGCCTCAAGATGATGTGCTCAGCTGCGTACTATTTAGTAAAATAATTCTGGGATGATTATTTTTTGCTCATGAGGTATCTTTGACTCCTGTCTTCATCTGGATATTCAAAGGTACTTTTGCCAAGTCTCCCTTTCTCCAAATATATGTTCGGTGTCCGTGTGGCTGAGATATTTTACCAGGTGATGGGAATACAGAGACTGACCAGGGGTGGCCCCCCGGCCTATCTGGAGCGTACCGTTGGCCCAGGGAGGAGCCTTTCAGTCCAGGAAGGGGGACAGAGCTGTTGATTTTAACAGATATGTACTGAGTGCCCACCACGTGCCAGGCACCGCTCCTGGTGCTAGAAACGCAGCGGTGAGCGGAGCAGGTGCTCTCTCGTGGAGCTTGTGGCCCTAGTGGTTGGATACAACACACGGGGTCGGCGTGCACAACTCTCTTCCTCTGCCTCACCGTGGCACGCATGGCCTGTGACAGCTCGTGGAAGGTAACACTCGCGGGCAGCGCACACGGATGAGTGATGAATCTGTGAGTGTGTGTATGGGTGTGCAGGGTGAGGTGAGGTGTGAGGACAGAACGGAAGAGAGAGGTTTTTTTTTTTTAATTTTTTTTTTCAACGTTTATTTATTTTTGGGACAGAGAGAGACAGAGCATGAACGGGGGAGGGGCAGAGAGAGAGGGAGACACAGAATCGGAAACAGGCTCCAGGCTCTGAGCCATCAGCCCAGAGCCTGACGCGGGGCTCGAACTCCCGGACCGCGAGATCGTGACCTGGCTGAAGTCGGACGCTTAACCGACTGCGCCACCCAGGCGCCCCGAGAGAGTTGTTTTTTACAGACTGTGACGTCAGAGGTATCTAGCTGCCTCCCTGTTTTATTAAATTTAGGGATTTGGCTTAAATGACAGAAGATTAGCAATGGAGAGCGGGTGGGCAGCCAGCGCACGGACCAGAGACGGAAACCGGAGGAGGACGGCAGATCTTCCAGAAACTGTCCCCAGTGTCCTCCTCCCAGCCCCACCCTGGACCCATCCATGTCCTCTGTCCTCTCCTGGTCCTCAAAGGCGGGTTTTTTTTTTTGTTTTGTTTCGTTTATAAAGAGTTCCCGTGTGGACTCAGTTTTCCCATAACCACCTGCCCCACGTGTCAAGGGGCCAAGTGGGCAAATGAGGGCAGCGGAAAGTGGAGAGAGCTCTTCTGTTAGGACGTGTGCCGGGAGGCCTAGCTGGCTGGCGTGTTGAATTAAGAACGGGCAGATCATGACCTGCGGAGGGAGGAGGCGAAGGCCACTTGCCTGAGGCTGGCAGGGGGCTCCCTCAGCCCCCAAGCGCCCGCTTTGGGAAAGTGAAAGCCCTCTGGGTCGTTTTGACCAAAGGTGCGGTTTTGGTACGCTTACACAAAGGGAGGAGTCACCAGAGTTATTACCCACAAAGCCCAGAAATGGGGCTGGGGGTGCAGTGAGCTGGGGGGGAGGGTGGTCCTCCATCCGGGGGGGCATGAGTGAGCCGGAGGCAGAGAACAGGGTCGCAAGCACCTGTTTCCTATAAGGTGGTCAGGGTGGAGGGCAGTAACTTCTGACGACCTTAACTCGAAGGGGTTATTTTATTTTATTTTATTTTATTTTATTTTATTTTATTTTATTTTATTTTTTTAATTGTTTTTAACGTTTTTATTTATTTTTGAGACAGAGAGAGACAGAGCATGAACGGGGGAGGGGCAGAGAGAGAGGGAGACACAGAATCGGAAGCAGGCTCCAGGCTCTGAGCCATCAGCCCAGAGCCCGACGCAGGGCTCGAACTCATGGACCGCGAGATCGTGACCCGGGCTGAAGTTGGATGCTTAACTGACTGAGCCACCCAGGCGCCCTGAAGGGGTTATTTTAAAAGATGCCTTGGGGAAGGCACAGTGGCAACTTTCGGGGCCCTCCCAAGCTCAAGTCCATACGTGAATGTCCAGACCCTGGGTGTGAGTAGGGGAGCCATGCCGTAAAACACCCAGGCGGCAACTCAGAAACACAGACGTTGTCTTTCATCACGAAGGGCGGGACGGCGTCTCAGAAATGGCCAGATCCTCCCGTTTCACCGAGGAGAAAGACAGTTCAGAGACATTCCTCGCCTCTTGGTTAATTTCTGACAGGACCAGCTAATCCCCCAAGTCCAGTGTGCTTTTGGCCACCTCCGGTGCACGTGGTTCAGTATCACACCCAAGCTGAACAGAACAGGCTCTGTTTTTGTTTTCTGTTCCTCAAATGGAAAGACATAAAGAGTTAGGCCTAGTTGCTCCTGCTTCTGTTTTCTCTACTGTCTATCCTGTGGGTACTCAGAGCTCTGACTGAGCTCTGTCATGGATCAATTTTGGACTTGGTCTAATGGGCTAGATTGTGTTTGGAACTTTCTTAAAAAAATTTTTTTTTTAACGTTTATTTATTTTTGAGACAGAGACAGAGCATGAACGGGGGAGGGGCAGAGAGAGAGGGAGACACAGAATCTGAAACAGGCTCCAGGCTCCGAGCGGTCAGCACAGAGCCCGACGCGGGGCTCGAACTCACGGACCGCGAGGTCATGACCTGAGCCGAAGTCGGACGCTTAACCGACTGCGTCACCCAGGCGCCCCGTGTTTGGAACTTTCTTGATGGCAGTATGCATCGGGGTTCAAATACCTGGCTTCAGGATCAGAGAGAATTGGATTCAGTTCTGTATGACGTTGGAAAGCTTCCTTTATTTCTATTATAGATGTGAATGAAAATTACAATTTGTACCCCATGGGGTGGTTGTGATTAGTAATGTGTATCAAAGTGCATGCCTTGGGGCGCCTGGGTGGCTCAGTTGGTTGAGCATCTGACTTCAGCTCAGGTCATGATCTCGCAGTTTGTGAGTTCGAGCCCCGCGTCAGGCTCTGTGCTGACAATTCAGAGCCTGGAGCCTGCTTCCAAGTCTGTGTCTCCATCTCTCTCTGCCTCTCCCCTGCTGATGCTCTGCCTCTCTCTCTGTCAAAAATAAATACACTTAAAAAAAAAAAAAAGAAGTGCATGCCTTAATTATTTGATACATTAAGAGAACTTTGTGATGCAATCACGCTTGTATTGACAATATACAAGGTAAACTCCTACCCTGCATGACCGTGGAATTGGAGGAAACTTCACCTCTCACCGTTTCGCCAGGTTAAATCTCACGATGGAGGCCTGTGGAGGACATGAGTGTATGAAGTCACCACGCGAGCATTTGAGCATTCTTCGCGTGTCCTTATCCGGGTGTATGTGATCACCCGCCAAGCACTCTGATATACGTAGAGAATTCATCCTCCAGTGTCTCTGGAGACTTTCCCCTGCTGTTCATTTGTCCTACCGTCATGGCCCTTTTTTTCCCCTACAGGTGGCCAGTAAACACCCTAGTTGACGGCTTCAGTTGCTTAATAATTGACTTAACTTTTACAGCGGATGTTTTATCTTAAACCCTTATCTGACCGAGGTGCCAGCGAGACTGACGTTTCAATTCAAATTATTCTCTAAAAAACTCTGCAGACATTGAGGGGAGGATGTGCATAGAACACCTTTAAAGGTGAGCCTCTGCCTTTCCTTCTTGGATCTTTACATTTTATAAACATTTTTTTTTTCAACGTTTATTTATTTTTGGGACAGAGAGAGACAGAGCATGAATGGGGGAGGGGCAGAGAGAGAGGGAGACACAGAATCGGAAACAGGCTCCAGGCTCTGAGCCATCAGCCCAGAGCCTGACGCGGGGCTCGAACTCCCGGACCGCGAGATCGTGACCTGGCTGAAGTCGGACGCTTAACCGACTGCGCCACCCAGGCGCCCCGATCTTTACATTTACTAAATATAACCTGTGGTCAATGCCGCACTAGATACAAGATCTTATTTACATCCATTTAGGCTGGGGAAAGTGCTCAGGGCCGATGCTAACAACTGTTAAGAAAGTCTAAAAATAAAAGTGATGTCATGTTCATGCCCTGGGAGTTCTTCCCCGTCGTTAAGGGCAAACTCCGGAATAAGACCTGGGAGAGAGCCCTCACCAGGACAGAGCACCAAGGAAGCCAGGATGGTTGGTTGCCCACGCGAAATACCCTGACGACCTGTAGGGACACATGGACACCTGGGTCTTTCCTGCAAAGATGTGTTCATAAGGGTGCACGAGTAGTACTGTTCATTCATCAGTAGTGATTGTGGAGGGCTCCCTGTGTCAGCACGAACGTGTGTGTGTGTGTGTGCGCGCCCGTGTGTGCATGTCTCTTCCTCGGACAGTTCATCTCTTACTTTGCTCATTGCTTGTAAGAATCAGAATCTGATATCACATCACCTGTCACCCGAAAAAGTGACCTAATCTCTGTTAACTTTGAACTAGAGATTTTACATTTGCAAGTAGACTTTCCAGACTTGTAATCTCATGCTAAATAATAAGCAAATGTGACATTTCACACATTTCGGTGAAGCGTTTGGGGGCTGCTTCTCCCTCTTCTGTCCCGAGGGGTGCTGTGTGGGCCGCGATCAGTGCTGAGGATCCCTGGATTACTGTAAATATTTTAAGCACATTACCGAGACTGGTCGTACGGGAAACTAGAGTAAGCAAATACTACACGGAGTAAAGACCTCTCTGCTCTGACATTTGGAAGCTCATTCCAGATCCTAAGTTCAGGGAGGGTTGCTGTTTTTTCACCGGCCTTCAGTGATGCCTTCATATCATGGACAAGCTCATTCACATTCAGAGGGAGACACTGCACACTGGCAAGCTGTTCAGCTTCGTGCCCCACAGGATCAGGCCTCTTATGAGCTATTTTTAGCCACGTAATGATTATCCTTATTTAAGACTCTTTTCCATTTTCTTTTTGCTTTTTTTTATTTGCACCGAGGAAACAGAACTTGGGTTTTAAAACTGCAGAATTTTTGTCTTTGGACCCCCAAAGAAGTAGTTACTGTTTGTCTAGCAAACAAACTAAGTGACCTTTTGTTCTTGAATCTCAGGAGCCTCGCTCCACAGCTGAGTTTAACTGAATTGCTAAGAGTGTAGGATAGTGTGAGGGGTTTCTGTGGTGTCCCCTGCCCCCACGGTCCCTTCCCCAGATTACCCGTGCTGTTCACTTGTGCTGCTGAGAGTTTTAGAAATACGCTCTTGGGGTCTGCCCTACCTACGTTCATGCTCATGGTGACCTTCCTGATGCTTGGAAATACGTCTGTTCCACTCTATTTAGCTCTTCCACTCTCTGATTTTCAGATGTCAGGGTGTGGGCAGATATTCTGGAAGGGAAGACACCACTGTGAGCAAGTGACTGAGGGGGCCTCAGGTAAAATAAAGTGCACAGGTAGGGGCTGTTACGGTATTCCAGGTGAGGAATGATGAGGGCCTGATCCAGGGAAGCATCAGAGATACAAAGAGAGAATGACTGGGGAGCACAGCTGAGTTGGAATGGACGTGGTGTAGAGATGGAACCAGACAAGTAGAAACGTCTATCCATCTTGCCTGTCCATTATTTGTCCTTTGAGAGCCCAGGCACTTCGCAGAAGTGGGCAATACTTCAGAGAGTCAGACGTTATCGGAGTCAAAGGTGACTCTGTGCCATCCAAGATGGCGGCCAGCAGCCGCAGGGGGTTACTGGGCACTTGAGAGTCAGAACCCAGTGTAGTGTGCACACTGCATTCTGAAGGCTTAGTAGGAAAAAAGAATCTGAGACATCGCATTAGTAATATATGGTGTTTCTCACATATTGAAATCATACTTGGGATTGGTCAAGTTAAATAAAATATATTATTCCCATTATTTTCCATTTCTTTGTATTTTTTTTTTTTAATGTGCCTATGAGAAAAGTTCAGATTGTGTATGTAGCTTGCATTGTATTTCCATTGGACAACACTGTCATAGATCGTCTTGTCCAAGCACTTGTGATTGACTATTCATGGAATTGTAGACTTTCAGCAATAAAATTATCTGGGAGCCCAACATCCTCCCCTCTGGGGGAGGAAACCAAGGCTCTGACAGGTTACATTCTGGAACCTGCCTGGTGTTCCAGGGGTGGCGACCGCCTGGGGTCCATGTCTTTCTACTCTTCCAGTATTCTTTTCAGGCTTATTTTGTCTTTCTCTGGCACGGAGTAAATCTCTCTTGGGCACAATGTAAGCGATCCACCTTGAGTTTATTTTGAAAATTAACTGGGTCATAGTGCAATATGACCAATATGTTTGGTTTTGCTTTCCACAGTTTCACTCACAAGGCAGAACATCATCTGGAAACAGATGATTCTCGTTTTGAGCAATTGGTAGAGGGTCCACAGTAGCCTAACGCTGCGTCACAACGCCTGTGTCACTGACCTCACTTCATCTCATCACGTGGGCATTTTATCATGTCCCATCATCACAAGAGGAAGGGTGATTGCAGTGTAAAAAGTTATTTTGAGGGAGAGGCCACATTCACATTAATTTTATTGTGGTATATTGTTGTTACAATTGATCTGTTTATTAGTAGCTATTAATCTCTTACTGTGCCTAATTTATGAATTTAACTTTATCACAGATACGTATTACGTACAGGAAAAACACAGTATATATATATATATATATATATATATATATATATATATATAGGGCTCAGTACTATCCACGGTTTCAGGCATCCACTGGGGGTGTTAGAACGTGTCTTCGTGCATAAGGGGGGCTACTGTACTTGAGATTCTGTTATATTTCTTTGAACCTAATATCTAACAAAACCTACTTGCTTGAGTCTTTGTCGTCTGAGATCGTCAGTCAATATTTGCAGAGAGGATCTTCAAATATTATGCACCTGCAATTTATGTTAAATGAACCTTTGGCCCCGTGCTGCATGGTCTAGAGAGAGAAGCTGGCAAATCTTACCCACCCCCATGACAACCTCCCTCATGACCAGTGGGCATTTTGGTAGCAATTTCCTCTTCCCAGACACCGGTCAGTAATTAGAGTCGAGTTTTTTAAAGACACATATCTTAAAAATGTTTCCCTCTGAGTGTATATTTTCTTCATAATGTAGTCCTCAAATGGCTGTCCCCCAGAAATGGAGAAAGTAAATACAGAAGAAAAAGTAACCCAAGGGCCATGTTCAAACACCATTAGGCTGTCCATGGCACTGAGTCTTGTTGGGAAGGCAAGGTAGGTTTTGTTACCGGGGGATAAAGCTAGGCTTTTTAGATCGTCCCTGAACTTTGAGTTTTTGGGAATTTCTTTTAGCATTGATGAAATCGTGGGCTGTGATACCAAATACAGTGTGGGTAACCGAGATGATACTTGTGCTGTCGTTAGCAGTCTGATACCTTGTTCCATTGGCGTGTGGTTGTTTTGCTTTAAGGGGAAGATCTGACTCTCAGGCTGTGTCTGTGTGATCGAGAGCTATGTTGTCTGTAGTCTGCGGTCCGTTTCAGCAGAGGTCTTGGCCTTAGGAGCATGGCTGTGGGGTATGACTGAAGATACCCTGGGTAGGAGAGGTATCCCGTGGTTCTACGTCCACCGTAAGGCTCTTTTAGGCAGAATGTGGACAGGATGTATCAACGCCATGCCAGAAATACCACGCAGGGCAGATGAGACCTTGGATGTGGCGATGGCCGTGTGAACTCAGTGCCGCGGCATCACGCTGTGAGGTCAGCACTGCCGTGTTGCACCGTGACAAATATCTAATGACATGTATCCACCATTACAGAATCACAGAGTATTGTCACTGCTCTACAGGTCCCCTGGGCTTTACCTGTTTATCCTCCTCTGTCCCCGGCCCCTGGCTACCACTGATCTTTTTAGTGTCTCCATCGTTTTGCCTTTTCCAGAATATCATGTGGTTGGAATCCTACAGGACGTTTTCAGACTGGCTTCTTCGCTTAGTGATTCGCATTTAAGACTCATCCGTGCCTTTTCACAGCTTGATATCAAGCTGTTTTTTAAAATCCCTGAATAATGGTCTGTTGCCTGGATGGACCACAGTTTATTTATCCATTAAGCTACTGAAGGATATCTTGGTTGCTTCCAAGTTTTGGCACTTATGAATAAACCTGCTGTGAAGGTCTGTGTGCAGGTTTGTGTGTGGACATACATTTTCAACTCCTTTGGGTAATCTGATCATATAATGAGAGCATACTTAATTTTATAAGAAGCTGCCGAACTGTCTTCTAGAGAGGCTGTGGCATTGTACATTCTTACCAGCAGTGAGTAAGGATTCCTGCCGTTGCACATCCTCACCAGCATTTGGTGCCATCGGTGTTTTGGATTTTAGCCATTCTAATACTTGCTGTCCTTTGCAATTCCCTAATGACGCGTGATGTGGAGCATCTTTTCATATGCTTCTCTGACATCTGTATTTCTTTTTGTATCTAAGTACAAAGAACTCTTCAATGTTTGTTTCAGAGAGAGAGAGAGAGTCAGAGAGAGACACACACACATACACACAGAATCCGAAGCAGGTTCCAGGCTCTGAGCTGTCAGCACAGAGCCTGATGTGAGGCTTGAACTCATGAATGGTGAGATCAGACCTGAGCCGAAGTCAGATGCTTCACGGCCTGAGCCACCCAGGCACTCCTACAAAAAACTCTTCAAACTCAGCAATAAGAAAACATATAACTTGATTTACAAATGGGCAAAAGAGGGGCGCCTGGGTGGCGCAGTCGGTTAAGCGTCTGACTTCAGCCAGGTCACGATCTCGCGGTCTGGGAGTTCGAGCCCCGCGTCAGGCTCTGGGCTGATGGCTCAGAGCCTGGAGCCTGTTTCCGATTCTGTGTCTCCCTCTCTCTCTGCCCCTCCCCCGTTCATACTCTGTCTCTCTCTGTCCCAAAAATAAATAAAAACGTGGAAAAAAAAAAAAAAAAACAAATGGGCAAAAGATTTGAACCGGTGGTTCACCATGAAAGATATGTTTTGCAGATATCTTCTCCCAGTCTGTGGCTTGTCTTTCATTCTCTAAGAGTCTTTTGCAGAGCGTATGTTTTCCATTTTAACAAAATCCAACTTATCAATATTTACCTTCACAGATTATGCTCTTTCTTGTTGTTTCAAGTTTTCTTTGATAATATTTTTTCTTAGCTTTTTAAAACTTACATGTGTAAAGTTATTCTTGTAGAGGATACTTAAAATTTTTTTTTAACATTTATTTATTAGTTTTGAGAGACAGAGACAGAGCACGAGCAGGGGAGGGGCAGAGAGAGAGGGAGACACAGAATCCGAAGCAGGCTGCAGGCTCCAGGCTCCGAGCTGTCAGCACAGAGCCCGGCTCGGGGCTCGAACTCATGAGCCACGAGATCATGACACTGCGCCACCCAGGCGTCCCTGGAGGGTACTTTTAAATTGTGAGTAACACATACTGTTTTTTCCTCCTAACACAGGCGAGAACTAATCAGTACATGAATCCTTTTCCTCCCCGCTCTTGGCCCCGCAGACAAAAAGAAGACTGAAGCTTGGCTGTCTGACTCCCTCCCCTACTGCCTTCTCTGCTGAAATCACCTGAGTTGGCTTCTGAGCGTGTTCACTGTTTTCTTTGCTCACCAGGCTTCCTTGTGTACCGCTCTTCTTGTTGGAGTAGATCCCCCAGGATCTCCCAGTGACCAGCTGGGAGTGTAAAGGGTTTCTCCGTGTCCCTGAAAATGCTTTTATGTCATCCTCCCAATTAAGCGACAGTTTTGCTGAATACAGAGGTCTAGCCTCCAAACTCTTTTCCTTCAGTGCTTTAAGGAGATCGCTTCATTATCTTCCTGTACCCAGATTTGCTGATGAGAATCTACGTCCATCAGACTCTTGTTCCTTTGCAGCTAAGCTATTTTCCTTTTTGATTAGTTTTTAATGATATACGTGTCCTTGGTGTTCTCAAGTTTCAGTCTAATGGATTTTCTTTTGCCCATTAGTTAATTGCTCGGTGCTGGAGGACCCTTTCAATCTAAGAATGCTATCTTTCTTTTGGGGGGACGTTTTTATCTTGCCTTGTCAATCACTGCCTCCCCTGTCCTCCCCCCCTCCTGCTTGCAGCTTCCTTTACATCAATGTTGGCACTTCTGTGTCCCCCCACCCACTCCCAGGGGTTTCTTAATTGTATTTATATTCCTTATCTCCTAATGCCCCATTGGGGCGTTACCTGGCTGTTCACTGATGCACTCTTTAGCTTTGGTTTTCCTTTCTTTTCATTTTTTTTCTCCTTGGTTTTTAATATCTACCGACTTTTTATTTATTTATTTTTTATTTTTTTTTCAACGTTTATTTATTTTTGGGACAGAGAGAGACAGAGCATGAACGGGGGAGGGGCAGAGAGAGAGGGAGACACAGAATCGGAAACAGGTTCCAGGCTCTGAGCCATCAGCCCAGAGCCCGACGCGGGGCTCGAACTCACGGACCCCGAGATCGTGACCTGGCTGAAGTCGGACGCTTAACCGACTGCGCCACCCAGGCACCCCTCTACCGACTTTTTATTTCAACATTTATGTATTTCATTTCCAAGGTCTCTAATTGATTCTTTTTTTTCAAAACACTCTAGTATTGTGTAAGGTCCTGAGCACTCTGCTTTCCTGGAGGATGTGAATTACACGTTTCAAAGTATTTTTCTGATTGTTTTATTATTGGAGTGTGAGTTCTGTTTGTTTTCTCCTTTTCAAGGTGTTCATGCACCATGTAGTTCTGTGTGATTCCAGAACTCATTTTTTAAAAGTTGGTTTATTTATTTTAAGGGGGTGGGGGATGGGCAGAGAGAGAGGTGTTTTGTTTTGTTTTTTTTTCCTCAGTTGAGGGTCCCTGGAGAGGGCCAAGCAAAGCTGCGGGGGATCGGGGATCATCCACACTGTCTTCAGTTGAGTGCAGAGCAGGTGAAACGTGCTAGCAGGTGCCTGCAGGGATGGTCTGCTCAGCTCCTCACTCCTTCCACATAAACAGCTCTGTGTCCCACGAGCCAGAGGAAGCTCTCTGCAAAGGAAAAGTGTGGGTCAGTTTCCAAAGGGCCAGAGTTTCAGTGGTTTATCCCTGGCCAGGTGTCCTATGGGACCACATTAGCCACACAAGTAGTCTATCCTGTGTTTATCCTCTCTTTTCTTTTGCTTAGATGCACGCCTGCTGGTTGCAGAGGGGAAGTCACGCACAGCATTCTCTTTTTGTTTGATCTGTGCTGTAGCTTAGGCTGAGCACAGTCCCGACTGTAGGCAGGGATACAGCCCAGATGACTCTAGTCGGACCTTTTGGGTTCCGACCCCGACACATCCTCGCTGGGCGTCCATGAGGAAGTGAGTTACCTGACTCCATGAGCCCCGCTTTCCTCGTCCATAACATGCAGGTGGTAATAATACCTCACTGGTTACAGAAAGACCTTAAATATAATAACATATATGGAGCACCTACCACTACCCGAAACTTAATGTCATTCATTGATTATTGTAAAATTAAGAATTAAAAACAATGACATGATATGCTCTTGTAATTATTTCAAGAATAATATGCTAGGGATTATAGGGCTCTGACCCTCCTCCATTTTATTTTATCCATAACTAGATTGTTAACTTTTCTTCATGTAATATGAACTCTGTATGGATACCAAAGTCTTTGTCTGGAAAGTCAAATGACAATCATAGTGGGCTTAATTAAAAACAATTTTTTAAATGTTTATTTATTTTTGAGAGAGAAAGAGAGAGAGACAGCCGGGGGGAGGGGCAGAGAGAGAGGGAGACACAGAATCTGAAGCAGGCTCCAGGTTCTGAGCTGTCAGCACAGAGACAGATGCAGGGGTCGAACCCACGAACTGTGAGATCATGACCTGAGCCGAAGTTGGTTGCTTAACTGACTGAGCCACCCAGGCACCCCATAGTGGGCTTAATTTTTAAAGAACATTGCAATATTCCTCTCACATCACCAAATGCATGGGAGAATTTGCTCTTGTGAAACAAACCAGTTTTCCACCTTATTATGGTGCTTTGGAAAACTTAGAGGAATACAGGGATCCCATACCTCCCTGCGCCCACACTGGTTACTGGAAGGGATATGGGGCGTGCCCAGTTGGCCCCATTGCAGACTCGCACTTTTAAACCAAAATTATGCTAAGCTGAGTAGCAGTCTGAACATTAGTAGGAATGGATGTTTTTCCTCTTGGAATCCAAATTGTCATTTTCTCTCATCACTGTACATGGAAGGTGTGACCACCCCTTACACTCCAGACTCTGCAACAGTTTAAGGGTGTCTCTCTCTTTTTTTTTTTCTTTTACAACCTTGATTTCTGCCACAGAGCACATCTTTCAGGGACCCTCTGGCCTCTCAGCTGATCTTGGAAATACATGATTACATCGTAGTGTCTCCAGACCCTCAGGGGAAAATGTTCCCACTCCTTTTGCACTGGAAATAAAAAGAACAGGTCCATTCTGTGATTGGAACTAAGGCACTAAGTAACCTGAGGTGCTTGGAGCCTAGAGAACCACTGAGAATTTCTCAGGACAGTGTGAGCAGCTGTGAACCTCCCGCTGTGTGTTCTAGCAGGAATTAAAATTGTGCGGACGGTTTTGCATGACACAGGGTCTAAATGAACAGGCTTCCACATCTTAAACTTTTCCCTTTTACATTTACATGTATTCATGTGTTTTTTTTAAATGTAAAAAATTGTTTTTCAGAGAGAAAGCTTACATGGGGGGAGAGAGTCAGAGGGAGAGAATCTTTTTTTTTTTTTTTTTTTTTTTTTTAATTTGAGAGACAGTGTGGGGGAGGGGCAGAGGGACAAAGAGAGAGAATCTCAGGCAGGCTCTGTGCTCAGCATGGAGCCTGATGCTGGGCTGGGTCCCACTTGGGATCATGACCTGAGCCCAAATCAAGAGTTGGACATTCAACCAACTGAGCCACCCAGGTGCCCCTCTACGTATTCATTTCTTTTAAAAAAAAAAATTAATGTTTATTTTCAAGAGAGAGAGAGAGAGAGAGCGAGAGCGTGAGCAGGGGAGGGGCAGAGAGAGAGGGAGACAGAATCCGAAGCAGGCTCCAGGCTCTGGCTCCAGGTTCTGAGCTGTCAGCACAGAGCCCGGCCTGGGGCTCGAACTCACGAACCACGAGATCATGACCTGAGCTGAAGTTGGACGCTTAACCGACTGAGCCACCCAGGCGCCCCTCTACGTGCTCATTTTTAAACACTTGCCTCTGCTTTTGTAGGGCTGAGGGTCATATGCACATTGTACGTTGGCTTTAGCACTTTTCCGCTGTAGAAGGTGAAGCCCTGTGTTCGCCTCGTACTGTCTAAGCTTCTGGTTGGTGGGCATTGGGTATTTATGTACATGTTCATGGCCTTAGTGCTTCACTACTCTCTAAAATGGGTATAAATAAAACCCCTTTCGCTAAGTTACTGTTGAAGTGCTTGAAACATTACTTAGAGCTATAGCTTCCTAAAAGTCTAATGATAATTTAGTAACCATAAGAGTGTTTGTCCACGAGAAGAACTTAAGATAGGTGTTTCTTTTCTGTAACCTGAAAATATTTTCTATGTTAAATGCAATGTAAATGTTTCTATATATTAAGACTTTTTTTTTTCTCTTCACTAATATTTTAAAATACGTTTGTGGGTCCCGGTTGTTCCGGAAGAGACTTTTGTGTTGTCTTTCTCTGTGAGAATCTAAGAAGGGAAGGAAGGGAAGGAGGTTGTCAGGCAGGCAGGAAGGGTCTTGCCCTAGAGAAAAGGTGGAAAACTTGCTGGAGGGCAGGTCAAGGACACTGTGGTGCCCGGTGGTCAGGAGAGGGGGAGGATCGGCCTGAACGCAGGAGCAGTGGGTGGAAGGGAAAGTGGAATTGCGTGAGGGCAGGTGTGCATGGAGAGTGTGCTTGAAGGGAATGTTGCTCTCCCTGTTCGATGGAAAGTAGGTTCACCAAGGTGGCCTGGAGGTATCCGAGGGAAACCGATGAAGAGCGAGGGCCAAGCTCTGCCAGGTGATAGGACAGCCTTCTGCTGCTAACGTGGGATTAGAGGAGCACAGGACAGACTTCCTGCCCCCAGTCACAGACTATGGAGAATGAAATTTCCATTTAAAAGGATGCGAGAAGATACACAGATTAAGGAAGACAGTGGCTCTTCATGAGGTTTGAGGGACTATAGGGAGAGAAGTAACCGTTGGTTTGTTTCCAGGAACTGAAAATAGGCACATTTGGAAATGGGAAATCTCAGCATTTTAGATGTAAGGAGAATGAAGTAGAAACTGGTGGAGTTTGTAATGTTAAAAGAGGAACGTGATCATGCTGTGTGTGATGAGCTCCGGGCTTAAGTGAGGTCAGCAACGGTGGGAGAGGAGGTATCCGCCTGTGGTCTACTTTCTGGGAAGTGTCCTTAACTGGGTCTAGGTTCACGTGCAGATCTTCAGTCCCGTACCTTAGGTCAGTGGCGAATCAGCTAGAGGGCTACTGGGGGCAACATACACGAATGATGTCGACAGGTGCAGAGGCTGCCTGGGGGAGCCCGCGTTTGGTGTTTGACAGAGAAGGACATCGGTGAGCCTCTTTGTCACACTCAGCTTTGGATTGGAGGGGTACTTGAAATAACGTCACGTAGCCGGTTTTCACTGAAATCAACAAATATCGATTGAAACCTTCCCGCGTATAATGCGTGACCTGGCTACTGTGTGGATAAAGGAGACACGATACTACACAGTTCCTGTTTCCCGGGAATTGACCATCTGGTTGGGGGAGATAAGACCCAGACATGTGAGGAGGAGGTAATAAAAATAAAGAATATTTGGAGACAACAGCAGGGCACCCACAGGGCGTGATGAATTGCGGAATGAGTCACGAGGATGGTAAATGAACGCTGGAAGCAGAGCCTGGTGATACTGTGCTTTTCAGAGCAGGATTTGAGTGAGGTGGTTATTTTTTGGCTTTTTAAAAAGTCAGGGCAATTAAGGTGTAATTTACATACCATGGAATTCACCCTTTTTAGGTGTGTCGTGTGGCTCCGTGATGTTGACAAATGCACACACCTGCGTACAATCTAGACCCGGACCAGTTTTCATTTCCCCCAGAGTCCTCCCTTGTCCTTTCTAGGCAGTTCCCTGCCCCTCCTCTCTCCCAGCTCCAGACAAGCACTGTTCCGATTTGTTTCTGTTGTTTTGCCTTTTCCAGACAAATGGAATCCCGTGTATATTGCAGTCTTTTTTTGTGTTTGGCTTCTTTTGCTTTCTGCTTTTGAGCTTTACCCGTGTCTGTCATTTCTTTCGTTCCTTTGTACGGCTGACCGGCATTTTGTGGTATGGATGTACCACAGTATGTTCATCCATTTTCCCGGTTCCTTGAGTTAGGTTTCAAAGGATGGGCGGATCTAGATGGAGGTGGTGGTGGTGGGGAGGGGACAAGGTAACTCAGAGGTAGAGTGGCATGATTTGAAATAGAGCAAGTTTCCGAGATATATCCTGAGCAGCAGTAAACCAGAGAGGAAGCCTCCTGAATAGGCAGCTTTATCTGCATTTTTATTATTGATCAACCCAGCTTCAGCCTTTCCTCCACCTTCATAACCAGCCGGCAGTAATTTCTCCCTGCCCTGGACCCTGTCATTCTGTCCACTCTCTGCCCATCTGTTTGCCCCTTCATCCCTCCATTCTGCCATCATTTATTCACTTGTTCTGTTCATTCATCACTCAGCCTTCAAAGTGCTGGGCACTGAGTTAGAATCAGGCGACACAAATTAGAAATCAAAATCCCTGCCACCTAGAAGTTCTTAGTCTAGTGGGGGACATGACAGGAAAGCCAACACTTAATAAAACCCCTCATCATGTAATGATTTGAATTACTTAACTTTCGACGTGGGTTCTGTAGGGCAGGAAGAAGGCACCCTCCGTGTTGGTGCCTTGAATATCCTGAGATCAACACGTATAAAAGATAATTTAAGTTGAAGCCATTTAGATTAGTTTTGGTCTTTTTTAAAAAAAAATTTTTTTTTTAACGTTTATTTATTTTTGAGACAGAGAGAGACAGAGCATGAACGGGGGAGGGTCAGAGAGAGGGAGACACAGAATCTGAAACAGGCTCCAGGCTCTGAGCTGTCAGCACAGAGCCTGACGCAGGGCTCGAACTCATGGACCGCGAGATCATGACCTGAGCCAAAGTCGGATGCTTAACCGACTGAGCCACCCAGGCGCCCCAGTTTTGGTCTTTGGGAAAGAAAAGAAACCCAGTCGTATACATGTTTATTTTTTGCCCTTCTTGGATGCCATCGGGGAGAAACTTTGGCCAAGACGGGGAGCCTGGAGCCTGTTTCAGATTCTGTGTCTCCCTCTCTCTCTGACCCTCCCCCGTTCATGCTCTGTCTCTCTATGTCTCAAAAATAAATAAACGTCAAATAAAAAAAATAAAAAATAAAAAATAAAACCATTAAATTCTACCGCGTGGAGGTGGATGGACAAAGGCAGCCAGGGTATCCCTGGATTCACTCGTTTAGTGCTGAGCCCGGGTGCTGTGAGCTGTAGTCAGCCGTAGACCCCAGCCATGGTGGAAGTCCGTGGTGTGGTGCTAGTGATTGACGGGGAGCCCCGCTCCAGCAACTGTGGCACTCTGGTTGAAAGGAAATTCTGTTGCTTTTACACTTACTGTGCCTTTCCTTTGCGCCTGTGCACATGTCCCTGCAGACCCCAACGGAGGGACTCCTCCTCCACGGGGCCCTTCTTGGTTGATCAAGATTAACGGGCATTTCGTTCGTTTGCCTGAGCCGCCCTGGCATTTCATGTGTCCCACTTGTTAATCCTTGCCTACTTCTTTCAGACTTCTCAGAATTATTTACCTGCTGTTTACTGTAGTAGACACTTTCATGGCTGTATTTCTCATTGCGGGTTTCTTTGTCTTATTTTCTTTGGATTAATTTCAGAATTATAGAAGGGTTGCAAAGATAAGACAGGTTTTTGGTATGTCCTCTAAAAAAAAAAAAAGCCAGCCTCAAAATCGGTTGACAAATGCTTCATCTGCTGTTTTACGAGGACTCTAGCCTGGGAGACAGTGTATCAGATCACTCTCCAAGAACTTTCTGGAATCTTGCCAGTTTATAGGGGATTCTACGCAAAAAGGGGAGGGGTGTGGGTGCTTGTCAAGGTATGATTGCATGTCACAAGTAGTAAAACTTGTTGTTCTGTAAAAATTAAGGATTTGTTATAAATTTGTTGCAAAAACTAAGGATTACGGATTCCCTGGTAGGTGCACGAAAGACCCTTGGTTCGTTTTCACACATTATGTTTCCACCATATCTGATTGTTCAAAAATATTGCCTGCAAGCCGCCACTTAACTGCTTTTCTGGTTCTTCTTGTTTTTGGTTTCTCTTTGAGGTCACTTGAGACAGTCATCAGGCTGACATCAGCCCCCTACTGCAGTTTGGGTGTAGAGATGCGTTCGTCACCCGGCTTCCCTGGTTTTAACGTCTTGCTTAACCGCGAGGCATTGGTCAAAACTAAGAAACTAACATTGTTGAAATACTAATTAACTAAGCGACGCATCTTACTCGGATTTCACCAGTTTTTGCCCTAATGTCTTTTTTCTTTTTTCGTTCCTAGATCCTGCTCAGGATCTCACACTGTTTTTAGTGGTCATGGCTCTTTTGTCTTCTCTGATCTGTGACACTTTCTGTCTTTCCTTATTTGAAGAGTACTCATCAGTTATTTTACACAAGGTGCTTCAGTTCGGGTTTGTCTTCAATTTGGCGTTTTCCCCTGTGATTAGTATCTGCCGAACTGTCTTCCAAAGTGACTTGTATTAACATTTTGCGTTCGTATTTCCCCCAGCAGTGAGGGTCCCTGTTGCTTCTTTGCATTTGGTATTGTTGATTTTACCAACTGTAGTAGGTGAGCGAGCAGTGGTGCCTCACTGGGACTTTAGTTTGAATTTTGAATTTGAATTTTATTTTTCATGTTTATTTATTCTTTAGGAAGAGAGAGACAGAGTGTGAGTGGGGGAAGGGCAGAGAGCAAGGGAGACACAGAATCCGAAGCAGGCTCCAGGCTCCGAGCTGTCAGCACAGAGCTGGACGTGGGGCTCGAATCCACGAACCGCGAGATCATGACCTGAGCCAAAGTTGGACGCCTAACCAACTGAGCCACCCAGGCGCCCCCGCTTTTTTTTTTTGAAAGAGAGAGAGGGAGCAAGTGAGCCAGGGGCAGAGAGAGAGAGAGAGAGAGAGAGAGAAGCAGGGCTCATCGGAAGCAGGGCTCATGTTTTTACCTGAAGCGGGACTCGAGCTCACCCAAAGCAGGGCTCGAATTTACCTGATGTGGGACTCAAACTCGCGAACCGTGAGATCATGACCTGAGCCGAAGTCAGATGCTTAACAACTGAGCCACCTAGGTGCCCCTGAACTTTAAAAAACATTTTTCAATTTTATTCTAAGTAGGTGCGATGCCCAATGTGGGGCTTGAACTCATAACCCTGAGATCAAGAGTCATGTGCTGTAACCGACTGAGCCAGCCAGGCCCCCTGTCTGATACTTTGTGAGCCTGCTGTTTGACTTTGTCATCTGGAGGGGGTTCATCTGGGATCCATTTCATCTTGTATGGGCCTTAACTGTAAGGGATGCTTATTGAAAATCTCATGTAAAAGAAAATATTTTCCCTCCACCCTTCTAGGTTCTTGGCTGAGACCCCTCTCCTTGTAACAAAAGAGCAAATTAACAGGAGTGAACAATTTTGTGTGTGTGCCCTCACAGGAGCCCCACAAAGATGGGAGACTCGGAGGGCAGCCAGGGGACCAGTGTCCGAGCTAAGGAAGGGGCTGGGGCTTCCAAGAGGGGAGGCGACTCACGAGGAGGCGAGAGGAGAGGGAATATTTGGCAAAGGCTCCCCCTTAGGTGATGAAGTTACTCCTGGCCAAAGTTCTCTTCCGGGTACGGGCCCCATTTCTAATAGAAGTTTCCCTTCCAAAGGCGTCGCCGCTGTTCTATTTTCAGAGCTTTTCCCATGTCTGCAGTTTCTCAAAATAATCAACTCAAAATAATGCTTATTTCCAAGAGGCACGCTCTGGGGTCGTATACTCTGCTGCCTTTCACTGACGAGGGAAGAGTCTGGGCTTCCACGGCCGGCAGACTTGAGGTTGAGGTCCCACACTCCGGTCACGAGATCTTGGGAAGTCTATGAAACCTTTCGGACTTAGTGCCTCGACTTATAAAACGTGAATACGATCTCACAATCATTGAGAGCAACTAGATGCACGGCACCTAGCGTTCAATAGTTACTCCATAAGTAACTGCTTTTATTGTTTTGGTTATTGTCAGTTGAGTGAGTGAATAGTTGAGTGAGTGAATGGTGTAGTTGTCACGACCTTGTAAGTACACCTTAATAATAGATGAGAAAGATTCTAGTGGACAGTTTTGGTTTTCTGGGTCTCCTTTCTAGGCTGCAGAGGGGTGGGCTTGACCTCTGCAGTGTGGTTAGGCTGAGAGATGGGGCCAGTCTAGGGGGAGGGGAGCTGGGAGCTCCTTAGAAATCAGTGGTGGTGCGGGGAGGTTGGCCTCAGGCAGACATCGGACATCGACAAGGGTGTTGCTTTCAGATAAGTCTTCTAGCCAACGGTTTGCTCTGTGTGGTTTTGGGGATTTGTGTTTTATGTTACCATAGAAAACAAAGCCCTTGTCTCCCCCTCCCCCCAAAAAAAGAAAGAAAGGAAGAAAGAAAAGAAAAGAAAAAGGAAGAAAACCAAAAACTAACACAAAAGGAGACTTCAAGTCTAATCCCCTGAACCCTCCCGAGCCTGAGGGGGAGACCCCGTCAGAAGAGGCAGATAAGCAGAAAACAGGAGGTTGCAGAGACCAGTTACTGGCCAGGTTGATGACACAGGAAAGATCCAGGCTTCACAGGCTTGATATGCCCTTGGGCCACCTCTCAGTAGACCACTGGTCCCTCCACACTCTGTATCCACTCCCAGTGGAGTCCCTCCACGCTCCCAGTGGCCAGTTACCCAAGCCAGAGATCTTGTCTCCAGCCTGAGGGGATCTCTCTTTTAGAAGAGGGCCATGGGTCCCACTTGTCATCCTTACCCGTGGCTCTGTGGCTTCTGTCTTGGCCTGGACATCTAGTAATGACCCCAGATGGCCTGTGACCACGAGGGTGCTCATAGATGCATTAATGGCTTCGGGTTTGTACTAACTTTATCTTGGTGTTTTTAACACGGACTGTGTAGTTGCAAAGCCTGACGCTATGAGTCTGCATGTCCTTTCCTTTCCACTTTCAGACCAGGCGACTGAGAGAAAAGCTTGTGTGTTTCTTACAGGACCTTACTGAAGCCACTAGAGGACTCCAACACCACCAATACCTGGATACTTTTTTCTCAAGTCCTCTGGGGGTAGCAGAGATCCAGAGATGCACAGGGACCTTTGAGCCCGCTGGCTTTGCTGCCATCGAATGATAATTGCAATGGCCCAACTGGGCTTGGTTGGGCGGGGCGGGGGGGGGGGGTGGACCTCATTGCTTCTCGCCCACCTTGAGTCAGCTCCTTTCACACTTTAGGACTCGCGACTTGGACTGTCCCACTTCTGGGAATCAGTTTCTCTCTTCATTGGTATTCACGGTGTCTTCATTGGTGTTCATTCATCAGCTTGGGCTGCTATAACAAAATTTCATACATTGGGAGGATTAAACAGCAGACATGCACGCATTTGTCTCAGTTCCGGAAGCTGAGGAGCCCAAGATCAAGGTGTTGACCGGTTTGGTCCTCCACTGAGGGCCTGCTTCCTGACTTACAGCCATCCATCTTCTTGCTGGGCCTTTACATTTTGGAGAGAGAGAGAGAGCTCTAGTATCTTTTCCTCTTTTTTTGTTTTTTTGAGTTTATTTGCTTAAGTAATCTCTATGCCCAACATGGTGGTCGAACTCACAACCCTGAGATCAAGAGCCACAGGCTCTACTGTCTGAGCCAGCCAGGTGCCCCTCCCTTCCTCTTCTTATAAGGATACTAATCCCATCATGGAGGCAGCCATCCTCTGGACATCCTTAAACCTAATCACCTCCCATAAGTCCCACCTCCAAATACCATCATAATGGAGGGTAGGGCCTAAAGACAGGAACATTGCGGGGCACAAACTCTGTCCATAACAATGGGGATCTTTCATATAATCTCCTGGAATTTTCCTTTATAATTGGTCATTATACTTCCATGTGCATGATTTTCTGATTGTCACCACCACAGGCCACGGGTCCGTGAGGACAGCCTGTGTCCCCTCTGACTCAGTGTTGTGTCCCTGGTGCTTGTTATGTAGTAGATACTCGATAAACGTTGTTGAATGAATGCCGGGGGCTGAAAAAATACAAATTTGAATGCGACTTGGTTCCTGTTCTTGAGGAACTCGGGAGAGGACGGAGATCTTTATAGAATATTTTCCATACCACGTGATAGATTTTATTAAAAGATATGTGTGATGTTGAGAGGCGACAGGGAAGAGAAGAGTGTCCGTGCCCCGGGGTGGGAGAGATCAAGAAAACTTCACAAGAGGAAGTGATGCTCTTATAAAGTGTCCTTATGTAACTGAAGTGATGAATGTGAAATGAAATAAGGCCGGGGACAGACGTCATAAACCAGGCTTTGTGCGTTTGTATAACTATGTGTGATCAGGTTATTACTGTTTTCGGCCTTTACCTCTGCTTGAAAAGTTTGCTGCAATTCACAGCGGTGATCCCCAAATGCCAATTTGTGGACTGGCTGAGGCACAGTCCCGGGACACGGAACCTGGGTGCCTGATTTACACTTTGAACCAGCTCCCCAGCGTATCTGACATACCACGGAGAATGGGGACCACTGATGGGAGCTGTGGCTCTCAAGCCGAAGCAAGTACCAGAGTTCTCTTGCTTCAAGCTGTTCTTTATTTAGCGATGAATACAGTTTAGGCTGGATTGTGATGGACAGACATGAATGCTTTCTGGCTGGGGATGGGGTGAGGGCAAAGGCATATCAGCCGCAAGCTGGCCTCGTGGCCACCAGGCCACTGTGTTTGAGGATCAGGGTGTCTTTCTGCGTGGGCGAAAGAACAGGACTGATTTAAAGGTGCCCTTTAAAAATAGCTCCTCTGCTACCCTGGTTGGCCATGGTGCTAGGCCCTGGGTCGGCCGCCCAGCAGGCATATGACTTACTGGTCTAACCTCTTTCGTTGCCTTTCAGGAGGGAGTAGCTGAGTCAGGCTGGGCACCAATTAAAAGGACTGTAGAGGGGCTTCCTTGGTGAGATGGTTCTTTTTCTGTGGAGTGGTCCACCTTGGCTGGTAATACTGGGTTAGAAGACACTGGTTGAACCCAGCTGTGAGAGTAGAGCATCGATTGTGCTGGAGAATATATGGGGGAGAAAGTATCTCTAAACACAATTCAGACGGCCTTGTAAATTTTATATCTACCTTTGCCGGGAACTCACTGGGTGACCTTGAAAAGGTTTCCACCTCCTCTGCGTCCAGACTTTTCACTCGGACCAGGCTTCTGCCCGGGGAGATTGGGAGCCACCTCTGTCTGTGTGGCAACCACATTTCCCCCCAACCTGAGGGAACACGCGGTCTGGAAATATTTTTTTCTGACCTGTTTCTTTTTAATCGAAACTTGTCTACTAATTTGGTTCCTTTGGTAGCAGTTGCATGGAAGTTTGGGGGTTCGCAAGAGTGGAGAGCTTGAAGTTGAGAATGTCCAAGGAGATCTGATGGCAGGGTTGCTCTAACCTAATGAAAGTTACCAGTTGGCTGTATTTATCACGGGTAAGACACCTCCTAAAAGCATAAGGGCTGGAGGGGGGCTGCTGCAAGGAATCCATTCATTCATTTATTCATCCCTCTATTTGGATGTTTACTGGTTACTTGCAATGTGCTAGGCGCTGAATTAGGTGCCGGGGATATCCAATGGAGGATGTAAACTTCTGGCCCCGTGGAAGACAGACAGGTGGACAGGCTCTTCCGGAGCAGTGGGTGAGTGCGAGAGCGGGGAAGGTAGAGGGAGCACATGTGAAAATCACCCACCCAGACCTGGCGGCCAGAGAAGGGTTCCAGGAGGACGCAGTGTCTGAGACTGAATGAGGACCGAGTCATGCCTGGGAGGGGGCTGGGGCTGCCGGGAGTGCTCAGGGCCAAGGGGACAGTGTGAGCAGGAGCTGAGAGAGGACTAAAGCCTGCGAGGAGGGGTGCTCCAGGCTGGCTGGTACTCGAGAGGGAAGACAGAATCGGCTGGAAGGCCTGGCCTCGTTACACATTTTGACTCTTCATCGACAAGGCGACGGAGAGCCCTCGGAAGGATCTTGAAGGGCCGCAGTGAGATCTGCACTAGAGAATTCTGCCCCTGGTTTCACTGTGGAGAGCGGCTTGGAGGTGGGAGCGGTTAAGGAAGAAGCAACGGGAGGGCCATGGGGGTGAACCCGGGAGAGTGGCCGTGCGGGTGGAAGGAGGCAGATCGCATGTGAGAAACTTGTTGGAAGGCGGGCCGAGGGAGAAAGAAGGGTAAGCTCCCTGCCGGGGCAGCTGGGTGGCTGAGGAATATGGAAGGAGAGAGAGAGAGAAGTGCTTTTATTCCTTGGCCGTGTTGGTTCGAAGTGGCTACAGGACGATGCAGAGCAGGTGTCTCCTGGGTGGTTGGATCTGTGGGTGTGGCCCGTGGACATGAGAGATTCGAGGCATTGACTGGTGCTCCTGGGACCTGATGCTTCAGCGAAAGATGAGGAGGCAAAGGAAGGTGACAGAAATGTGTCCCGAACAGAACTTTCCTGAACGTCCCCATGGAAGGGACAGGCAGGGGAGGAGAAAGCTAGAAGTGCTGTGGAGAAGCGGCCAGGGAAGTTGGAGGACACCGGAGGCGGGAGGGGCGTGCTCCAGACGGAGAGTGGCCAGCAGGGCTGAGCGTGCCAGGGCCCCAGGAAGGCGAAGGCTGCAAAAGTTGGATTCAGCAGCAGGACGTGTGGAGACCCTGAGGGGAGCAGCTGGGTGGAGGGCCGGGGACAGAAGCCCGAGAGCAGCGTCCGAGAGGACAGGGATAGGGGAGAAGCCCACGGGCAAGTGTAGACGGTGCTTTCAAAAAACTCATCTTTGGGGCGCCTGGGTGGCTCAGTCGGTTGAGCGTCCGACTTCGGCGCGGGTCACGATCTCGCGGTCCGGGAGTTCGAGCCCCGCATCAGGCTCTGTGCTGACGGCTCGGAGCCCGGAGCCTGTTTGGGATTCTGTGTCTCCCTCTCTCTCTGCTCCTCCCCGACTCATACTCTCTCTCTCCAAAAAAACAAACCTTAAAAAAAAAAACTAAAAAAAAAAAAAAAAAAAAGCTCATCTTCAAGGGAGGGATGAGAAGAAGCTGTTGAAAGATGAGAGAAAGTACAGAAAATGGAGACTGGAAGAGGAATGCTACCTGTCACATCGGGACCAGCCCTGCCCTTGGGGGCTGAATTAAAGCTCGAATTCATGGACATTATTGGGAAGACCCACCTGCCTCAGTCAGCTGTCCTTCCGCCCAGCTCTGCCTTCTTCCAGATGGTGCCCTCAGCTCAGGCCTCCAGCAGCCTGCACTCTCTGCTTCCCGTCCCTGCATGCACTGGGCTTCTGGGCGGCTCCCCCAGGCCCCTCAGGATCTGAGTGGGACCCTTAGCACCCAGGCGCTGCCCGGGCTCGTCACCCTGCACGCCAACAGATAAGGCTGGTTGAGGCCCACACCTTCTGGATTGTGAGTTTTGAATAAATGCACAGAATCCTAAACATCACATATTACAAACAAACTCGGGATGTGGTGTTCCGTGCAGTGTTTCATTGTGGTTTTTAGGCTGGGCAGTCAGTTACTGGTACTTCCAAGTGTGCATTCTGGGTGGGGAATGTTCTGGGGAAACCATAGAAAAGGTGTGTTACCCACAGGTACACAGCCTTCCCTCCTTCCCTTTAGCTATGCTTTGATTCCCCTGCCCCTGCCTTCTCTCATCCTGGCTCCTGGCCTGTTGGATCGCGACTCATTCATTCATTCATTCATTCATTCATTCACTCTCTCCGTCCACAGAAATATGTTGAGGATCTGTGTGCCTGGCTGTGATTGGCACTAAGGAGTCAAAGGTGAACAAAATGGGATTTTTTGCCCTGTGAGGGCGATGTGACAAACGCTCCCACACGACCAGGCACACACCCTGCAGTGGGAACTGCACAGAAGGCAAGGGAATGTACCAAGGGCAGTGCCGGCCTCCCGGAGGAGGCGGCATTTGAGTCTAGCTTGGAGACGAGAGTTGGATGTTACCAGGTGGCTCAAGCTGAGCCTATACTTGGAATCCCCTTGTGCCTCTCTCGAACCCGTCTCCCTGCTCTGCACCCACCCCATCCTTGGAGGGTCAGATTCTGGGTTAAGGAATCTTAAGGGTTGAGGAGCCAGGATCATCACCCTTCCTCGGAAACGTCTATGTCTTTCTTCCAGGTAACATATTTCAATTTTAACAGCCATTGTATGGCTAATGCATCCCCCCGAGCAGTGGCTGTCACAGGGTGTGTGTTCCCGGCTGCTATCTTGTTGTGCCTCTCACAAGGTCATGCCACCTGCTTGATTGGTTGCAGCCCGTTACCACCGCTGCCAGATTGTCGGCAAAGCGATGGCCATGTTGAGAAGGGACACTCGGCAGGCAGCGGGGATCTGTGAGGGACCTTAAGAGCACCGTGACTGGGTCGAATTCACAAGCATAGAAAAATATCTCAAGGGTCATGCTGATATTCTCAGTATCAACGCCAAATTTCGCTAGAGCAGGTCTTCTATCTTTAAAGCTAATTACACTGGGGAAGTTGATAGCCCCAGCAGGTAATTGATGCTCTGTAGTCCTGACAGTATGATACAGTTGGTTTTGTTTTTGTTTTTTGTTTTTTTTTTGGTGATATAATTTAAAGAATAATTTACAGAGAAAACAAAACCTGGGCATTCTTTCCGAGAGGCCTTCTTCAGATAAAGAGGAAGAATGTCTTTGAATTCTGATATAAAGTTTTGTTTCTAGACTGTATTGCAGACAAATTAGTCTCGGTGGGATGGGAAACCAAGTTTTGCAAAGGATGGGGTGTACGTGAGCCTTCGAAGGTTCCAGCATACAGCACGGCTGATGATAAACATTTGTCAAGTAATGAGAGAACAAGTGAAGGGGGTTTCCCTTTGATTGCAGGGGTCAGGCTGCCCTGAAGGCTGACGGTTACTATAACCACAGCGGTTTTCTGCTTTTGAATTAAGGCCGGGAACGCCCTCTCCAGTTAGGACCTACAGAAGTACAATCAATGAACAGCAGCTGCTGCTGGTTTCCTCCTTCTTCAAAGCTAATTATTCCCATCTTAGGACTTGGCAAAATCTGTCTTTACGGGGAGGCTTAGTTATGTTCGCCACCCGGAACTCTCTGGAAATCATACATTCTCAAGTAATTGCGGGACACCCTCTGGTGAGCAATCCAAGGTATCTTTACTCTCCACGCACAGACGCAGTTCTGGCTCCTTCTTGTAGGTCTTATTTGCCTGGTTGCACCCTGGTGGTTCAGGACCGGGTCCCTATGCAAGGAGGCATCGTTCTCCTTCCCGAGGAGCTCTGGGGAGCCCTGAGGTCCGGACAAGGCTGATACGATCAGGTGGAAGGTGTGGGTAGAGGAGATGCTGTGGTTCATCTCCTCATTCTTTCGGATCCAAGGTCCCCTATGAAATGTCAACACCCGGGAAAGACTCAGTCCCCATTTGGCAGAGCTGATCGACTTGAGAGGACCGTGTGAGAAGGAGGTGCTGATGATACGTGGGCTGCAAGGAAGGAGGGAAGCCGTGCCCTCTGGGGCAGGCCAGAGAGACAGGTGAGCCCCATGGCTTTGCTTCATTCCCACCCTGCACCCGGACGCTTGAGGGAGGAGGTGAGTTGACTTTTATGCACCTTGTGAAGACCCTTATTCATTAAGCGTTAAAAATCCACTGAACATGGAAGCAAATTTGTAAAGCCAAACTCTTCGTAATTATGTGTATTTTGGAAAATGCGTTAGAATTCATGACGGTAATACCGAAATGTCATCTGAATCGGAAGCTTGTGTTCCAAATATCCAGTGAAGGTAGAAGGAGTAAGAAAAGAGGTGTCTTCACTGTCACCTTTGCCTCATATTGAGGTCTAGGGAAATGGGTGTGGGATTAGAAAATGGGGATGGTTTGGGGCACCTGGGTGGCTCAGTCGGTTGAGCATCCGACTTCGGCGCAGGTCACCATCTCGCAGTTGACCGAGTTCAACCCCCGTGTCGGGCTCTGTGCTGATGGCTCAGAACCTGGAGCCTGTTTCAGATTCTGTGTCTCCCTCTCTCTCTGCCCCTCCCCTGCTCATGCTGTCTCTCTCTCTCTCTCTCAAAAATAAACATTTAAAAAAAAATTGGGGACTGTTTGATCCAGAGGAGGAGGATACAAGGGCATTAAGAGGAAAAGGATCAGCTCTTGAAATGTCACAGTAGGGAAACAACCAAAAGGCCCACAAGAAAGTGGATTAAAATCGAAGAGAATGTTTGCCATTAGGGAGAGCTTCCTGCCTGTGCTACATTGTGAGGTTAGATTGGGCTTTTCAAGTAAGCCCATCGTCTCTCCTTCTGTGAATAATTTGAATATATCGGGTAGAAGGCATCACACCGGGCTGTGCGGCCACCTAGGCGTGTAAGACAGGGTCTCTGGCCTGGGGGAAGCACAAAGGGGCGTGGTGTGGAATGGCTTGAGTTGAGGGGCATAGACTGGGTCATCTCTCAATACCATTCACTGGAGAGAAGGAAGTACTCATACAGCACTTTTCAAAAACCAGTATGGCAAGGAATACTTTGGCTCCGAGGTTTGTAACTGGCCTGGCTTCTGTTAATTAGTCTCCGTTCCTCCAGGTGTCTCCATAACCTTTCCCAGTGTTCTCTGGGCTTTGGATCTGGCCCTGATCGCCCTTCTCTCTCTCTCTCTCTCTCCTTTGTTTTTCAAGTTCACAACAAAATTGGTTGAAGTATAGAGTTCCTTAATCCCGCCCCCTCACTCTCCCCCACCGTCAACCTCTTGCACCAGAGTGGTACCCAGCAGTGACACATCAGTACTGGCCAAAGTCCATGGGTTACATGAGGGTTCTGTCTTGTCGATGTGCATTCTGTGGGTTTTGACAAATGTATAGTGACGGGTCTACCATTATGGTATCACATGGGATAGTGTTACGGCTCTAACATTCCTCCATATGCTGCTTACTCATCGCTCCCTCTCCCTAACCCCTGGCACCCACCGATCTTTTTATTCTCTCCAGTTTCACCTTTTCCAGAATGCTGTATGCTTGGAGCCATGTACGGTATGCAGCCTTTTCTGATTGGGTTCTTTTACTTAGTGGTATGCACGTAAGGTTCCTCCCTGTCTTTTCGGGGCTTGATAGCCCATTTCTTCTTAGTGCTGAAGAGTATCCCAGCCTCTTTCTCAGGCCCCTCTGAGCTCCCCTCAGGCCGCCTCCCAGGCACAGAGATAGCAGTAGAGGAGATAGGGATGTCTAGAGGGTCAGTGTCTTCTGGACCCTGAATTTGAGAGTCGCTCCTGGAGAAAAGAAAAATCCCTTTAAAGATCCATGCCTTTGGGGCGCCTGAGTGGCGCAGTCGGTTAAGCGTCCGACTTCAGCCAGGTCACGATCTCGCGGCCCGGGAGTTTGAGCCCCGCATCAGGCTCTGGGCTGATGGCTCAGAGCCTGGAGCCTGTTTCTGATTCTGTGTCTCCCTTTCTCTCTGCCCCTCCCCCGTTCATGCTCTGTCTCTCTCTGTCCCCCAAAAAATAAATAAACGTTGAAAAAAAAAAAGATCCATGCCTTTGTGAAATTTATGAATTTTTTGAATCCTCTTTGGATGCGGAGATGAATTCCTCGTTAACGGTAGGACCGTATCATCCTACCTTTGTAGCAATCGGGGGCCGTTCGCTAGTTTCAGGCTCTGAGCACCCAGGAGCAGGATGACTGGAACTCATTCCCACTCTTGCCTCCCCCCACCCCCCGCAGACTCCTCCCTGCCCGGCCCTGCTTTCTGTGTTGGCTGCTAAGGTCTGCCTGTGGCCGGCAGGCTGCTGCTGTCGGGCACCGCACAGTGGCCTCGGTTCTGGGACATGAGCTGTCCCATCAGATGAAGGGGGCTGGCCTGGATGCAGACCGCCTTTGTTGTCACACAGTTGTTGGGATCTGCCTAATTCATTGAGGTGGAGCTGGTATCTCTTGTGGCCAAAGACAACACTCCCGCTGGAATGAGAGAGGGCCCTCTTTTCCTCTGGAGTTGAAACGTTTGATCGGGTTCCCAGAATAAGTTGGCCCTGCCCTCTGGGGTTCCGGTGCGACAGGATAGGGGGCCATGGAGATGCCTGCTGTGAAGATCCTGTTTCTTGTGTGTTAATCTTGTGGAAAGACATTTTTCCCCCCAGTGTGCACCCAGTGGATATTTACTGGTGACTAGGTTTGTAGGAGAGCAGAGTAAAAATTCTCAAAGTATACTGTTAGGGTCTTATTAATGAGTTCTGTTTATGGATTAGGCATATACTAAGCCATTGCCTTAAACTCTTGTCTCTCCCAAAATAATCTTGGCCTTATTTTCAAAGACCGTCTAATGAGGAAATCCTCCTGTCTCTTAATGCTTTGGGACAGCCCTCATGGTGCCTTGATTTGATAGTTGAAGGAAACTAATTGCACATCTAAGAATTTTAATTTCTGATTATAGATGCAGAACGATACTGTGATTCTCCTGGAGTGTTGCAAAAGGAACGGCTCAAATATAGAAATAATGGGCTTTTTGCACACATGCAAGGAATTATAACACTTGGAGGAAGAAAGCGTTGTTGTGTCGCCTGATTTTAGTACCTTCACTTACAGTTTGCAAAGTCACATAACCGTCTCGTGGAATTGTTATTCAAAACCCTTTCTTCTTTACTTTTGTGTCCCCTGCCTGTGCTGGCATTTATGCCCTTTTCTATTTTGATCTTCCTGTAAAGCTCTCTTTTCTGAAAACGGTTTCTGGAAACATCACCACCGGCTAGACCAGCAGGCTGGCTTTCATCCCGTCTCTGCCATGATACGCTCTGTCTACTGAAATATTGACTTAAAGTCTGCAGGCTTAGTAATAATGTCTATTGTGTCTATTTACAGAAAAGGAATTTGCCACGGCTTCATTTCCTTTTGGGGAGGAAGGAGATGGGCACAGACATTTGTATATCACTCCCCGCGGGATCTTTATGAAGCATGACAAACGTAAAACAAACCGATAAGATCTTGGGCATCCAGGGCTCAAAACCTAAGATTAAAAAAATCTAAAGACCAGGGCAAATAGCTAAGCTGAAATAGGAAGGAGATGGTAAAATCGATAGCCTGGAAGAGTAAAGGGAAAAAGCGATTCAAGAGAACGATCGTGTTTTGTTTCAGGTTCTTGTAAGGATTATTCCTGACCTTCAAAAAGACAGAAAACACTAAGCCAGGCACCACGAAGCTTGGGTCAAATACGGTCCCGCCTTTGAATCAGCGATGATAACTGGGGAAAAAGATAGAAAAAAGTTGAAAAAAAATATTGACGTACAGCCATGAAACAGGATGGACTGCCTTACCATCAGGAGGGACCATTGACAGCAGAAGTAATAGAATTTTCGTGTTGCGCTGACCCCTGGTTATTTTTTCAGCAAGTTGCAGAGGTTAGGGTATTTTCTGACCCCAAATGGCCAAAGAGGCTGAGCCCGTTAGCATAGTGCTTCTCCAAAATAAATGAAACGTGAGGGGGGAGTCTTGTGCACGGCTCCCGCTGAAGCGATTTGGTTCACAAGACAACTAAAATACAGGCTATATTTTACGTAAGATACAGGCTACTTTGGAAACTGAAAACGCACCTCAGCAGGCTCAAGGGGTGTGGGGGGTACGCCTCCCACAGGCAGACGGCCGGCCCGTGGGGCAGGCACAGGTGCGGGTTGCGTGCAACTGCTCGGAACAGGAGGAAGGAGCACTGTGCGGAGTTCTGTGGGGAGCACTGCAGGGCTGTTTAATGATGGCGGCCGTCTACCTGACGATTCCCGCAAGACAGTTGGTGTGCCCAAAGCCCTCCTGAAAACAAAGATGTTGTTTACTATACAAAAGCTACAGTATAAGCCACAATATTCGGGGACTGGTGGCTAGAAGGATCTATTGAGCAATGCCCTTACTTCCCACTGACACATGATTTGATTGTTCAGAGACCGTCTGCCTTCCACAGCCATAGGGCTGTGCTCAAAATGTATTAGGTGCCAAAGTAATCCAGTTAAGGGAAGCAAAGCTCCGAACCTCTTACTGTCCATATCCGCTCCTGGCCTGGTGGCTACTGGAGGGCTCCTTGAGGCCTTTGGACCTCAGCAAGAAACAGAGGTGGGCCATTTCAGGTGCCGTGTATCAAGTTATATCAGCAAGGAGGCAGGGGCCTTGGGGAATGAAGCATCATAGACCCACAGGGGACCAGTTCAGCCAACTGGTCACCCACTGGCCTGCCCTCTCTTGGACCCCACAGGGTTCGGGCAGGACACGCACGGGTGCAACCCATAATGCCAAACGGATCTGTTTCTGTTTGTTAATTCAGTATACCAAAACAAAAGTTAACTTTATGCTTGATTTTATGTGAAGCACTCTACTAAGTCAAGTAGTTGTAGTGAGAGTATCTTTTATACCTGCCGTCAGACTTATTTTTCAAAAGATTTGCAACCTGATCGGTAATGTGATCATCTAACTTAAAAACTAAGTGAGTCTAGTTACTATTTCTGATTCTGATTTAAGCTCAAATGTGGCATGGAGTTCAACCCACTTTCCTTTTTTCTTCTCTTCTTCTTTTTTTTTTTTTTTTTTAATGTTTATTTATTTTTGACAGGTGGGGGAGAGGGTCGGAGAGAGAGGGAGACACAGAATCCGAAGCAGGCTCCGGGCTCCGAGCACAGAGCACCATGCGGGGCTCAAACTCACGAACTGTAAGATCATGACCTGAGCCAAAGTCAGAAGCTTCACCGACTGAGCCACCCGGGTGCTCCCCGCTACCCCTGCGTCCGTTCCCCCCCACCTTTTTCATTTTTAATTGAGGAAATGGAGGCCAGAAGTGTTCTGTGACTGGTCCAAAGTCCGCAGTGGTTTAGAAGCTGAGCAGGACTGGAGTCAAGAACTTTCTCCTCCTTCACGAACCGAAGAACTGGTCACCATTTCAGAATAAAGGCTCTTCATTTCCTTGAAGCCTGCTCTATTTTTATTCCTCGATAACTCTGTTTTACTTTATTTACTTTATTACTTTATTTACTTTATTTCTTAGGTTACTGCTGAGGTTTATCATTCTCCCGCAGGTTGACTGAAAATCTTGTAAAAATTGGTGGCTCGTTCTTGTTATTGAATGCGGTGATGTGAGCAGGAGGGCAGGTCAGGGTCGGCCGTGTGGGGTGGTCACCATAGACAGCGGCACCACTGACAGTTACAGCCAGAGGAGCCTTGGTGGTCACTGAGCCTTTCACTTTCAAAGTGGGAAACTGAGACCCATAGGGGCCAAATAGCCTGTCAAAAATCAGAGCTGTGACTGGAACCTGAGATGTGTGTGGGTGAAAGAGAGAGCGCGTGCGTGTGCATAAGTTGGGGAGGGGCAGAGGTGGGGGGAGAGTGAGGGAAAGAGAGAATCTTAAGCAGGCTCCGTGACCAGCTTGGAGTTTGACTCGGGGCTTGATCCCACACCCATGAGTTTATGACCTGAGCTGAAATCAAGAGTCAGACACTTAAGTGACCGAGCCACCCAGGTGCCCTGGCACTAGAGACTCTTGATTCTGTGACTGTGTTGTCACAAGGACTATATTTCTAGACAGAAGTATCAATTGTATTAAACCACAGAGATAAATATAATCAGTTTTAGGAGATTAAGCGGTCTGGTCTTCGACCCAGGATGTAATGTGCAATGTCCTTACCGGTCCCTGGAATCAGCTTACGTATATGCCTCTTTTCCATGAATTGAGTGCTTCCATCTATCTAATTGAGGCTTCCTGCATATTAATAACCCTCGTTATAATATCGATTCCATGCCTCGGAACCACACGTGGCGCTGAATTTCATTGCCTGATTTGTGGTTAATTACCTAAATGTACATTTCGTTCTGAGCGTTGCCCTCGGTTCCTTTTTGGTCTCTCCCCCACTTTCGTGCCCCCCCCCCCCCACCACCCAGCTGTTATGTCATCTCTTCATTTGTTCTTTTATCAGTTCCTGGTGGCACAGGGTTGTGTCAAGCGGGTGTGGAGCAAATAATTAACCAGGAGGGCATACATGCTTGAAATTTGCCGGGGAAGAAGCAGAGGAGCATGGTGCCTTCACAGATCGAGGGGGTGCTAAAGACAGGTGGTTTCTGGGAAAACTGACGCCCTGAGCAAAGAGACTATGACAGCCATGAGAGTTGATAAGCTTTTTCATTAGATTCACATTTCTACCACCGTAGATCCCGTAGCACAGAATGTTGCTCACGTTCACATGCTTGCCTCTGAACATGATGAACTCATCGTAAGTCTCATGTGTGCATTAAATGGCACCCATCTCGGGGCGCCTGGGTGGCTCTGTCGGTTGAGCGTCCGACTTCGGCTCAGGTCGTGATCTCGCGGTCTGTGAGTTCGAGCCCCGCGTCAGGCTCTGTGCTGACATCTTGGAACCTGGGGCCTGTTTCAGATTCTGTGTCTCCCTCTTTCTCTGACCTTCCCCCGTTCATGCTCTGTCTCTCTCTGTCTCAAAAATAAACGCTAAAAAGTTTTTTTTTTTTTAAATTGCACCCATCTCACTTCCGCACATGCTCTCCTTCTTGACAAATGGTACCGCCATTTATCCTGTTATGGAGCACAAGTTCTCGGAGGAACCCTTCCTTGACTGCTCTCTCTCACACCCCATGTAGAACCCATCCGCAAGGCCTGCGGGTGCTTCTTTAGAAATATTGCCCCAGATAGGACCGCTTCACAGCACCCCCACGATTAAGGCTTCCGTCCAGGCGACCATCATTCGAGTTAAGTCTGCACGGGTCTCCTCACAGCTCCCTTTCGCAACCACGAAAAACCACGTATTTTTCGCAACCATAAAAGGAGCCTGATTGGTCCTTTTATGATTGAGTCAGACCATACTATGTTCCTGTGCGAATACTAAGGTGGCTTTCTACTCCTACTTGGAGTAGAGTCTAAAATGCACCATGGGAGAGGTCCTCCTGACCAGACCTGCTCCTACCAGTCTCCTCCCCTTGACCTGCACTCCAGGCACACTGCCTTCCCTGCTGTTTTTCAAATACACGAAACAGTCCTTGTCTAGGGACTCTGCTCTGAATCGTGGGTGTGCTTTTCTCACTGGGCTCCTCATTTCCTACATCTGAAATTGAACTCCTTGGTCACTGTCCATGTGCTTACCTTTAATTTTGCTCTATTGCATATGTTATATATGTATTTGTTTGTTATTTGCCCCCCTGAAGAACTTGCAGTCTTCATGAGATGGGCTTTGGGTTTTGTTCACTGTTTCTGCTACAGAAAACAACTATTTGTTAAATGAACAATTGGGGTTATCTGAGAACCGTATTGTAGTGGTTAAATTCCTCTTAAAGCCAAAAGCTCTGTTGTGTATTGGGGCTGCAAGGGCACTGGCCACATGGAAATGGTAAAATACTAGCGTTTTTTCTCATTGTCAGTGGGTTCGTTTGTGTTGCTGTTGACCCCACTCCTACCTCCATTGATTTTATAAAAGTTTGTCTCTAGTTGGGGCGCCTGGGTGGCTCAGTCGGTTGAGCGTCCGACTTCGGCTCAGGTCATGATCTCACGGTCTGTGAGTTCCAGCCCCACGTCGGGCTCCGTGCTGACAGCTCAGAGCCTGGAGCCTGTTTCAGATTCTGTGTCTCCCTGTCTCTCTGCCCCTCCCCCACTCATGCTCTGTCTCTGTCTCAAAAATAAACGTTAAAAAAAATTAAAAAAAAAAAGTTTGTCTCCAGATTTTATATGAAAGTCTGGGGGCGCCTGGGTGGCTCAGTCGCTTGAGCGTCCAACTTCGGATGAGGTCATGATCTCATGGTTCGTGGGTTTGAGCCCCACATCGGGCTCTGTGTTGACCTCTTGCTCAGAGCCTGGAGGCTGCTTCAGATTCTGTGTCTCCTCTCTCTGCCCCTCCCTCGGTCACGCTCTGTCTCACTTTGTCTCTCAAAAATAAATAAACGTAAAAAAAAATTTATGTGAAAGACTCTTGGATGTCCCAGCACCAGAGTTAGATGGTGAAAGCCCCGGATGTGTGTTTTCCTGTCGTGTCCTAACATCCGTTGACAGCAGGCCTAGACAGTGCGCAATGATTCGCGACAGGCTTGATGTGTACGTGTTCACCTCCTTTACAGAAATTTTAGAGTTTGTATTACTCTCCCCGACTCTTCTCAAGATGAACAGGTTTTAAACCCCTCAGGAAGCATTAGCAGGAGGCCATCACTATCATTATTTGGTTAGTTTGTTGTGTCACAAGACTTATAAACTGCCCAGGAGAAGCATAACTTGTCAATAGTTCTTCCAGAATGACTACCTTTATTCATGTTTAAGATTCATGTCTGAAAGGCTTCTTTTAGCTTTTCTGCTTTCTTTTATTCGTGGGAGGTACTAAAAGCAACTCGTTGGGGTACATGGGCGGCTCAGTCAATTACGCATAGGACTCTGGATTTCGGCCCAGGTCACGATCTCACAGTTTCGTGAGTTTGAGCCCCACGTCGGGCTCTCGGCTGACCGTGTGGAGCCTGCTTGGCATTCTCTCTCTCCTTAGGATTCTCTTTCCTTCTTTCTCTGCCCCTCCCCCACTCACATGCACACAAGCATGCATGCTCGCTTTCTCTCTCTCAAAATAAATAAATAAACCAAAAAGAAAGTAAAAGCAACTTCTTTTCAGGTTGAAAATATTGAGACATACGTGAATTAAAGGCAGTTGAATGAAATAGTAGCTACACCCATATTGTGTCCTCATAAACCGTGTCCCAGAAAAATGTGATCCGAGCTTTTGAGCAACTTTGCTGCTTGAGGTTGCCATGTGGTTTAGAACTTGGGCCACCATCGTGGGCAGTTTAGGAAACTGGGCTCCAGATTAAGTGACGCCATTTATCGGGACTTTAATTATGAAGTGTTAGGATATTTAGTTGATTTCCGCTTGCCTGAAAGTATGTCTTTGTCCCCTGGGACCTTCCTTTGCCCCCAGTTTTCCATAAATTTGTGGCTATTTCTAAAGGCGGGCGTGAGTCGCTTTTTCCCAGTTTAGGCTGAACCAGACATTCCCTTTCGTCTTTAGCCTGTTGGTATGACTGAGTCTCCGCCTTGTACATGAAGGTGTGCTCTAATCACACAGGGACCTTTACTTTTATTTTACTTTGTTTTCTCCCATTTCTCCAGAGGCATGGCCCTTGTGTCCTGCCTTTGGGGCCATGGTCTGACTCTGTGATCTTGGCCAAGTTGCTTTGAGATTTTGGCACTCAGTTTCTTCATCTATGAGATAGTATTAGACAGTCTGTAAGTGGATTCATTCATCAACAAATATTTATCTTCTACCATTTTCTCAGGTGCTGGATAACTTTGCATTGATTGGTTCATTTCTTCATTGATATTCTCACTTGTTTCCGAAAGAACTGAAGGAAGCTGGGTAATAATATTTGCTTTCACAGCGTACAAAGCACCTTCGCATATATCACCCATTTGATTATAATAATAGTCCTGAGAGGCCGGGGTGCTGCTTCATGGTACAGATGGGATAAAAGGTCTTTCCAACAAGCCATATTTGATGATTATCAGGGAAGGGTCATCAGGAGGACGTGACCACTGGTTGACCTGTGATCTGGGCCTGACCCTTGGAGGCTCCTCACGTCCTTGGAATATGGCTTCCACGTGCCTTCCCTGCTTCCAGGAGGTGCCCCAAGCACCTAGCCTTGAGATAGTGATTCGGCGTTGGGAACCTCTGCACTATATGCTGACTGAGCCCCATTAAGGCCTCTTTATAAACTGAAGATTTAAAAAAAAATGCTTATTTGTTTTGAGAGAGAGAGAGAGGAAGGGCAGAGAGAGAGGGAGAGAGAGCATCTCAAGCAGGCTCCGCACTATCAGCACAGAGCCCGACGCGGGGCTCTGTCTCACAAATTGTGAGATCATGACCTGAGCTGAAATCAAGAGTCCGATGCTTAACCGATCGAGCCGCCCCGGCACCCCTAAACTGAAGATCTGATGGGCAGGCGCGGGCAGGTACTGGCCTTGTGGCCATCCACCCTGTAGGTGAGCCCTTGCTTATGGAACCTGCCGCCTGCCAGGCTGTGGGGTCCGCCTCTCTCCTCTGCCTCTCCTTGCCATCTGTGGACAGCAGGCAGGTGTGGGGGGCAGTTTCAGATGGCGTCTGGGCAGCTCCAGATGCTTCAAATCTACGATTCCGTGGTCCCAACCGTTCAGCTCAAACTATTAGTATAATTACTCTAAGAAGCTCGTTCGAAGTGGAGATTTCTGATTCACTGTGGGGGGTGGACCCCAAGAGTCTTCATTTCTAAGAAGCAATGGTGGCAGTTCTGGTCGGGGGTCTGCTGACTGCGCTTGGAGAAACGCTGCCTTCTGGGCGAACACAGCGCCCGCACAGCACAGATGGCCATCACACGTTTACTGGCTCAATCTGTGGGCAACGAAGCTGTGAGAAATAACCAACAGAAATAGAATGAAAACGTTCAAGTGTAGATAGACAGGTGACACCCGTAACACTGATGGAATGGGAAAGTCGGCTTTGCTGTGGACCCAGACACTTGCAGTGTCTGAAAGTGAATTAACTGGTGCTCAGCGTGCTGTGCTCTTAGGCTCCCCTTCTAGCACCCCAGGCCTTCAGATTTGACCTTGCACACCTCTCATACCACCCACACTGCTAATCCACTGTCATTTCCCCTGTTAACCAACAGCCTCTTCCAACCCTCTCTTTCCTTCCAGGGCCTGGTGTAGGAAGCCGTCAGCATCGCCCTGCCTGGCGCTCCTGTGTGCAGATCCTCCACTGCGGAGGAACGGGGACCTGAATTAGAAGATCCCAACCCCTCTGGAATAATACATCTAACGTTTGCACAGACCCCAGGGAAGCTCTGTCTTAGAGAGGGGTCAGCTGAGATCTTCCTGCAGTCTTTAAAAGGCTCTGCGGAAAGGGCAACTCTATAGAAGTTCACGAATAGGGTTTCAGCCTCGCCGCTCCCAGCCCTCCCTCCACTTGGGAGCTCTGATCTCCTCGGACAAGGCCGCTCCCCCTGCCTCTTCCCCTGTTCGCCGTGTTAGAGGACTTTTTTTAAGTTAAATCATGACTCTCCTACAGATAGCGTTCAGGAGGGAGCCGGTAAGATGTTACAGTCCATTCAAAGCATAATCCAAAGAAGACGCATTTCTAGATCAGGAATACTGAAGCGTATATGCGTATAGAGGCAAAATTAGCATTTTTCTGCAGAATGGGGAGGGGGGCGTAAATTGAACTGCCTGCCATCTGGCAGCATTTCCTTGTCTACAGGCACGAATTACTTTGAATTGCCTTCAGTTGTCTGCAATTCACAGCACTCAAAGACAATGAGAAGCGAGAATCAAATAACCTGGAAAGACGTGAGCTGGACATTTCACGGTTTTCTACTGCAGCACAAATTTTGCCCACTTTGGCTTTATGCACTTATGTTGAACAGTCCATTTGCAGGAGGCAGTTTATCCTAATTGGGCTGCTCTGAGATTTCTCACCCAAGCCCTTGTGTTGAAACAGGAGCACAGAGGCTAATGAACGGAGGGGAGGGGTCCTTAAGGTAGTGGACTTGATGGCAGGAGGGGAAGGAGGAGAATGCAGGTGGGGGAGGGCCGGATCAGAATCACCCGTAGGGCCGTGTGCGCACGCACGCGTGTGTGCACACGCACGTGAGGATTTTGGAAAAGCTCTCTGCCTCCTTGTTGAGACGCAGGGCTGCTCTTAACACTTCAGGACCCCATCCTCCTCAGGCGAAGCAATGACTCGCGGCTTGTCCCTAGAGGCCGGAATTCTAGTCCTGATGAACCACTGGCACCCCTTGGGGGCTTTGGTCCCATCGCTTGACTTTAGATCCCTTCATCTAAGGTGTGGGGAAATACGGAGGTGCCTGTCGTACACATTTGTTAGAGGATCAGCTCAGAGAGCGCGCACTGAAGTCGTTTGCATGCGATGAAACGCAGCATACGTCTTCCTGTTATTTTGTGTCCCCTGTCCTCGCTGCTGGTTATGGTCTTTCACTCCTGAGAGCTGACAGCACAAAGGTCTCGAGTCAGATCCTTCTAGCTGTCCTTCCCTGTAGTGTGTGAACTGGACAGACCGCTGCACTTTTCTGAGCCCTGGAGGTCTCATCTTTCAAACAGAGGTAACAGCGCTTACCTCCTAGGCTCTTGCAGAGTTGAAGTGAAATGGCTTGTAAAGTACCTGACACTCAGCAGGTGCTCTCCCAAGGTGACTTTGCTGCCATTCTGCTGCCCATCGTCCTGGGCCTACTGACTTGACCCTCAGACACCAAGGAGTGGGGGGGGGGGGCTCAAGATGGGGCACGTACCCCTACATTGTCCAAATCATAAAACTAATCAGGAAGTTGAACCACCACCCCGGGTACTCTCTCAATAGGCTCTCCGAGTTTGCAGTCATAGAGGAAGTGCTGTGATTCGACTAGGGAATAGTAATGGGAACTGTCAGCAAGTTTGATTTTTTCCCACCAGCTACAGCGTATGTAGTACAAGCATTGACCCTGGGTAGACTTCTAAAGAACCATTACGACATTAGGGAACTTATATTTATTACATTTAATTGGAAATATAAGCTTGGCACGTAGGAAATACGAAAGGAGTAGAGCAGTAGAGCAGTAAATAAATGATAAATGCAGTAGGTGGTCAGGGAAGGGTCTGGTTCCCTGTGCATCCTTCTTAACAATCCAAATAATGGGCCATCTTGGCTAGGATTCTGCCACCAATTGATGGGAGCAAAGAACTGAAGCAGGTGTGTGAAGAGTTCTAGAAAGGACTCTCATAGATTACTCATGGAAAAGCATGACTGTGTGCGCCTATGTGCATGGGTGAGTGAATTAAATCCTCTTCTCAGAGTTCTAAGCTTCTATATTGAAGGGTCTCTGTGGACAGACCAGTCACACAAGCAAAGCCTTTACTTACTTATTCATTCATTCATTCATTCACTCATTTATTTTATTTTTTTTAGAAGCAAAGCCTTTAAACCAAAGCTTTAGGAACATGTGACATCATTTTCAGGGTGGGGAGAGGCCCGAACGGGATTCCTCTTTTTCCTTTCACACCTGTGCCTATCTTTGTGCAATTTATTTATTTTTGTTTGTTTTTAGAATCATTTGAAAAGAACTGCTTTAGAATTAATCAGCTGGAGGAGGGTCGATACCGGCAGGGTCACCAGCGGGCCGAGGGGCGATGAAATACAAGGATGGAAGGGGACAGGTGGGTCAGGGGAGGGGGGTGAGGTTTCAGTCAGAGCAGAGACGGGGCTTCAGAGGAAGGTAGGTCTTTGTCTGCATTTTATTTTATTTTTAAAGTTTATTTATTTATTTTGAGAGGGAGAGAGAGAGAGTGAGCACGAGCAGGGGAGAGGCAGAGAGAGAGAATCCCAAGCAGGCTCCACACTGTCCATGCAGAGTCCCAGCTCAAGGCTTGATCTCACCAGCCAGGAGATCATGACCTGAGCTGAAATCAAGAGTCCGACTCTTAACCGACTGAGCCACCCAGGGGCCCCTTTTGTCTGCATTTTAAACCTGTTTTTTTCTTTCCTTTCCTTTCCTTTCCTTCCCTTCCCTTCCCTTCCCTTCCCTTCCCTTCCCTTCCCTTCCCTTCCCTTCCCTTCCCTTCCCTTCCCTTCCCTTTTTAACAGCAATGTGCTATGCCAAGAATTATTCCATTGAATACTAGATATGCTTTTAGATGCAATGTGTGAGCACTAGATAAAATTTTTGGTGATAACAGTGATGGGCTTAGTATTTAATTTGTAAAGTTTCATGCTTTAATTAACATGGCCACGGATAGTTTTCAGGGAATATCTGGAATGTTGATGGTTGGAACGGAGATCCGAACTGGGGACTTGAACCTACGGGCCCCTTTCAAGTCTTGTTCTTTTAGTGAAATTCAAGCTTTAAATGATGAACTTAAGTTTTAAGATTTAGCTGGTGTAGCTATAAACAGCTCGGTACAAACTGCTTTTTTTTTTTTTTTTTAATTTTTTAAATCTTTATTTTCGAGACAGAGAAGGAGAGAGAGACAGTGTGGTGGGGACGGGCAGAGAGAGAGGGAGACACAGAATCTGGAGCAGGCTGCAGGCTCTGAGCTGCCAGCACAGAGCTGGACACGGGGCTCAAACCCATGAACTGTGAGATCACGACCTGAGCTGAAGTCGAACGCTTAACTGACTGAGCCACCCAGGCACCCCATGATTCTTTAAAAATATGTCACTACTGGGGCGCCTGGGTGGCGCAGTCGGTTAAGCGTCCGACTTCAGCCAGGTCACGATCTCGCGGTCCGTGAGTTCGAGCCCCGCGTCGGGCTCTGGGCTGATGGCTCGGAGCCTGGAGCCTGTTTCCGATTCTGTGTCTCCCTCTCTCTCTGCCCCTCCCCCGTTCATGCTCTGTCTCTCTCTGTCCCAAAAAAATAAATAAAACGTTGAAAAAAAAAATTTAAAAAAAAAAATATGTCACTACTAAACATCTTGGTAAAGAATGCACAGGTCAGGGGCGCCTGGGTGGCTCAGTTGGTTAAGTGTCTGACCCTTGGTTTTGTCTTAGATCATGATCTCATGGTTTGTGAGATTGAGCCCTGAGAGTTGGGCTCTGCCTGCTTGGATCTTCTGTCTCCCCCTTTCTCTCTGCCCCTCCCCTGCTCATGCTCTCCCTCTCTCCTCCCCGCCCCCCCCAAATAAAGAAATAAACATTAAAAAATGCACAGCTCAAACTTGATTTCGCATAGAATAGTCCCTTAGTGGTTCTGGTACTTTAGTGGATGACCAGATAACTACTTAGTGTCAACCAAGAAAAAGAGGCAGAACTGAAATAAAATAAAAGCAGTTATTTGGGGTCTGAGAATTGCGATTTGGAGGCACAGATTTGGGTAACAACCCACATTGCATCCCACTAGGGAGCCAAAGTCAGGAGTTTTTAAATATTTTTTTTCATATATGTATTTTTTCATGTATTTTGAGAGAGAGAGAGAGTGTGTGAGAGTGGGCACGTGTGTGAGCTAGCAGGGGAGGGGCAGAGAGAGAGAGAAAGAGAGAGAGAGAACATCCCAAGCAGGCTCTGTGTTGTCAGCTCAGGGTCTGATGCGGGGCTCAATCTCACACACCATGAGAGATCGTGACCTGAGCTGAGATCAGGAGTCTGACGCTTAACCGACAGAGCCACCCAGGCGTCCCAAGGCCCATCTCCTTAATGGCCTCCCGACTCCCTTTCAGAACCCCTTGATGTAAGGGACTCCATTTTCTTTCACCTTTCACATTAGGAACGCATTTTGTCTTCAGAGCCTTGTTCTTCACTGTGTGTAACGCATAGCAACTATACTTTTTACATTTGTCTACGTGTTTCTCCATAGCTTATGGTCTCTCTTTTCCTTTCATTTTTTTAAAAAATTTTTTTAGATGTTTATTCATTTTTTGAGAGAGACAGAGCATGAGTGGGGGAGGGGCAGAGAGAGAGGGAGACACAGAATCCGAAGCAGGTTCCAGGCTCTGAGCTGTCAGCACGGAGCCCGACGTGGGGCTCGAACTCATGAACCGTGAGATCGTGACCTGAGCCAAAGTCAGATGCTTAATCAACTGAGCCACCCAGGCGCTCCTCTCTTCCTTTTAAAGGAGAAGTAAGCCATATGGCAACTTGAGAATTACACAAGTAACTATTACTTTGTACCTGCACAGCACTAGAAGTACACAGCAGACCCCCCAAAAGAAGGAGTCTGATCTATGACTTTGTACGGCGGGCTCTACTGGGCGTCGTGAAAATCTCTGGAGGTGAAGCGATTGTATAGGACGCGTTTGCTGCTAAATACGGAGCCTGGCATATTTAACCTCTGACTGAGGTTCCCTGTGAGGATATTTGGGCCTTTTTTGCTCCTTTAGGATTCACCATCTTTTTCCATATCATGGAAACTGATATGGAAACTGAGCCCCTTGTTAAATCCCCCTGTCATTCCCGCCAATTATAAAGTGGTGATGATGAGCAATTATTGGGAGGTGAGTAAAACAGGCCTGCAGGTATAGGGCTCAAACTTTGCTTTCTGGTCCTCGGGAAGGACGAAGCCACAGAACTGTCCTTTTCTGGCTCATTCCTTAACTGTAGCGTTAGTTAAGTAGACAAAACACTTCCGAATCAAGGGGAATATAGAGAATTCCTTAAGGACTTAATAAACACCTTCAGAGGCTCTCTGAAAGTATGTATTATTTACCTGTGGATTTTGACAGAAGCGTTTGTCTGTAGACTGAGATGCTTCTTTTAAAAGCGTGGCCTTGCTTTTCATGCCTCATGTAAGGGTGCCGCTGAGGTTTGAGAGTGCGCATGCTTGGTACGCCATACCCTCTACCTAGAGGTTTGTCTCCATAAGGCCTGTGACTCAAAGTCGTCCTGTCATTGTGGGCTTGTCAGTAAGTGTCCCTACCTTCCCTGTGTTGCAAGTTAAAAAAAGTTACCCAAAGGTATTTAAATAAAGGTCACAAGCAGGTCCCGTTAACGGCCCTCTATTTTCAGTAAAATTGCGAACCGGGCCTTCACCCTTCTTCCTTCACCCTCTGCCGCCACCACAAGGACTAATATGCCCGGGCTTCCGCATTCTGGCTCTGGGAGAGGGGAGCGCGTTGTCCTGTGGGACTTGGGGAGGCTCCTGAGTGGGGAGGGCTGGGGCGTGGAGCGGGAATGGGGGTCAGCTGTCACAGGCCGGGGAGAGAGAGGAGGCCTTTCCTCGAGGCCCAGCACAGGCTCACCGAATCCTGCCCTGCTGAAAAGTGCTCTTCAGTCTGTAATGTGTCTAATGCCACTGATTATGTGATTCTGACTTGAGTCCCTCTTCCTGCCCTGTGGCGTTTCTCTTATAGCTGATGGGTCTAAAAGCACTCTTAACCTTATGGCCTCTGTAACCACATTGTCAAGCAGGGTGCTTCTGGATGTCAGTGACCTTCCAATTTAGGAGTGACTTGATTGGTGATTACTTTCTTCTCTCTCCCCCTCTGCACTTCTGGGCAGAATGTTCCAGGTCTCTGCACACAGTTAGGTTTAACTGCTGTTACTCTTTTTTTTTTTTTTTTTTTTTAACGTTTGTTCATTTCTGGGACAGAGAGAGACAGAGCATGAACGGGGGAGGGTCAGAGAGAGGGAGACACAGAATCCGAAACAGGCTCCAGGCTCTGAGCTGTCAGCACAGAGCCCGACGCGGGGCTCGAACTCACAGACCGTAAGATCATGACCTGAGCCGAAGTCGGACGCTCAACCGACTGAGCCACCCAGGCGCCCCTTAACTGCTATTACTCTTAACGCAAAGTGTATGGCAGAACAGATTGAAGCCCCTATAGGATTTCCTTGAGACTGAATCGTAAAGAAGTCGGTTAAAGTTCTTTTTCAGAAACAAGTTCGCTTAAACCAAGTCATTTTATTGAATGGTTTCGGTAAAGACGTGTGGTCAGTTTTTTCCCTCCTAGACCCCGGGCGTTCCAGTGATGATTGTGGCACTTGAGCTTGTGTTTTAGCTATTAAGGGTTCTTGATGGTTCCAAACGCAGCCTGCCTCCTGAATGTAAGCGGCCGTCAGAAGCACGGGCCTGAACTACGTGCTCTGTGAAAGTCTCTGCGGACGGGCCTCTCTTTTCCTTCCGCTCCCGCCAGCGTGTCTGTGTATGTGCTCCGTTACGGCTGTGTTTCCAATATACATCTTTCCCATTGGCCTTTCCTCCCACTCTTGTCCAAGATCAATCCTTCCATTTAAAAGCTAGAAACTTGCCCCCCCCCCCCAAAAAAGTATGGAGGACACACAGTGCTTTCTCAGTGGAATCTATTGAGATGTGGTTTAATGGAGGGTGAGAAGCTGGACAGATTCCTGGGACCAGAGTCCAAGTTGATACTGTTTTCTGATTGTATCCCCACCCCCACCCTAGTTGAGCTTTATTGTTGAACCTGAATAAAGAAATCTCTCGTTATTTTAAGGCCTTTCCCGTTAAATCTTAACGTTTTAAATTTGGAGGGTGCAGGGGAGGATAAAACTTGACTCTCTAAAAAATTAGGTATTTGGGTATAATTCCGTTTTGTTTCTTGTTTCCCATAACCCCAAGGGTCCCTCTTATTGGAAGCGTTAGAATTTTACTCCTCAGGTCTCCTTGGAAGGCAAATCTTTGATAAAGTGTGGGACATTTGAGTTTGTCCTGGCAACCGCCTGTTTGTTCTCTGTATTTGAGTCTAGTTTTTTTGTTTTGTTTTGTTTTGTTTTTTTTTTTACATTACACACATAAGCGAAATCATATGGTATTTCTTGTTCTGTGACTTGTTTTTACTTAGTAGAATGACCTTCTAGGTCCATCCATGTTGTCACGAATGGCAAGATTTCATTGTTTTTCATGCGTGTGTCTCACATCTTCTTTATCCAAGCATCTAACTGTCTATGCTGTTTCCATGTCTTGGCTCTCGTAAATAACACTGCAATAAACATGGGGGTGCATCGATCTTTTCAATTTAGTGTCTTCATTTTCTTTGGGTAAATATCCAGAAGTGGAATTATTGGATCGTATAGTATTTCTATTTTTAATATATTTTTTTTAGATTCCGGGGGAAGTAGGCAGTTAGAGTCTAAAGAAGACATCAAGCATGTTCATTCTTTGGAAAGATTCCTCCAAATCTGGTTGTGGTCTGCAAAGAGGAAAACCAGGCAGCTGAATGGATGGGTATTCTTAATGCTAGAGCCATTTGTGCTCCTTGAGCGTTCCATTTTAAGTGTATTAATTATTCAAGAAACTGGTAAATGTAATAGACTGTCAAGTACCGTGTGGGAACTTGGGGTCGTGCAGGAACTTGGCGCATTCAGGATTCACTCATTGCTCCCGTGCCGGGGTGCAATAGTAGATGAGGCCGGAGAAGTCACTCTGCCTTGTGTGATTTCCACGGGTGTTCGGGTTTATCACGTAGGCCAGGAGGGCCCTGGTAGGTGGGAGGTGCTGTCACAAGCCTGGAGTGATGGGTCAGGTGTTGGTGACGAGGGAGGCAGTCTGGGCAGGAGTCAGCAGGTGTGTGATGATCCAGCCGGTGAGGATGAGACCCTGGAGAGGGATGGCTGGGGAGGAGGGGCTGGGCTTCTAGAGATGAAACCTGTGCGGTGCCTCCAAGACAGAAAATCAGTGATGGCTCTGATGTTTGTGGTTTGAGAGCTTAATATAAACACCAGATTCGATGAGGAAAGCTCAGTTTGGATTTAGAGCGTTGGAGAAGTATGTGGGACCTCTGGGTGGAGATGTCTGCTAAGCAGCTGGAAGCGTGGGCTCATGTCCATGAGTGAGGTCAGGGACCCAGACCAGCTCAGAAAAGGACGGCGTAATCTTGGGTGAATGTGCAGCCTGGGTGGGAGCTGAAAACAGAACGGTGGAGCCTCACATGTGGGGGGATGGTCAGAGGGGGACATTTGGGTGGAAAGAGAAAACGACAACAGATTCCTAGAAACCCAAACAGGGACTGTGGTAACATGGAGGAGATGTTACTTTATAAGGCTGAACGCTACGGAAGGGTTTGTCGGAATGAACATGTGGACAGCTGGATTTGGTAGGTAGGGGGTTGCCCTTGATCTTAGGAAGAGTGATTCCAGAAGATGGTAACAAGGAAGCACTGTAGTGGGTTGAGGAACGGTGGTTAGACATGAGGGTTGTTGGGGATGTTCTGAGAGATGAAAAGGCGGAAGGTTATGGTACAGAATTGAGCGTACTTAACAGGAATGGAATAGTTGGTGCGGTCTCTACTTGCGGGTGTATTCTTACCTCAAACGTATTTGACAAAGTAGGCACTCATTGTATGTGTAATACATGTGCAATACATACGCGTCTATAACATGTAAATTACTCAAATGATATACACATAGATGTAAACCTGTCTCTTGACTATTTTGATTAAAAAAAGCCTTTGAACGGACCAGAAAACCTCAACACTTAATTTTATATGCTTTCTCTAAACGGATTTTAATTGACACATTCTAATGGGGACCTTTACTTTGGTCGGGGGAAATCCCACGTAGTCACAGTGGAATGGGAATTGATTCCTCCTCCCCCTCCCCCGCTCTAGGAAACAACCCGAGGTTATCTGAGATCCAGTTTTAGTACTTAGTTGATTGCTTCTAATTAGGCAATGGTCTTGCTTTCATATGAGGAGCTTCTTAGTAAAATGTGAACTCGTAGCATTTTTTAAAAGTTTAATTCTTCATTGAGATATAACCTACGCACCGAAAAGTGCATGACTGTTTTTTAATGAGCTGTCATTCGTACATCAAATTCACTTCTTTAAAATGTAGACTTCAGTGGCTTTTAGTACCTTCTGAAAGCAGCTATCGCCACTATCTAATTCCAGCATATTTTTATTCCGCCCCCCCCCCCCGCCCCCAAAGGCAATCCCATACTCCCCTACCTTCCCTGGAGCCCCTAGCAATCACTAACCTATTTTCTGCATCTATGGATTTGTCCGTTATGGACCTTTCCCATAAGTGGAATCATCCACTATGTGGTGTTTTGTGTGGGGCTCCTTAGCATGATGTTTTCAAGGGTCACCTGTGTTACAGGATGAATTTGAATGTGATTTACTTGTGGTCAGATAATATTCCGTTGTACAGACATACCACATTTTGTTTATCCACGCCCGTGAGTGACTTTTAACATTCTCATTTTTAAAGCTTCGGGGCCTGGTTTGTGCGTGCCGAAGCACATAGGGGCCCGCACAGAGGCTGTGCCATCAGCTTCGCCCACATCACTGGGCACTTGAGGTTCCTATGCTGATTGACCTCGGAGGCCTTGTGCGTCTGCATGCTCGTGTGCCCACAGCCACGGGACAGCTTTGGGTTTTATCTGCGAGGGTGTTTCTAGGGACCCTAGGATGGAGCAGAGACCCCATGCAAAGTGACCATTGACTTTCGTCGCTGGGGATCTGCAGACTTGCATAAATGTGGAATGAACTCCACCCCCCCCCCCCCAACCCGGTGTGGATATTGACTAGTTTGGGAGCTTTGATGGTTCCTAGCAAATACTTGGGGCTGAAATCTGGTCATATGTGTATGTGAGCTGAGCAGGGTGTCTCCGAGGCCTGGTGGAGTCTCCTGGGCAGGGACGCCCTGGCCGAGAGCCGGGCTCCTGCCGATCAAGGTCATGTCCCTGAGGTTTGTACAAGTGGACTAGCCTGCTCATTTTCTTTCTGTCCCCTTTTTCTGTGGGCGATGTGACCCTGTTTACATCTCTCAAAAGGAAGCACTCCCAGAAAAACCCCTTTAGGATTTGTAACTAAGTGGGCTTGTAGGGATTTACGTGTTCTTAGGTGGGTAAATGTTCTTTCATAGGGCCTAACACCCTTGCTTTTATATTTTTCCCCTAAGTATACATAATTGACGTCTCAGTAAATGACGCAGATGGTTTGTGACCGAAGTTCCCCAGCACTCATGCTAAGCTAACGAGGTGCACCCAGACATTGGGTTTTCTTGGCTCCACCTGGAAAGGGGGGGTCCTCAGCTTTAGGGAGGTTCCTTGTATACTTTGTCAGTTCAGGGGAAATCTAAACAAGTCCAGGAATGATTTCTAATTGTTTTTTCCTTTTGTTTTTATTTTTTATTTTATTTTTTTAATGTTTATTTTTGAGAGAGAGAGAGAGAGAAAAAGAGAGAGAGGAGAGAGAGAGAGAGAGAGAGAGAACAGGGGAGGATCAGAGAGATAGGGAGACAATAAGAAGCAGGCTCCAGGCTCTGAGCTGTCAGCACAGAGCCTGCCGCAGGGCTCGAACTCACGAACCGTGAGATCACGACCTGAGCCGAAGCTGGACGCTCAACTGACTGAACCACCCAGGCGACCTGCTTTTTTCCTTTTGTTTAAAAAAAATTTTTTTTTATTCTTTATTTTTGAGAGACAAAGACAGAGCATGAGCAGGGAAGGGGCAGAGAGAGAGGGAGACACAGAATCCGAAGCAGGCTCCAGGCTCCGAGCTATTAGCACAGAGCCCGCCGCGGGGCTCAAACTCACGAACCGCGAGATCATGACCTGAGCCCAAGTCAGATGCTTAACTGACTGAGCCACCCAGGTACCCCTTTTCCTTTTGTTTTTAAACCATGAGAGTTGTTGCAAGGTCTGAGTTCCTGAGCTTTGGCCCCATGTCTTTCTGTGACTATATGGAAAAGGCATTTTGTAATGTGTTTATTCCTTGACGTGGGTGTGTGTGGATGGGGGGAGGAGGAAGGAGTGGTGGCGACTTGATGTGAAGATCTCAGTTGTGTCCTGCAGTTCATATTGTTTCTAGCCTGTTTTTGAAGTGTTCCTTGCATATATGAGAGTAAAACGCACATTCTTGATTCTTGAGGTTTTGACTGCAGTTCTTAATTGCATACAGAACTCTCAGGCATTAGAAGTGGGAAATATAGGGGCTCCTGGGGGGCTCGTTGGTTCAGCATAGGACTTCGGCTCAGGTCATGATCTTGTGGTCTGTGAGTTCTAGCCCCATGTCCGGCTCCGTGCCGACAGCTCGGAGCCTGGAGCCTGCTTTGAATTCTGTGTCTCCCTCTCTCTCTCTCCCCCTCTCCCGCTCACTCTCTGTCTCTCAAATAAATAAAAAAACGTTAAAAAATTTTAAAAAATCTGTTAATTTTGGAACTACCATTTGGCCAGAATGTTATTTATTTTTCCCCTAGTTTTAGATCACGGGATAAACTGATCTCATGAAAAGTTTTGCACAGTTAAATAGAAAGAACCGCTCTGTGCACGTGTGTGTGTTCACATGTGCATGTGTGTGCCTTTTCTGACTAAATTTAAGCTGTTCGCTGTCTTTTTTTTTTTATCGGTTCACGACCATAAAATTTAGCACTGGAGATTTCAAATTTATCTTCAGTTATGGTGCAATAATTCGACTCTGAAGATGTATCCATAACCTTCCAATTAGGGTCAGAATTAGTCATTTGGATTCAGAGCAATATTTCGACCATGTAGACATTGTTAATAACTGCTTTAACTGTAATTTAAAAACTCAGATGTTTACCTATTTTGCTTTTTTTCCTCCCAGGGCTATGTTTAAGCTAAGAAATCAGATGGCTTTTCCACAGATCAAAGGCCTATAAAATTAGTCTTCAAAGCCTTTGAAGCTGCAATATTTCAGGAAATAGTGTAAATAAAATCAATCGACTCTTTTTAAAATAAAGCTTTTCCTGGTATCGCAAGGGATTTGTATTTAGCATTTCTAAAAGTTTCTTGATGGTAAAAACCTCACCATTAAACAGGATTAGAGACTCATGTATTTTTTAAAGTCAGGATTACAAGTGGATTTTAAAGAAAATACATTAAGGGAAACTTCTACTTTATCTGAAGCCTGAAAGAATGGGTAGGGGAAGAGAGGTTGAAGGAGTATATAATCTGCTTTAGAGAGAAAGTGAGACAAACTTTAAACAAGTAGACACTCTGGGATCTTCGTAATTCCCAAAAGGATTCTTCACCATTGGGCAATCTCCAGTTTAGATACAGGACACGTATGTTGATAAGATAAGGCAGCCTGAATTTATGAATCCAGGGTTAAGAAGGCAGTTTTTAAAAAATAAGAAAATAGAAAGGAAAACAACCTTCCTATTTTAATCTTTTTCTGATCCTAAAATGTTCTTTTAGAAAATGAAATTAAGAACAGGAATAAAGAAGAAATAAGCCATTTATATCCATAAAGTCTAAAGAAGAGAAGTACTGTTAACATTTTGGAATATGAAGAAATTCTTAAGGAATGTGAAAGGTCTTAAGGCTTTTCCCCAGTTTGTTATATTTGTTTTTTTTCAGAGTCACCATTTTAAAATCTTAGATGAATGAATGTGTCTAAAGGATTCTGTGATCCTGAGTGGATTTTTAACAAGGAGTGGGGGGGCGGAGGGGAACAGGTAAACTTTGAGAAAAAGGAAGTTCTGGGTAGGAGATTTGCAACCTAGAGAAATTCAGTAAATATTTAAGACCGAATCCTGTCTTCAAAACGTATTTTCCAAAGAACTCTTAAGGGTGTTATCAAATTTTTCGGATGACTTCTATAGAGGGTTTTTATTTTTTATAATAGTCAAAGATCATAGAGCTGAATTAGAAAATAGAGTTCCCCAGCTTTGAACCAAGTTTGTTAGCAAATTTGGCCTAGTTCATGCTGTTTTGTTTTTTAATGCTGGATTTTTATTTCTAGGTTGCTAATTATTTCATTAGTCTTTTTATGGAACGATTATTTACCAACATGGCAGGGTGTGTCACAACTGGAGATACGTGAGAAAATTGGGGAGACGAGGAAATAGGAGAAAGAAAAAGACAAAATCAGTAGTCAAAATACAGTTGGCTCCAATCCTTTAAGCAGCCGAAGCAAATAGGAGGCATGATCAGTCAGGAGAATTAGTGTCCGTTAGAAGAGAAATTCGGTTCCAGAGACACTGAGCTATTTGGGATACGGAGTCCAGACTTGAATTTCTCTTGGGAATCCCAAAAGGTGCTGTGATAAGGGACCAGAGGGTTTACAACATCCCTAAAGATAATGTAGTGAATGATGTGTTGGCCTGGGAACGTACCGGTCCGTCACGGGCTCCCCCAGCGCCTGGTGTGCCGGGACAGGGCAGGGGCGATTCTGGGGCAATTCTGGCAAACGATCTGGCTCAGGCAGTGTTAGCGGGCCTGGGTGCTGCAGGGTCTCCCTAACGGGGAGACAGCGTCCCATCTTCCGAGGAGGTGGGAGGTGCCAGGGGATGGAAAAAAAAATCACAAAATGGAACTTGACTCACCCTGTTACTGATTTCCACAAATGTTGCCCGTATGGGGCTGTAGAATCCATCAGGCTATTTGATAGAAGAAGAAAGTCTTGGGGCGCCTGGGTGGCGCAGTTGGTTAAGCGTCCGACTTCAGCCAGGTCACGATCTCGCGGTCCGTGGGTTCGAGCCCCACGTCAGGTTCTGGGCTGATGGCTCGGAGCCTGGAGCCTGTTTCCGATTCTGTGTCTCCCTCTCTCTCTGCCCCTCCCCCGTTCATGCTCTGTCTCTCTCTGTCCCAAAAATAAATAAACGTTGAAAAAAAAAATTAAAAAAAAAAAAAAAAGAAGAAGAAAGTCTTAATTTGCCATCCCCTCGAAGGTCACCTTGCCATTGCCCCTGCACCTCCTTTGTGACTTGGCAGGCTTTTAAGAGGATTCTTTTGTTTTTTTTTTTCTCCTCACTTGTTTCGGGTTTAGGGTTTTGTTAAATGAGTTTTGGGTCTTACGTTTTCTTTGCTATAAATATCCACCCAAAGCCATCGCGTTGAGAAATCTTTGCAGCCTGGAGTTTTCGGGATTAAAATCCAAGAGCCATTTTACGAGCCGAGGTTAACCAGGGAGCAGCTCTGCGGGGTGCTTGTCTGCCCCTTCTTAAATGACGGGATGGTGGTGCCTGCCTCGATGTGGCTGAATTCCGTGAGGAGGTGCGCTTAGTGGGACCGAGCTCTGCTGGGGTGCTGGGGGAGCCAGGGTCTTGGTTGTAGGCTCTCCCCATAACTTCTCCCTATAACTTGCTCCCAGGCTCAAAGATGAATCCTCAGATGAGACTTGGAATTAAAGCAAGCCAAGAAGGCTTCTATTCACCTAGAAATTTTACTGTCACCTAGCAAGATATACCCATGACTATCCTTCCACTGTTTCCTTTGCTAATTTGGTAGATAAAAAGTTAAAAAAAAATTTTTTTTTTCATGAAAAGCGGCTCCCACTCCTCTTTCTGCTATTACGCCATGTAAATTGGAACAGGACCGTTTCAGGGCATAATGTAATTCTCTCAGATTATCTTGGGGATCCGCTTTGAGCTCTTAATGCCTAGACACCTATGAACACTTACGGCTGCTTTTGTGTTCACGCAGCCCGTGTAAAGGACCGAGCACCATGCCCCTGATCTACGGCTGTAGGAGATGCTGTTCCATAGGTAATAGACTCCATCTACAACGCTGTCCTAATGTAGGTGCAGCCTACATAAGGCACGGGTGACAGAGGACTCGGAGAAGAGCAGCACTACTTTGAGTAGATAGAATCCTCTGTCTTGTAGATCTAAGGGATTCTTCGTCCTGTAGCTTGAAATGTAGCAAGATCAGCTGAGGCGGTTCAAAGAATTTTTCTTTCTTTTCGTAAAAGTCAGCCAAATATATTTTGAATATGTTCAGAGCCCTGAACTAGTTTTTTTTTTTTTTGGCAATGAAAATATTCAGGTGAAACCTGAAAATGAAATTAGATGGTATGCCGGAAGCCAGAAACCCAGAAGTTACACGTGAACGTGGACCGATAATATTCTGTCTTAGAATAGGTTGTTTATCTCAGTGAGCACCAAAAAAGGAAAACCATGGGCTCAAAACTAGAAGCTGCTGATTGGGGGTCACAATATTCACGCTATTTTAAAATTGCTTTTTCTTAATTTGTTTCTTGGACGAGGAGTTTGAATATCGTGCTGAACGGTCAGGTATTGAGTTTGCTTTTGCGGTTTTTAGAACAGTGATGCAATGGCTACTAAAATACCCAAATCTAGGGAATGTGAATTGGAGTCGAACTTTCTAGACCACTGCTTTTTAATTGGTAAAAGTTATAACTGCTGAAAACTGTTGTGGGGAGAAGAATCGAAAGCATCCTTTGTCAAGATCTGTTGCTTTTGGTAATTGAATGGTTTTGTCCCCACCTTACAGTTGGAACAGTGGGAGGGCCTTGACTACAGAACTGACCTCAGCTGATGCCAAGGCGGGGGTGGGGGGTTGGCACTATGCTGTGAAGTGTTACCGGAGCTTTCCTGCTGAACTTTTTGGTTTTCTTTTCTTATTTTTTAAGTTTATTTATTTATTTTGGGGGAAGGGGGGAGAGAGAGAGAGTACGGGCACACACTTGCAGGGGAGGGGCAGAGAGAGAATCCCAAACAGGCTCAGCACCATCAGTGCGGAGCCTGACGTGGGGCCCGATCCCACAAACTTCGAGATCATGACCTGAGCTGAGATCCAGAGTCGGATGCTTGACCGGCTGAGCCACCCAGTTGCCCCACCTTGTCTGTGACCTGTTTCCTCATTCACGTTTTCAACCTGGACAAGGTAGGACTCAGATTTTTGCAATTCAAATACAAATTATCCTCTCCTATATACTTTGTATAAGTAGTATTGGGAAGATTACCATAGTCAACAAATCAATACTCAACGCGAAAATGTCCTTATATATAACTTTTTTCAACCATTAGACTGGATTTTTCTGTTTTATTTTGCCCTGAGAACCCCAAGGTAGGTATTTTTCTTGTACTATTATGTGTAACAAATGAAACCTACTGAATGCAAATTAAGAATTTCAAGCTGTAAAGACCACGGTTAATCTTAAAGGCAGGTGGAAAAATTTTTTAACATTATAAGTCTCTCGGGGCGCCTGGGGGGCACAATCAGTTAAGCGTCCGACTCTTGGTTTCAGCTCAGCTCATGATCTCCCATCAGGCTCTGTACAGATGGTGCGGGGCCTGCTTGCTTGGGATTCTCTCTCTCTCTCTCTGCCCCTCCCCTGCTTGTGTGAGTGCTTGCTCCCTCTCAAAAAGAAAATAAATTAAAAAAAAAAATTAAAGTCTCTTAAGCAGGAATACTGTTCATTTCCTGGAGATTTGTTGAAGGGAAGATACGAACCGTATTGGATTTTTCCCCACCTGAGGCCTTTGCGGACCACAGAAACTCTTAGAGGGCTGTAAATTTCAGATCAGGTGATTTGGGAAGAGAGGCAGGAGTGAGTGAGTGCGTACTTCACAGTGATGACCCGGAAATGCAGTTAAATAAACGAAACCGCCTCACCTCCTTTAAGACGGCTCTTGTGACATACTAAAAAAACCCCAGAAAATAACACATGTTGGCAAGGGTCTGGAGCCCTTGGAGCCCTTGGGCGCTGTCCGTGTAAGACGGTGCTGCTGCTGTGGAGAAGCAGCCGGAGGCTCGCTCAGAGTGCCAAGTGTGAAGTCCCCACGTGAGCCAGCGACTCCGCTTCCGGGTGTAGACCCCAAAGAATTAAAAGCAGGGTCGTGAAGAGACCCTTGCACACCCAGTCGCAGATAGCCTAAAGGTGGAAGCCACTGAGGTGTCCGTTGATCGCCACAACGAACGTGGGGTTTGTTTCATCCTGTGGGATGTTATTTGGCCTCAGCAAGGGAGGAAATTTGGACCTGCTGCAGCCTGGATGGGCCTGGAGGGAGTTGTACAAAGTGAACTAGGCGGTCGCAAGAGGCAAATACTGTAGGATTCTCTTTATACGAGGCACCCGGAGGAGTCAAGTTCCTGGAGGCAGAAAGTCGGATGGTGGCTGCCAGGGACAGGAAGAGAGGGGAATGAGACCTATTGGCCAGCTGTGCAAGAGGAAGAGAGTTCTGGAGATTGGTGTGCAACAATGGGAACGTACTCATGTTAGGAGGGGTTTAGATGCTTTACCACAATTGGAAAACTATACATGTAATTTATTGTATGTGCCTGTCGTGATTTGATTTAAAGTTTATTACTGTTTTCTTAAATGTTTATTTATTTTTGAGAGAGAGAGAGAGAGAGAGAGAGAGAGAGAGAGAGAGAGAGAGAATGGGGGAGGGGCAGAGAGAGAGGGAGACACAGAATCCCAAGCAGGCTCCAGGCTCTGAGCTGTCAGCACGGAGCCCGACCGTGGGGCTCGAACCCACGAACTGTGAGATCATGCCCTGAGCTGAAGTCAGGTGGTTAACTGAGCCACCCAGGTGCCCCATGATTTGATTTAAATAGTAGTTTAATGAGGTCAGTGCCTAGATTGTAATCTGCTCCCCCATTCCCTATCTTCATCCCCTTATATAATTTTTTTGCTATCTTCTTATAAATACTGTGTAACTTGGGGGTGCCTGGGTGATTCAGCCGGTTGAGTGTCCAACTTCAGCTCAGGTCATGATCTCGCAATTTGTGAGTTTGAGCCCTGCATCAGGCCCTCTGGCTTCAGTTCTGTGTCTCCCTCTCTCTGCCCCTCCCTGCTCTCAGTCTCTCTCCCTCTCTCTCTCTCTCTCTCCCCCCCTCAAAAAAATAAGCATTAAAAAAATTTTTTTAAATACTATATAGCTTGTTTTCTTCGTTGTCTCTTTTCCCTCTAGAGTGTAAGCTCCATGAGGGCACAGACTTCTGTTTTGTTCTATAGCTCTGGTGCCAGAAAGGGTGAGTTGGCACATAGTGGGTATCAGCAGATATCTGTGGAGTGATAGAATGTTGTAAAGTCAAGTCACTTGAATGACAGTTGCATTTGGGATATTTTATCTTTTTTTTTTTTTAAATTTTTTTTTTCAACGTTTATTTATTTTTGGGACAGAGAGAGACAGAGCATGAACGGGGGAGGGGCAGAGAGAGAGGGAGACACAGAATCGGAAACAGGCTCCAGGCTCCGAGTCATCAGCCCAGAGCCCGATGCGGGGCTCAAACTCACCGACCGCGAGATCGTGACCTGGCTGAAGTTGGACGCTTAACCGACTGCGCCACCCAGGCGCCCCAGGGATATTTTATCTTGATGTCTTTTTGAGATTTAACATAAAGCATACAATTCTAGAGTAGATCACTCAATACTTATGCGTCTGTATGCCTGTGGTCAATGCCCAAAGGAAAACGCAGACTATTCCCACCTTAGAAGATCCCTTATGCCCCTCTCCAGGCAGTGCCTTTCTTGCCGGATGTAGTCACTGTTTTAGTTTCTATCACCCCTGCATTTATTTGCCTTCACACTTCAATTAAATGGCATTTTACGGATATACTCTTTTGTCTGCCTTCTTTCGGCCAGCGTGATGTCTGGGAGGTTCAGCCACGTTGAGTGTTTTCCTGGGTGGCAGATCGCTGTTGGTTCATCTGCCCCTTGCTGATCAACATCTGAGTTTTTTCTGTTATGAAAAAGATTCCCGTATATATTTTCGATGGACATAACTTGGGTGAAATACATAGGGGTAGAATTAACTCCTAGGATAGACCTATCCTTTAGAAACCGCCTGATGGTTTTCCCGGGTGGTAGAAATGCTTTACATTCTCACAGCACTTGGGCCCCATTCTGGTGAACACGATGAGTGCTTCTCTTTAAATTTTTTTTTTTCAACGTTTATTTATTTTTGGGACAGAGAGAGACAGAGCATGAACGGGGGAGGGGCAGAGAGAGAGGGAGACACAGAACCGGAAGCAGGCTCCAGGCTCCGAGCCATCAGCCCAGAGCCGGACGCGGGGCTCGAACTCCCGGACCGCGAGATCGTGACCTGGCTGAAGTCGGACGCCCAATCAACTGCACCACCCAGGCGCCCCAGAGTGCTTCCCTTTAGAAGCCATGCTTGTGGATGTCTGTCTAGTGTATCCTCTGTGGTTTTCATTTGCATTCCTCTAACGAGTAAGGTTGAGCGTCTACTCACGTGCTTATTGGCCACTGGAATACTCTCTGCGAGATACCTGTTCAAGCCTTTTGTTCATTCATCTTGTCTCTACATCTTGTTCTGTGTGCAGCCTTTATTTTGGGCACAAGTCTAGTGTCAGATACACACGTTGCAAATATCCTTTTCCGGCCCGTGTCTTTCCTAAAATCCCGTAATGAATCGAAGTCCTTAAGTTTGGTAAAATCAAATTGATCAAGGTTACTTCAAAGATTACGTTCTGTTTAAAAAAAAAAAATGTTGCCTGTCTTGGAATAATTTTAAAACCCTTAATGCAGTTAGCACAATAAAATGAACTCATATTAGACACTCATTTGAAAGGGACAGAGAATTAAGTTTAAGCAAGTTCAGGATCCAAACCTCTTTAAGGATAAGACCAAGATACGAGGCCTCTTTTTAGGTGACGTTTTGCATACACTTTTTAAAAATTGAACTTTGTTTTGTCAACATTAAGAGAATCCGGTCTGACGGCCACAGTAGGGGGACAGTGACTTGGGAGCGAGGAGATTGTTTAACTCGGACTCGGAACCTTTGTCTTCTCTCTCCGTCACAAATTGTGGGCCTAACGCTTTCTGTTTGCCCCTCACCTTTCCTTCATGGATTCTGTTATAAACTTTTATTCTACTGTTTTTCTAATGTTTTTTTCCCCCCTGTTGCTTTCTAATGTGCTAACCCAATAGGAGAGCCCAACAAGACGTTGGAACGTAGCATCTGCTGTACAAAATTAATGGCTGGTAAAGCCTGAGGTTGCTGTACATTGGGGTTCTGTTGAAATTGTTCCCAAACTTTCCCTGCTGCTAGGATTCTTCCTTAAAATAGGGTCGTGAAGGGACTCCACCTTGCGGTTCTGCCAGTGCCCTTTCTGGAGTCCGTATTTCTGCTTGGAGTGTCTTTTCAAGTGAGTTAGTTACCTGGTACGTCTTTTTGAAGGAGTGGCTGGGGAAAGCTTTCTGTTTTCCTAGGTAATATTTACTTTAACCTTTTTACGCTCAGGTCTCTGCACAGATAACCATTCTCAGAAACAAGAGCCCGTTTGGGAATGCTTTCTTTTTGCTTTTGCTTTGTAGGCTTTTTCCCTATGTTCACACCGTCCGATATGGGTGTTACAAATTTTGTTGCGGTTGATTTGCCGTTTCACTGTTTTTTTTGTTCCCTTCTCTATTTCTCTACTTTGTGTTTAATTTGCTGTTTCCAGTTCCTGAGGACCAAAGTGTAGCTCATTCATTCGAGACTTGTTTTCCTTTTCAACGTAACCATTTAAGGCTTCCTTCCATTGCCTCTAAGCCGCGGCACTCTATGTATCCAACGTCTGTCTTGTTTTTCTCATTTAACAGTCTCTCCTTCTACCATCACTGCCACCGGCCGGCTTCAGACCCTCTCTCCGTGCTCAGGATTCCTTAATCTCTGGTCTGGATTGGACTTCAACCTCTGTGTACGAATGCCTGAGTGTATACCAAAGATTTCCCCCTGAAGGCTTTACGGCAACTACAAATTGACCCGTCTACACAGCAAAAGCCCAACAACAAATTTCCTCTTCTTTCTCCTTCATGCTTTCCCCCCTTTGCATCCTTTTCACCCATGCAGACACGCAGACTCATTCTTTCCACTGTGGTTGATGGTGTCCCTTTGACCGCTCCTGCCTCAACCCGGTCCTTCCTGGCCCTACTTTTCCTCTTTCAGATGTTCCTTCCAATGTGTCCAGTGACTTAGTGGTGTTCCAGGATTCTCTGCTGACTTCAGTTCTGCCGCTGCCTCCTTCAGGCCACCGTCTCTTGCATGGTGGGTCTCCACGCGATTTAACCTGTCCCTTACCTTCCGCGTGCTCCCCAGGATTCAATCTTCTCCATCTCCGACCCGAGCAGGGTGGCCTCGCTCAACGTCGGCAAGCCTGGTCACACCTCTCACTCCTCGTCTTCGGTTATTTCCTCACCTCTCAGAGGGCTTATGGTGTCCAGCCTACGTCACATGGATTTCGAGGCCCTGCAGATTTGGGTTTCTACTTCCTCTTCCTGCCACGCGTGGCACGTACCTGCGTCCTGGCTGCGTGGATCGTCTTGAAGCCTCCAGAACAGAATGTTGCATGTTGGTTACTGCCTTGGAGAGATTACGTATGTTGTTGCCCTTACCCAGAATGTCTTATTGCAGGCTCTCTGTTCGTCGTCTTTAAACATGGGCCTGTTTTTCCCTCTGAGACCTCTCGTATTGCCCTCCTTTGCCTTGGTTAGGAGGCCACCTGACATGCTTCCGCGGACCGTGGCACCTGAGCCCCTTGTACGCTTGATGTTGTCTTTGGACATCACTTGTGTACAGGTCTCCTTTGACCTTGAGCTGGGGGATCCAGGAAGGGCGGTGCCCGTCTCCTTTATCTTTGCCCTAAGTGCCCGCATTGCTCTGAGCACAAGCGGTCACTAGTGACGTTGGCGGGACCGAGGTTTGCTGACTTCAGTCAAGGATTTAAAAATTTTCTGCCGCCTGAAATATACATCTTCATGTATTGATGGAACTCTCACTCTGCTCCTTAAATAAGACCGTATAAGAGAAAGACAATTTAAGTTCTCAAATGGGCCACGCAAAGGTTATAGAGGAGGACTGTGCTCGGCGAGGAAGGCTCACGTAAAAAATGGGTGGGGGTGGGGAGGGGGGGAGCACGAGCGTGGCTGGTGGATTTAGTGGAAGCCCGCCCAAGTGGATGTGATGGGCCAAGACTGTGGGATGGTCTGGAGAGGTACGCTCCCTGGAGAACCGTCTGTGGGCTTTCGAGTCGGCAGGGACGAGGAGCTTGGGTTCGGATTTCCTCCCCAGCTCCAGCAGCTATGGAGATCTTGAACAAGTTAACTAACTTATAAGATTCCCGTGTGTAAAATGAATTTCACGCCTACCTCCTGGAGTTGCTATCGATGAACAACATGTGCTCCAGATGTCGGTGTTGGTATTACTCATACTTTGGTTTCTCCTCTGTTCTGGCCGGCCTGCCTCCTCTTTCTTTTTCCGCCCTCGTCCGCGTGTCCACGCCTCCCCTCCTCCTGGCCACTCACAGAGAGACGAGCTTGGCAGTTTCTAAAGGCCTCCTTCATCACTCACGGTGCTCACAAGCCAAGGCGATATATTTTTGCATACCTCCCTTACCTTTCACCGACAAAATCCCAAGAAAAATGAGGGAAGCAGTTGTTGTGACTATTTTCGGGCATCTCAGACCACTGCCCTGCCTCCTGGCCCCACACTAGAGCTTTATTTTCATTCAGTTCAAAATATTTCCTGCGTTCTCTTCCAGTCTCTTCTTTTACCTACGGGTTAGAAGTGTGTTTAATTTTCAAACGTTTAGGTGTTTTTCAAAGAGCTTTCCACTGTTTCTGCTCATGGTCAGGACGTATTTGTATCATTTCAACCCCTTTAAATGTGTTGAGACTTGTATAGATGGCAGTTCACCATGTCGAATGGCCTGTGCGTATTTCTCCTTTGCTGGGTAGAACGTTCTCTAAGTGTTGTCAGATTGCTTTATAGTGTTGTTCGTATCCTGTATTTCACTATTGATTTTCTTTCTTTGTTGTATCAGCTACTGAGAAGTATTGTAGTCTCCAATATAGTTGTGGCATTGTCTATTTCTGCTTGCAGGTCTAAGGGTTTTGCTTCATAGATCTGTTATTAGATGCATAAATGTTTAGGACTAAGTCCTCTTGGTGAATTGATGTTTTTATGATTATGAAAGGTGCCTTTTTTTATTTTTTATTTTTATTTTTTTAATGTTTGTTTATTTTTGAGAGAGAGAGAGAGCGAGCACCAGGGAGGGGCAGAGAGAGAGGAAGACACAGAATCTGAAGCAGGCTCCAGGCTCCGAGCTGTCAGCACAGAACCCGATGCAGGACTTGAACTCACGAACCGTGAGATCATGACGTGAGCCAAAGTTGGGTGCTTAACCGAATGGGCCACCCGGGCACCCCAACAGGTGCCTTTTTAAAAATGTTTATTTATGGGGCGCCTGGGTGGCGCAGTCGGTTAAGCGTCCGACTTCAGCCAGGTCACGATCTCGCGGTCCGTGAGTTCGAGCCCCGCGTCAGGCTCTGGGCTGATGGCTCGGAGCCTGGAGCCTGTTTCTGATTCTGTGTCTCCCTCTCTCTCTGCCCCTCCCCTGTTCATGCTCTGTCTCTCTCTGTCCCAAAAAAAATAAATAAACGTTGAAAAAAAATTAAAACAAAATGTTTATTTATTTTTGAGAGAGAGAGACAGAGACAGAGACAGAGTGTGAGTGAGGGAGGGGCAAAGGGAGAGGGAGACACAGAATCCCAAGCAGGCTCCAGGCTCAGAGCAGTCAACACGGAGCCCGATGCCAGGCTCAAACCCATGAAGAATGAGATCATGAAGTCAGATGCTTAACCGACTGAGCCACCCAGGTGCCCTGAAAGGTACCTTTTACCCTGATAATACTCTAGTTCTAAAAATCTATTTTTACTGATACTGTGACACTTACTCTAGGTTTCTTTCGGTGGTCTGCTTCATATCATTTTCCATTTCCCATTGAACCTATCTGTGTTTTCTATTTAAAGTGGATTTCTTGCAGATTGAATAAAAAAGATCCAACTAGAGGCCATCTGACAATTGAATAAATTGAAATACGTGGCCCACTCACAATGAATGTAGTTATCACTGTGGTTACATTTAGGTCGGTCATCTTCTTGCTTTCTACTTCTCTAGCCTCTTCTTTGCTCTTTACTTTCCTCTCCTGTTGCTTTTAAAAAAAAAGTGTTAACTGTGCATTTTATGTATTCTGTTTTATCTCCACTCTGGGTTTATTAGCTGTAGTTCTTTGTTTGATATTTTTAGGGGTTGTTTCAGGATTTCCTATGCGCATCTTTTCACTCGTTGCTTTCTATAAAATAACAATGTAGTGTTTTACGTCTAGTTCAAGAAGCTTATTACACAGTATGTTTTTATTCACTCCCCTCTGTCTGTTGCACTGTCCATTTAGTTCTAAGTATAATTCCCACAATACACTTGTATGCTACCAAATAATTTTTAAAAGATTTTAAAGGAAGTATCTCACTTGCCTGTATATTTCCAGCTTTAGGCCTTCCTTGTTTTTGTGTGGGATTGTTTTCTAATAGTCTTCTACTTTAGCCTACAGAACTTCCTTGAACTTGCAGTACATAAATTCTGCCAGCTTTGGCCTCTATGAAAAAAACCTTTTTCACCTTCACTGTTGAAAGATTTTATTGAGGGGCGCCTGGGTGGCTCAGTCGGTTGGGCGGCCGACTTCGGCTCAGGTCACGATCTCGCGGTCCGTGAGTTCGAGCCCCGCGTCGGGCTCTGGGCTGATGGCTCAGAGCCTGGAGTCTTCTTCCGATTCTGTGTCTCCCTCTTTCTCTGCCCCTCCCCCGTTCATGCTCTGTCTCTCTCTGTCTCAAAAATAAATAAACGTTAAAAAAAAGTTAAAAAAAAAAAAGAAATATTTTATTGATAGGGAATCCAAAATTAACATTTAAAAAAACCCCTCAAAGGTGTTCTGTGTTCTTTGGACTTTCATCATTTCTTTTTCTTTTTTTTTTTTTTTAATTTTTTTTTTCAACGTTTACTTATTTTTGGGACAGAGAGAGACAGAGCATGAACGGGGGAGGGGCAGAGAGAGAGGGAGACACAGAATCGGAAACAGGCTCCAGGCTCTGAGCCATCAGCCCAGAGCCTGACGCGGGGCTCGAACTCATGGACCGCGAGATCGTGACCTGGCTGAAGTCGGACACTTAACCGACTGCGCCACCCAGGCGCCCCTGGACTTTCATCATTTCTAATGAAGAGTCTGAGAAAGTTCTTATCTTCTTCAATATGCACTATGTCTTTCCCAGGCTGACATATTTTTTGTTAGTCCTGGTTTTGTCATTTGCCTATCTTATGCCTTGATATGTTTTCGTTTGACCCGCTTGGGGTTCATTGAGCTTCTGGACATTCTGGGTTTATAGTTTTCATTAATCTGAAATATTTTTCCTTTCCCTCCTTGCACCACCCCCATTTTTGTGTCTGGAACCCTAGCTATATATACTGTAGATCCCTGATATTGCCTCACAGGTCACTGAAGCTCTGTTGATATATGTTTCTCGGTGCTTTGGTTTGGATAGACCCTCAAATTCATGAATTCTTTGCACTGCAGTGCCGGATTGGATTTTAACTCCACCCAGCATCATTTTCATTTCAGATATTCTGGTATTCATCTCTAGAAGTTCTATTTGTTATATCTCATTTCTTATTGTATCTCCCCCCCCCCCCTTAAATCCTTGAACATATTGCATCTACTTATAGCAGTTATTTTTTTAACACCTTTGTGTAGTAATTCTACATTGTTCTCACTTATGGGTCTGTTTCCATTACTGAGTTATTTTCTGAGTATGGATCCTTTGTTCCATACAGGTTTTCTGTTTCTTTCATGTCTGGTGATTTTTGACCAAATATGGTACATTGTGAACTGAGAGCTAGATTTTAATTCCTGTCAGGAGTTTTGGACTTTGTTCTGCTTAGTTACTTGTAGATTAATTTGATCCTATTTGAGTAGTTTTGAAGCTATTATGCAGGGGGTCTAGAGTAGCTTTTCTTATAGGTCTCTAGTCTCACAGCTAAGACACGATTCCCAGTGTAGTCAGTGAGGCCTCTCTACTTTGGTTCATGGCACCTCTGACAATTTCCTGGCTTTGTGTGAACTCTGGAAATTTCCCCTCTGACAGTTCCTTGGCAATTATTCTTTCCCTGGCCTTGATGAGTTTTGCCATATGTATGTGCAGATTGGAAATTAGCCAAAGGTTCAAGGTGACCCTTTTGCAAATTTCTGGAGCTTCTGTTTTGCCTAGTTCCCCGCTTCTACTGCCCTATAAATTTCCTTCTCTGCCCTGTAAATTCTCAGCATTTTGGCCTCCTCACACTGCGATCTTTGTCTCCTCAATTTAGTGAGGTTGTGAGGTTTTCGTCTGGGTTCTCTGCTCACTGCACTTTGGTCCAGAATTTGTTTTCAGGTAGAAAGATATCATAGGGTTCACCTTGTTTCTCTTCTCTCCAGGATTACTTATACAGCCTGTCACTTGATATCAGAAAATAATTTTTTTCCCCTATATTTTCTCCAGTTTTCTGATCGTTTAGTGGGAGGGTGCTAGTCTAGACCTCCTTATACCCCCCGTGGTCAAAAATAGAAATCCCAATTGGTCTATTTTAAACTTTCAATTTGTGAGATACGATAATCTCAATTTGTATTCGGGAATTGATGTGTCCTTTTTGTCTTCCAAATTAGCTCAGACTTGTGGGCTTACCATGGTACGGTTTGAGGGAGCCGACTGCTTGGACACCCTCTAACTTGAGTTGTTCTTACGGCAGTGGGAAGTCACATCATACCAAAAACATAGACCTCATGCTGTGTTCAGTTTTCAAAATCTCAATGTAGTGTTTATACAAGACAGAGGATAGCCGTCACCCTTTTAAACAAATACATCCTCATGAATGTAAGAGGTCCGTGAGTTTGCATTGGAGAACTTAGCGGAAGCTCTCAGCCTAGCATAAGCGGTAGTCACACAAGTGACTATTGTGACACGAGGTATGGACACTTACCGCTGGCACCTTCCCTGTTGGGGGCAGTAAGAGGATGTTACTTTCTGTTCTTTGTGTGCCACGGGGCATCGTCTTGATTTTTTCTTTTCCCACTGGATTCTATTCAGGTGCTTTTCTTTCCTTATAATCTTATGGCTGGTTTTTATGTCCACTTGGCTGTGACATTTTTGTATAAATCAACTATCAATATAATATGCTTGAAAAGGAGGCTCTTGTAGATTGACATGCTATTTGTTTTAAGTATGTAATAATAATTCACTGGCTATAAATGCACGTATAGGCACGGATGTCTTTAAGATCTACTACTGTATTTTGTTTTAAACATTTTATATTTTTAGGAAGATACCAAATAATTAAAATGGCAAACATTTCTTTAGTTTTATCAGGAGATATTAAATGAAGTGTTTAAAGTTGCTCAAAAATGCAGTTTTGAGAAATTAACAGTCTTGAAAAACATTTACCGAAACATAACAGGAAATTTTGGGATTGAATAAATTTGGGCAAAACATCAGGACCCATAGGAAAGTGTTACACAGACTTTTCTTAATGAGTCAAAATAGTGATTGTGAACATTAGTGATTATTTGGTATTTATTTAGTCTTCCTTGTCTCTGTGGCTGGGGTTTTCGGGCTATGCTCACTCTCTAACCTATGGCCTCAGGGTTGCTGTGCTTGGTACATGTGTGGGGCCTGTCTAGTTCTGTGCCCTTCCTTGCTGTGAATTTTCACTTCTGACTGACCAGTGTGACTGACTGTAACGATTTTTTTTTCCTCTGATTGTCTCTAATCTGAGATAAGGGAATGTCTAGTTTGTTAATCTTACTAGAAACAAGGATAACCAAAATGTGTGCTGACCTTTAAGGCAGGACTAAGGTTCTTTTATAAGAAAACTGTTTTGGGGTGCCTGGGTGGCGCAGTCGGTTGAGCGTCCTACTTCAGCCAGGTCATGATCTCGCGGTCTGTGAGTTCGAGCCCCGCGTCAGGCTCTGGGCTGATGGCTCGGAGCCTGGAGCCTGTTTCTGATTCTGTGTCTCCCTCTCTCTCTGCCCCTCCCCCGTTCATGCTCTGTCTCTCTCTGTCCCAAAAATAAATAAACGTTGAAAAAAAAAAAAAAAGAAAACTGTTTTGATTTTGGTGAAAAACTCTAACATCAACTTGGGTTTCTCTATAAGGCATTTTGGTCCCTACATCACAGCTGGAGGGGTGTTTGCCAACAGGCTAAGTTATATGGCTAGGAAAGGGCTAGTGCTCAGCTTTCGGATGCAGTGATTTTGGGTACAGATCTGTCGTCCCTGTTAAATATTCCTTAAGCTGATATTGAAATTACTTTTCCTCTTTGAGATACAAGTTGAGTCTGAGGGGTGGGGAGGGCTGTGGGATACGTTGACAGGTAAGAAAATAATGAAATAACAACTGCTAAGCCAGTGCTGTAAAATAGAAATTTAACTGAGCATATTTGTACTTTAACAGTGTATTTCATTTAATTCCGAATATCCCAAATGTTATTTCAGCATGTAGTCAATATACAAAATTGACACCATTTACTTCCTTTTTAAAATACAAAATAATAAAAGTCTGCTGTGTATTTTCCACTTATAGCATATTTTGAGTCTGACTAGCCATATTTCAAGCACTCAGTGGTCACATGTGGCTAGTGGCTACCATATTGGACAGCACAGCGTTAGTCTTTGGTTGTTATCTGATCAACGTTCTTATGATTCAGAATTTATACGTGCACACACAAATTGGGATCTGAGGAAAGTGTTCAGAAATGCCATTTTAATGCACTTTGGATAGCTATAATGAAATAATCTTTGGTTTTTTGGTTATTCGTAATTATCAGTACTCTAGTCGGGGTGTTTATACCTGTTGCGGGAATTAACGAGATGTTTGTGATGCGGTGCCTCTCAATAAAAACTTGAGGGCGACATTAAATGTAGTAAACATTTTCAACATGAACTGTGAACAGCACAGTAGGTAGAGAAGAGTTTATCAGGTTAGTTAATGTGCAAGTGATTTTTTTTTTTTTTTTGGTCGAGGAAAATGGGGGATTTAACCAGAATTCTAAGGTATGGGAGTAATATGGTTAGAAGGGAAAGGCGGACATGTGGAAGGTCCTTGCGATCCAAGACGCAAAATCGACATTCTAAGTGGACCAGCTTAGAAGAATTCCTGGTTGGAATATAAAATAAGAAAATACAGAGAAGTCCTTGGGAATGATAACCCTTGACAAAAAGGGAGTTACAGGAGCTGATGTGTAGATATTTAGCAAGTGCTCTCATAGGATTGTGATGTTTTTGTTTGACTACAGCCACATCACTTAATAGAATCTTTAAATTAAACACTTTATAAGAACAAAGTTATCTTTGGTACCTATATCCAGCACCTCTAAGGAGAGCGTATCAGTGATTGGGGTCGGGAAGATGGAGAGATTTGTTCTTGGATTTCGTCAAGTTGGAGGTGGATTTAGGACTTTGGATTAGACTTGAGTTAACACCTGGCGTGGCTGCTGCGACGGTGACTGTTGCATTAACAATGTCAGTGTTGGGTGTGCGGACTTTCCGTAGAGTCGGTAGCTTTGTGTTGATCCTAAGGCTGAGTTTCTTACCTATGGGAACAGCCACTTGGCAGATGTGTGTTCGCACAGCAGCGGGGATGGTGACCACACTGATTCGGGCACACGGATTATATGGAGCGAGGCTCTCGTGACGATAAGTCCTTGTATGTTTCATGTAGTTACACTGTGTATCCCCTTCAAGGAATTATTTTTTGGGGGAATCGCTGTTAGTAAGTTTTATCTTCCTATAAAGCAGACTCAGTTGCTTCTTATTATTATTAAAAAAATTTTTTTAATGTTGATTTTTATTTTTGAGAGAGAGAGACAGAGCACAAGTGGGGGAAGGGCAGAGAGAGGGAGACACAGGATCGGAAGCAGGCTCCAGGCTCCGAGCTGTCAGCACAGAGCCTGACACGGGGCTTGAACTCACCGACTGTGAGATCATGACCTGAGCCGAAGTTGGACGCTTAACTGACTGAGCCACCTCAGTTGCTTATTAGATCATTAGCTTTGCCTTGTGAATGTTTGCTCAATGTTTTTTCAAATGTCTGATTTTAAGTTGTTCTCAAGGTGAGCATAAAATTGAAAACGGAAAGTAAATAGGTCTCATTTTGAAAGTTACTTAGGCCCAACTAAGATGCTGATGGGCACTGTTCTAGCACATTTATTTTCAGAAATTATATTTTTAAAATCTCTTAGGGTAAGTTGTTCAACCTGGCTGGCCAAGTAACTTGAAACATGTGCAGCTTTGTCTCAATGTGGCTGCGTTTTCAAACCCTATTTTCTCATTCAGCATATTGTTTCATGTTGCCAGAACTTTGTGTTTTCCTATATTCTTAGGTTTGGGCCACATTTAGACATAGGTATTTGTTTTATGGTCCTCATGACTCTGATGGGTAATGCATGGTCTTCTGCATGTTCCAGAAATGCAGATGCGTGCCGAGGCACCACTCAGAGGACCAGACCTTCCCTGGCCGCCTTGTGTGACTCAAACACACTTTCACGGCGTCATTGTGTTTACATTAAACGTACATGTTCGCTCAGGCCAATAATGTTCTATAAGTTCTTGGATGACTTTTTACTATTACAGAACATCTTTGCAAGACAATATTGTCTAAATTCAAAGCCTGATCATGGAAGCAGACAGACCTAGCTCTGCCCTTTGGATATTATTCCCTTTGAGTTAAGTGAACTCCATCAGGTAGTTCGAAGTTTCTCAATTGCCTCATCTGTCAAAGGGTGTTGATGACCCTCCCGGGGTGGTTGTGAATTAAATGTGAGTCTGTGTGGAAAGCATCTGGCAGCTGGGGTGGGGGGGGAGGTCTTAGGAAATGGAAGCTTAATTATTAGCATACAGTCACTAGTGTCTTTGATTTTATAGTATCCTCCTTATTTTATTATAGAACTTTGTAGTTTACTCACCCTTTTCAAACCCAAGGTCTCAGTTTTAGCATTATAAAAGTATTAGGTAAAGTAGGTGTTATCTTCCTTGCTCAGATGAAGAAGTCAAGTCTCATAGAGTAAACTTTAAATTGTAGGTAAAGCATTTGTGAAATCAGGAAAATGATGTTCAAAGCCTGGCTTACTGAAGGACAAAATGTTTACTTTTGTAAGCAATGATATGTATAATGTTGACATTGCCAGGTGATGAATGAACCTTAGCAACAGAGTTGAATATTTACTAAGACTTGTTAAAGCAGGTTGAATTCATTGAATCATTCAAACGGCAAGTACCAAACACGTGTACCAGGCACCATAGGGAGAGCAGGGAACCTGAAAATCTTAGCTCATGGAGCTTACATTCTAGAGGGGTGGGCCGATGACCCATGGGTAAATAGTATTTACAAGAGTTATCACCGCTCTAAAGAAAAGAAGGCTGGATAGCAAATGACCAAAGGAAAGAGTTACTGTAGATGACACAGTTCCAGAAGAACTCTTTGAAGATGGGACATTTGAGCAGAGACCCAAGACATAAGAAACCAGAGATGCGAAATTGTCGAAGAAGGCAGCTCCGGCTTAGGATAACCCCTAGGCGGGAGAAATAGTAGGAGCTAAGGAGCTGAGGTGGGGACAGCTAAGGAGCTGAGCTGGACATCTGTGAGGGACAGAAGAAAAGACCAGTGTGTCTGGAATAGAGCCTTGTTAGTCTATGGTGGGGAGTTTGCTCTCTACTCAAAGTGTGGTGGAAAACCGTTCCACCAGATCTCGGGTTACATTTAAAAACAGGAGTCTGGCTCCTGTGTGAAAGGCGGGAGGAGGATGGGTTGGGAAGTTACTGCAGTGTCCGGGCGAGGAGGGGTTGATGATCTGGGGAGGCAGCAGCTGAAAGAGCGAGAGGCAGTCTGACTCAGGATCTGTTCAGGTTAGGAGCAGGGGTAGAACTGATGGGATCTCCCGACCAACTGGATGTGGGATTGAAAGACAAGTCGCAGTATTTGGGAAGTAATTGCAAGGAAGGATGCAGAACTACTTCTAATCCAGGTCAGTCATTCCTGGAGGGATTCCCTGCCCTCCACAGTAGAAAGACAAGCCATCTATTCAGTTTGAGCCCATGGTAAATGCTAGAGATTCTAGGGAGATGAGATCGTCCTTGACTCCAAGGACCCCAAAGCAGGACTTTGTGAACATTGAAGTTACTCTCTAAGAGAAGGAGGGAGTTTAAAGCCAACAGAGGAGGAAGTTCTGGCAGAGCAAGTTTCCAGGGGGAGATGCAGTTTGAGAATGGAGAGGAATAGGCGGGATGGTGGATGCTTTTGGCTTTTATGAATGTCTTCTCCTCTTGTCCCTGGAGTGACGAATGAAGTTACTCGTGGTCATCTTTGTCATTACCTATTTGGAATGTGTGGCTTAAAATACTCTTTTTTTATATTCGTGAACTTATTTTCATTCTGTCTACAAATCGGCAGTGATGAAACTTAGAGGTGCATGGCCCATGAAATATGCAAATAGAAATTTACATAAATAATTTCTACTGCAGGAAGTTAAAAGTTGAAAAAGATTTTCTACGCCCCTGAAGTTCACCGTATTAAAGTAAACCAAGCCTTCCTCCTTAGACTTCAAACTGTGTTGTCGCAGCAGAAAGTGATAAAATCTAATCAGAATAAAATAATCCAGTGTCTGTTTTTTATTCAATGCACGAGTACTCACTGTTTTGGTTTCTGGCTGCTCATGTGTTGAGTCGGCTGCTATATTGCTTCCACTGTAGGCTGAACTCTGTAGGTCATGGTTGCCCGAAGATAGGTTTTCATGGGGAGAAAGGCGTTAGCAGGCATAATAGAATTTCAGTATACACGCTGTGGTCAGTCACCCTCTAGGTCACCCTCTAGGCCCCCTGGCCTCTTCTGTGTGCTGTGTCTCAGTGCCTGGAAGTCCCCGGGTCCAGATCTGTCTGTCTTTTGAAAGCACAGACTAAGGTTGACCTAGCAAACCTTGATGAGGAGCTCTGTTGCAACCAAATGACCCCAGAGTTTGTTGACTCGGTCTTTATGGTGTGAGAAACGTAGGGGCGTTCTGTGTTCGTTGACGGGAACTCCAGACCTTCTCAGAAGTGGGAGGGAGTCTCTTGGGAGATGAATGTTGCCAGCGAGGAAGAGAAGCCAGCTGCGAAAGGTACACACCGGAAGGCACGCTCGCAGGTGCATGAGCTGGGGAGGCAGGGTCCCAGCACGGGCCCTTCTGTGTCTGCTGTCTCCTGGCTTTTGCTTCCCGAGCGAAGGAAGAAGTAGGAGCTACAGGTGTCACATCGTGAGAAAAAAGACCTGAGCTTGTTCAGGAGCTGCAAGCGGTCCAAGAAGTCGCAAGTTCAAGTGATGGCCAGAGCAGTAAGAGATAGAGGCTGAACCAAGAAGGCCTGATATATTCTGGGTAATGATTTTTAGGTGAAGCCTCTCTACCTAATGAAGATTTGAGGCAATACATGTCAAACCATGCCCTGAAAAGCATTTGTACTTTATTTGCATTTTTCTTAAGAAAGGTCTTTTTTAAAAATTTATTTTTTGAGAGAGAGAGAGAGAACGAGCATGGGAGAGGCAGAGAGAGAGGGAGAGACAGAATCCCAAGCCAACACTGGACCCCAACTCAGGGCTTGATCTCAAGACCGTGGGATCATGACCTGAGCTGAAATCGAGAGTCAGATGCTTACCCGACTGAGCCCCCCGGGCCCCCCTCTTAAGAAATTGTCTTCACAGAGTAAGTCCACATGACCTCATCCCTCTCTCTGCCAACCTGCGTTGGTGTGTGACGCTAACATGAGTGATGTCCGTGTGTCAGGGCTGGTGGTCAAAACTGAATTATTTCCTTATTGACTGTGTACTTCTGATATTGGTCTCGTGAAGTACTCGTTAAGGCCTTTAATGTTGGCTTACCTTTGCCCTCCGGATCCCCTGCTTTGCGTCTCTCTGGGGTATGGTATGGTCTTATTTCTTGTGCTCGATCCTTGGTTGCTTGGAAGTCTCTTTGCAAGTGTCGTGTGTGTTTCACTCTGTGGTTGGTACTTTTGTCAACTCACTGTAGAGCAGTTCAGCCATTGCCGTGGTTATTCAGATGAAACCAGAAACTATGCACGTTTCTGTAAAGGGGAAAACGCAAGCTGCAGCCAGGGTACATTAGATCCAGGGACCACGGGCGCTGAGATGGGGTTAGGAGTAGGAGAGGCTCCTTTGGGGCAATGCCTCTGAAAGATGAAGGTGGGGGTGGGATGGGGTGGGATTGAGCGAGGAAAGCCTTCTTGTAGCAGTGCTCATCTGCTGCCTGTGATGGCAAAGAGAGAAGGCAGCAGAGCTGGGCTGGAAGAGCCTTGGGCTGTGACGCTGGTCCATTGGAAACCTCCAGAACTGGGCTTGGCAAGTTACAGCCTGCAGGCCTGTCACCATCTTCATTAACAATGGCTTGGACTTAACTGCAGAATTTTAGGAGATACTCTGGTCTTAGTAACATTGCATTTACTGAACTTGTGGAGTGCCTGTTTCCCCCCTCCCCCATGTTATAAGTCCATTTTATCTCCTTGCATGGAGGTCCATTTCAGAGGGCGTCCCTAAATTCTGTAGAGGGTAGTCCGTTGATTAGTGCTGTCTTCCTCCAACCCCCACACCTTCAGCTATAGGTGTGTAGAACTGAGTCAGATTGTCAGCAGAGTAAAAGGAAGGTCTGGAAAGGATACAGGATTCTCTGGTTGTGACCACCCTTGCTGCTAGTGCATTGACAAAGGATTTGAAGAGTAGAGAGTGCTACAGAGACTTAGGTATGGTCCAGGATTGTATGTCAGACGTCACTGAGAACTTGGGACAATTCTGGCAGGCTTTTGTAACATTCAGTCCATTTAAGTAGTGTCTTCAGTGGACTGAACTCTTGTCTAAGAGTGGTAGGCAATGCTTCTATCATTTGGGCCTCTCAGTTCCCTCATCTTCAAAGAATTATTGGTCATAAGGATATCCTACTACCTAGACAGGGTATTTCATTGTGCTTGCCTTACAGTTTCATGGTCCACTGTGAAAGTCCTTTCGTTCAAGGGGAAACTAATTGCTTAAGTGATCGGAAATCCATAGGTAAAGGAAGATCATCAGAAAATGACCGGCCTCTGGTCTTTCCCCTCCCTGTCATCCAGTCAACTGCCAGGCTTTGTTCATTAATTCCTTTGCTCTGCTTCTAAAATTAGCCGCTGTCCTTCTGGTGCCCAAGGCTCTCTTAAAACTAGAGACCCTTCCCTGTGTGAACACCTTCCCTGATCTGTAGCTCCATTACACCATTTCTGACTCTACGTCTGTGTAATTACGTACATGTTTTCACTTCCAGGTCATCTAGCTTCTCACACCTTGTCTGTCAAAATGGTCCTTCCACTCCCTACTCTTTGCTCTGGTTTTCAGAGGCAGTGTTGTGTAGGGAAGCAAAAGTTAGGAGCTTTTGTCGTTCTTGTGTGTCTGGGTGCGGAGGGGAGTAGAATACAGTCCTAAGAGGGCATCCTAGAAAGCTGCATGAATCAAGTGGCTCACAGCGCATGTTGGCCCATGGCTTTGTCTTACTCTGGATGTCCTTCTCTGTATTTACCCTTTGGAGCTCTTTACGTAGAGCTCAGTTGCTGGCTTTGTAGTGAGAGACCTCTTAAATCTCTCCAGTACTGCCCCCTTACTACTACAGCTGGAAATACTCGTTTCTCTTAGACACTACACACCCATAGCATTCAAGGTCTCTTTTCCTGCTCCCACAGACGCTGAGGAAGAGTAAGATCAATAAGGCATAGTCTCTACTTTTCCAATTAGAGACCTTTTCAACCAGAAAGACACACAGAGTAATTATGACCTGGAAAATGCACAGACGGGACAGTTGGGTATGGTTATTGGAGGTTGTGTAAGACTGAGAAAAATATTCCCTGGGAGAATTCCCTGCCTGGCCATGTCTGAGGGTCCTGTAAGTAGAGGGGGGCCCTCCAACCCGACCTGGGGATGTGTGGTGAGCGAAGACTTCTCAGAAGAGAGTTGTTGGGAGGCAAACACGCTAAGAGGAAGAAAATGCAGGTGGAAGAAGACCTTTCACATCCTGTGCTGTAGTACTCTGCACAGATTGGTTTCCTCACCACATTGCAAGTTCTCTGAAGGCAGGGAGAGAGTTTTTGATTTTGACGTTGTGCACATCGAATGTTCTGAACTTCGGATGAATGAACGACTTCCATCTGCCTCCATCGTTTTGCTTGGCTGCTTGACTTACTGATTTCTTCTGTATGTTCCTGCCTTCAGGGCACTTGACTCTCTAGGGACTTTGTTTTCCTGGGTTAAGCACCCAGTCCTGTAATCACCACCACCACCACCATGTTGCCTGTGAGCCTGGCATTTGGGGGCAGTTGTGTTTTTAATGTATAGACTCTGGGGCTATACTTTCAGTTAAAGAAAAAGAAATCATCCCAAACCTAATAAGGATACAAGACCAGCAACAAATATTTGTCTGTTTTTGGAAACTCCTTGAAGCCCCACCCTCAAATTATTTATAACGTAGGTCATATAAATGATTCATAACGAGTAAAATTCAACTTACAGATACAAAGCTAGTTGGTGAATCACCCCCTGTTTTCTTTATCTCTAAAATGAACATGCTTGTCATGAGTGGTTTCAGAATTCTATGGGTTAACCCATACAGAGTGCGTAGACCAGGCTCAACGAAAGATTGTGCTTCTTACCATAACTGTGCATGACCTGTCAGTGACACGGCAAAGACAGCTAATTGAGTTGGCGACACGAGTCGGTGGAGGATGCTGGGATTTCACGGACCCCGTCCGCGTCTCTTTGGCATTGCTCCTCCTTTATAAAGAAAGATTTTCCCATATTTGGAACTTTCTCACTTCTGTGTCTGAGAAGAAATGGGATACACAGAATGTCACATCAACAAGAAAATCAGGGGAAGCCATCCCAACTGGGAGAGAATGTGTTGTATCCGTGGAGTCGGGAGTAAAATTGGCCTCCTGGTGGACCCTTTCAAATCTGACTGCCTGTAATGTTGAAGGTTACATTAAGATTGTTGATGGAAGTAAAGAGCGATAGCTTCATATGACCCGCGGTGAGAAGCACACAGGGTGGGCGGACTTATATGTGAAACAGCATGATAGTTGGAGCAAATGAATGTGCCTTTCTCTTGTACTTGAGATGTGACTTCTATGCACTCAGTGCCTCTGCCTCCCTGGGGAAGGTTTAGAAGATCCACCACGAGAAATATCAAGGTGTCTTCCCCTTATGCTTTTCAAAAATAGCAGGGACGGACAAGCCAGCCTCTCGTTAATGAGATTTTGCGGATTAATTTTCCTCTCCGTTAAAGGGTTTACAACAGACCTGGGAGGGCTTGGCTGTCAGCATTTTCTGCGTTGAAGAAGAGTTGGGTTTGCAAAGGGTTGTTTGGAATCCAGAAAGAATGAGGTCAGGGACGTACACTGAAAAGCTTGCCTGTCCTTTTGATCTTTAGGAGGTGGAAGGGGGGTGGTGGTGATGGTGGGGGGGGGGTTGGGAAGAGAAGAAATCCATCTGAAAAGAAACATCTTAATTTTTCTCTCTCTGGGGAAAGTTTCCCCAGTCAAAGAGGGGAGATGTGTGACATATAACTGAGAGGTAAGAAAAAGTTTCCTTTTCCTGAATCGCCCACCGGTACTTTTCATGTGGTCTGGGAGCAGGTTGAGAAGCTGCTGGGCCCTTCCGGGGCTGCAGAGAGATGACTGATGATGCGGGGCAGGTGGGCTGGTTCTGAGACGACACTCCGTGAATCCGAACACCTTTGGCCAAGGTGTTTTGTGTCTTCCGAATGCTTAGGACAGGCAACGAACAACTTCAAAGAAAACTGCACCTCTCCTCGGATTAACTGTTCAAAGCCTGCCTTCATGCGTATAGTGAAACAGTAGTGAGCTTTTTAAGGTTGGTGCCCTTAATTTGCACCCGGTTTCCTGGCCCCAGGAGTGATGAGTATCCATCCCCTAGCAACAGGGAGTTGCAACACAAGTCCCTGGGCTTGTAATTTTAAGCCTCGCCCAATCCGGCCCGTCATATAGAAAAATCCTCTGAATTGACTGCTGCGAAACCTAGCCTTTCTTTTTGGTCGTTTTCGCTTTTGTATATTAAAGAGATTGCCTTAAAAGCACATCTGCCTTCACTTACATTAACGTTCATCATTTGTGAATTACTAAATGATCTAAGGTGTGAAATGCGTTTCGAGGAACCAGAAGCCTGCTTTGCAATGTTGCCCTAGGTGGAAACAAAGCCTCAAATTACTGTGGCTCCTTTTTCACCCCCGGGTGCCGGAGCCAAGTAGGTTGTATATAACGTATCGCTGGCACGTGCCTTTGCTCGCACGCCATTATTCCTGGAACACTCTGCTTTTTTCCACACAGCCAAATCATACTATCCTACTCATTTTTGTAAGCCTGGTTCCGATGCTTCCTCAACAAAGTCACCCTGGTCTTTGGCCTTGGCAAGACTGGCAGTCATCTTTGTCTTCTGGATTCCCCTGTATCTCGGTCTCCGTTTCTGTTGCTTCTGCTGAAGCGTGAGCCTGGGCCTTCAACTGTGCACTCCTATGCCTAGCAAAATGCCTTAGGTCCAGGAAGGGCCCAATTCCCGCTTGGATAAATTCAACATTCCACAGTATTTTACATCCTCAAGAGGCCGGGGCCAGTGTCTTCCCTTCTCTGTCCCTGACAAAGAGAAAAGAGAAGCCAATAAGTATTGGCAGTCAAAAGTGTCCCTTTCTCTTTGTGTTTCTTTTAAATTCCTGGACAGAAATGGATCACAGCTGCTGTACTCGGAGAGCTGTGGTTTGCGCAAAGTGGGGTCTAGAAAAGGCCTCCAAAACGTGTCCGCCGTGGCTAGGATCACCGCATTTCGCATTTGGACCGCATTTTCATTATGTGTGTTTGATTAGGAGCAGTAATGGCTCGAGGGCTTCCCCGGCTGCTGGACTGCTTTGTGTCATTGTGTTCTGAAGGATTATGAAACGTCTTTGTAAATATGGAGTGTAATGGCCAGAGTTGAACTTGAAACCTTTGGGGCAGGGGAGGGGTGTGTGTGTGCACGCACCCACACGTACGCACGCACACACACGTGCCTCTGGGTAAAAGCTGATGATAGTACTGTTTTCCTGGAAACTTTTCTGGAGGCAAAGAGAACCATCTTTTACATACCTTTTAAGTGCATACAAAATGAGGACAAAAGACCCAGTCCACTTAATTCCAGGAACAAAAGGCTGCAGATCCTGTTTGCTCTTTATGTGTCCTGTTTTGTTGCCGTGGAAGATATTTAATGTTTCCTTGAGGTGGGAGTTGTGATGTAATCAGGTTGGTAACTGGAAAGAACTTCGTGTGTATGAAGGGTCAGCAGACTGTGTCCGGTGGGCCAAATCTGACCTGTGAGTGAGAAACGGTTTTTACATTTTTAAGAGTTTTGTGTTTAAAAAAGAGAGGCGTATGTAGCCCAAAGTCTATAATGTTTACTGTCTGACCCTTCACAGAAAGTTTGCCAACGTTTGATTTCTATCATCGAGAAAGTTTGCCAACGTTTGATTTCTATCATCGATTCCTGTTTTGCGGTTGAAGAGACCAAAGCTAGCTGGTGTCCCGACTTGCTGAGGTCCGTAAAGGCAGCCTGTTCTAATGGAAGGAGCATTGGATTCAAGTTTCTGCAGATCTGGCTTCTCTAATCCTATCTTGCGTTTGACCTGATACGCTTCTGTGATTGCTCGTAACGTCTCCCTTTTGGTTCTATCATTGTAGAGTTCAGCAAGTAATGTCTGCAGTTCGGTTGTAATACCAAGTACCCACAGTGAGTTCAGACTTTACAGGTTCAGGGCACAAGTTTTCTAGAAGACTGCCCTCGCTTCAGACAGGAGCTGCAAGCTCAGGGATGCCTAGACCACTTGAACTTCTGACCAAATGGCTACAAATTCAAGGATTTCCATTACCCCTTCAGTTTCAATATATGCTAGAATAACTGAGAACTCAGAAAAGCACTATATTTAGGATTACAGTTTTTATCATAAAGGGTGCAAATCAGGACCAGCCAAATGGAGAGAGACACTAGGGTGAGGTCTGGGAGGGTCCCACATATGAAGCTCCTTAGGACATGTCATCGGAGCTTTGGTGTCCGTAGTGTTTATTGGGCTTTCGTTACATAGGCATAATTAATTGGACCAATGGCCACATGATTGAATTCAGTCTCCAGTTCCCCTTCTTCCCTGGAGTTGGGAGGTCAGACCCCAACCTTCTAATCACATGGTTGGTTTTTCTGGTCAACCCCCATTCTAAAATGGCCTAGGGGCCCACCAGGGTCACCTCATTAGCATAAAATTGGGTTATGGTCCTGGGGCCCCACCTTGAATAGCAAAGACACTCCTGCCCCTGGGGTAGTTCCAAGGGGTTAGAAGCTCCCCCAGGAAGCCCAGACAGAGACCAGCCAAACTCTTTATTCCACAACAATGTCCAGGATCTGACTTCCCACAGAACTAGTAACAGAGGTTCTAGAAAGAGGCTTGCCCCTTTAATAGGTTTCTGACTTAGGAAGACTAGAGTATTTCTTTCCCAAGAATTTCTACTGTGAGGTAGTGAAACTTCTTTGCGAGGGAAGTGGACTAGATAAGTCACCAGCATCTTCTGGAGTTCTGAGTTAGAGAAAAATACTGCAGTTCAGAGTGAAGGATTTTATTTCTATGTTGCTTAAGGCAATAAAATGCTTAGTAAAAATTTGCCTTCTATTAACTCCCCTTTAATGTTGAACTCTTTGAGGTTCTTAACTCCCCCCTGGACCAACACTAAAATGTATATTAGATAATCAACAGTCATAAAATAATGTATGATTAATTAGATAGGAACAGATTTCAGAAACCTGTTAAGATTTTTCCTTCTCTTTCCAGAATGATCTCCATGGAATTAATTTACGTAATGGGGAGACATGAGGCATTGTCCTCACTTCTGTCTGCTCACCTGCGAGTGGGAGGTCCAGCGTTGTCCCTGCTCCCTAGCTAGTGACTTCACATCCTTGTTGCCACAGATATATCGTGTGAGTTAAATGAGACATTTGGGCCATTCAGCAACATGAAAATACTATAAGGACACGAAGAAAGTGAGTGGGAAGAGATTACCAGGCAAGCTGGAGCCACGGGGTGGCTGGGGTCCGTGGGAGAGTTGTAGGGATCCGTGACATGTGTGGCAGAACTAGGCTGCTTTCCTCTGCCCCTTCCCTATTCTTCACCCATCCTCTGTGCCTATCCTCTTAAAATTCTTTCTCCTGTCCTGGCAGAAACTCTGAAGGAAGGAGGGGCTTCTTTATTTAGCCAATCACCTTCCAGCTATTTCTGGGCTTTATCCAAACCAACCAACCCAAGTGTTGCCACAAAAACATTCCTCTGTCAAATCCGACTTCTCTGGGTGTGGGTTGTGGCGTCTAATGGCACTTGTGCCAGGGGCATCTAAAACCTTGCCCCCGCCCCAGGGTGATCTATACGTGAATAGGTACTTCTCCCTCCTCTTTAACCTTACTTGCATATCTGTCTTAAAGGAAACAAATAGGTTCTCTGTGCTCCCTCACAGTACTGACTAGCACTTCTGCTTATTCAGGAGTGGGTCAAGGAACCCAGAGACCCCAGTATAGCTAAGATCTGGGAAGGAAATTACCCAGAATCCAGAAAGCTGTTGGGACAGTTTCTGTTGCTCTCCCTGAAATGGTTTCGTCTTTATTTCAAAAGAAACCCTCTATTTCGCTGCCTACTCCACGGGTAGAAGATGGCCATCCAGAGACCCAGAGTGTGTATGTTAATAGAGCAGCCACATGCAGAAACCTGTCACAGTTTCCAGAAGACTCCTCTAATGGCCAAACTTGGATGAAGTAACTATCCCTGGTGCGAAAAGCTGTGATGCGTGGGGATGCCTGGGTGGCTCAGTTGGTTAAGCGTCCGCCTCATGGTTTCAGCCCAGGTCACGACCTCACAGTTCATGAGTTCGAGCCCCATGTCATTGGGGCTGATGGCACAGAGCCTGCTTGGGAATTTTCTCTCTGCCTCTGTCTCTGCCCCTTCCCAGCTTGTTCTCTCTCCCCCTCTCTCAATAAACAAACAAACAAACAAACATTAAAAAAAAAAGCTGTGATGCATGCATCGACCCTTTCATAGACCCGTCCGGGGCTCTCTGGCCTGCATACGGGAAGGGAAAGGTTCAGTGACCACACAAGGGAGTCTGTGGTTCAGCAGCTGGGTAGGCATCCTCAAAAGGGACCTGCTACATTAGCCCTTTATCTATATTTACAGACTGGCTACTGTGTGCTAGGCATTATTCAGGATGACAGGGCTAGAACCACGAGCAAGACAAAGTCCCTGTCCTCATGCCCTTGGCCGTCAGCTGTCTTGTCGGCGTTTCTTGTTGTGTAGTAGGCAAGCTTAGTGCTTGTCCATTTTCCCACTCTTGTTTCTCTTTATTCTTTTTTACCTTGGTTTCTTTCTCAACAGATATTTATTGAACTCCCACTGTCTGCTGACACTGTGCTTGTTTATATGGGGGAGTTGTAAGCATATACTCTAATTTTGCACGGTGGTATTTTCAAAATGCATTAACTCAGGATTCATCTTGGGAGTCCGAATTTGAAACCTTAGTCATGCTGTGCTTCGCTATATATGGTGTAGTGTTCTCTTTAGGCGATATATTTTCGACAGATGTGTGGTATTTGGAAAAGATTAATGTTTTTCTCCAAAGCAGGACTTGGTTGGGATGAGGCCACTGAGGTAGAAGAAAGTTATTGGCGTCCTGGGGAAGGTGGGGGGGGGGGCACTATAATGATTGCTATCCAGAATAAAATTCCAGGCCGGCCCTGACGTAGTGTAGAAAGGTGAGTTGGCCTCGTGCATGGTAGATGCTTGGGAGACATTATTTCATGTAATTCTGTCTCTAATTGTGTAATTTGTTTGCACCCCAACATGCGTTATCCAACACTTAACTTCTTGTTTGGGGAAAATGGTTTCCATTCTCATGTCTATCACTAGTGCTTTTTTTTGTCCCAATCTTCTCTTCTTCAAATTCGAATTACCCAATGTTCTTTTTTCTTTTTTTTTCTGGCCCACACAGTCAATCCCAAAAAAGTCTTACAGGGTTTCCTTTTGAGATCGTTCTCCTGTCTGTGCGTTTTTTGTTTTTTGTTTTTTGGTTTTTTTTTGCCCATTCTCCATTGAAGTTTTGCTTTTTAACCTCTTGCTTCTAGACTGTAGAATCAATTTCCTACCTGATCTCCTTATCTACAGATCCTCTCCTCTTTCTGCTTCTACTTGTACCTCACTGCCAGCTGCACTTCTCCCCTGCTTAGAAACCGTCTGTGGCTTCAGATGACCTTCAGGATGAAGTTTAAATTTCTCTGCCTGGCATTTAACTCCTCCCCAGTCCTCCCCCCCCCCCCCCAGCTTCCTTTCTATTTCCCACTTTGGACCCCTCAGTGCTTGTTTTTGTTTGTTTGGTTTCATTGGCTTATCCATCTTGTCTCCTTGGGCCTTTGCCTAACTTCTTTCTAGTTCCTGCCCCCAACTGTCCTTGTCCTCTTTCCTAACAGAAACCTTACCCATACTTTAATGCTTGTATATCTGTCCTCCCAACTCTTTTTGTCACCAGCTCCCCTCACGCCCAAAGAGGCTGCTGACCCCTGACCCTCCTTAGCACCTTCAAGCCCACTCTTAGTCACTTGTCCTGAACCGTAGTGTACTGGTAACCATAGTTATACCTTAGTACCTTAAGCTGGTTAACATTTTGACAGTAGGCGCTAGGCCTTTGTTTGTTTGTTCCCAGCAGCATCCAACAAGTGATTCTCAACTGTGGCTGCCCACTGGTATCCCTCAAGGCACTCGAGAACAGAGTAAAAGACGTTGGAACCTGTGGGGGTGGGGCCCAGGGCCTATATAATTGTGGGAGCTCCCTTGGTGATGATAATGTGCACCAGGGTCAAGAGCCACTGAGTGAATACAGTCTAAGCAATGGACTGTTCTGACCCATACAAGTTTATGGCGTTTGAGCCCTCTGTGCGAATCATTGCATCTCTGCCTGGAGAATTCAAAGCGACCCTTTAGAAGACTTGAGTGAAAATGACTTATTTGAATAGCAAACATGAGTGCCCGTTATGTGCCAGGTACTGTTCTAGGTGCAGAGATCACTGTCCTGAACAAAACATGTCCCCGTTGTCCTGGAGCTTCTGCTCTTGGCCGTGGGAAGACGGACCATAAAGAAATATCAGGTAATGATGATCGAGGCTGCAGGTGACTAGAGCAGGGTAAATGGGCAGAGAAAAAAAGCGGTATTTTTATGACGGGAATGTTTTTGAAACTAGCCTATCTGCCTTAATTCACCAAGTGCTTTAAAACCCAGCGTTCTCTGACTGAAGTGTGGGAGCCCCGGCCGGGCTCTCAGGCCAGTCAGTCTTGAAGTGGGAACTTTTGCTCTCTGCTGCCCCTTGTCAATAAGCAGAGGGCAGAGCAGTCCCCTGTGAGGCCAGAGGAACCCTGGAGAGTGGAGGCTGGAGGCAGGGAGCGAGCATCTGAGGAGACGGGGGTCCCCAAATGGGGAGCAGCTAACGCGCTGTGACCGGGGACCCAGCTGTGAATACTCCTCGGGATAATACGCCCGCTGTCAACCGATTTTGTTTTGGTTGTTCCCCTCATGTGATCACGATGAATAGGATTATAATCACTTTCCACAGATGTCAACACTTTCTCGTTCAAGATTTCTCTCTGTCAATGAATGTTCGTTGCAGCTGTGAAGTAGGTGTTTGCTGCAATGAGATGTCAGTTTCTTAAACAGTATACATCATTCATTTCTTTGATAGGTGGAAGGCATGGCAGATAGTAGCGCGAAGATGCAGGTATGGAAAAGGAGAGGAGGCCTGCCCTGCAGGGCATTTATTTTTCTGGGTTCCTTTACTTCAGGCATCCCTCCCTGAGGGTCGGTTCTTGAGGTGGGTTGCCCCTGGTGATAAGGGATACGCTTGGCGGTTGGCGACGGGGGTGTGTTCAGGTGTAGCCGGTCCAGTAATGGGCGTGTCATTATTCTCCATGCTGACACCTGCGTACGTGGAGGTTATGGCGTGGGGGCGGGGGGGGGTTGGTTGGCCCACAGAGGGGCTTGACTGTAGGACTGAAGTCAACTCTTAAGGGGATACACTTGCGTGTGCCTTGACCCCAGGAACCGAACGGGCGCCATGAAATGCAAGATCACGCAGCCTTCCGTGAACCGGGATGGGTAAAGCTACCTCCCTCAGGTTGCCAGGCACACCTAGGGGGAAGGGCAGCCGGTGCGTTCAGGATCACGGCGGAGCCGAGCCCATCATCACCCCCGAGGGTTGGGAATTTCCTTTGTAGGGCACGGAGATGTGCTCTCGCCGTCCCTTTCCGCGGCGACCAATGCAGAGCACAGCCCCTTTGCTGGCATCTTTGTTCTAAAGTCAATCAGAGCAGCCGAGAAAACCGAGTTCCGGACAGCGGTCCCTGGGCCCGCAGGGGGAGCTCACCGGTGTGTGGGGGGGGGGGGAGGCCCTGGCCCCGCTGTCCCCGAGGCTCCTCTCCGCCCCTGCAACGGGCAGCGGTGCCCCTGCCAGCCGGGCCTCCGGCCGCAGCGGGGCGGGAGGGGGCGGGGCGGAGTCCGCCGCGGGAGAGGCTCCCTCCTCGGCGCCCGGGGGCCCGGGGAGGGGGCGGGGCGCGGGAGGGGGCGGGGCGCAGGAGGGGGCGGGGCGGAGCCGGGAGCAGCTGCGGCGGCAGGTCTCCAGGGGGAGCCAAGGTACATAGGCGGGCCCGGCAGCGCCCAGAGAGAGAGAGAGAGAGAGAGAGCATCCTTCCCAGCCGGTCCCCGCCCGCCAGCCCGCAGCCCGTGCTCGCCGCCTCTTGCCTGGCGTGACTTCTTTGTGTTTTGTTTTCTGCCCGCACCCCGTCTCTGCAGGACCTGTTCGTCCTTCTTCGGGCTACAAGAAGGCGGAGGATGAGATGTCCCGGGCCACGTCTGTTGGAGACCAGCTGGATGCACCAGCCCGCACCATTTACCTCAACCAGCCGCATCTCAACAAATTCCGTGACAACCAGATCAGGTAGGGGGAGGCGGCCGAGAGACACAAGGACAGTTGATTCACGGCTGGGATGGGGTTCATCTTGCTCTTGGCGGCTTTTGCACACACCTAGCCAGCGGTCCCCACCCTCCGCCCCCATCTCTTCCTCCAGCCCCTTCCACTCCCCTCCCCCGTCCCCCTGGAGCCTGACAGTCTCTACCTGCTTCCAATGGGGTCATGTGAATACAGCCTTTACCTTTCTCTTCCTGGGCTCTGTTCTGTGCTCAGGCTCTCTGGGAGCCCCGAGGAAGTTTTTATTATTGTGGCCCTGACAAAAATGAGGTCTCTTATCTTTTCATCCCTGGGTTCCCTTCCAAGAATTCCTCCTAGTCCTGTTTCGAGCTAAATGAGAGCTCTCCTTACCGATTTGCAGACCATAATGTAGGGAAGTGCTTTCTAAAGGACTCCCACAGGACACAAGGACTCGCACTCAGCCCTAAGTGGTCCCCAACATTGGTTATGAGGTACTTATATGCTGGGAAACTTTGTGCGGAGTTAGCTTTCATCCCTCCTTCTGCTAACATTTAAGTGTCTGCTTTTTGCTGGCTACCGTCTCGGATGCTTTAGCTGGACTTGGTTAAGGAATCCTCAGAACCTCTTAAAGAACGTTACCTTCACACTAAGAAACGGAGATGTTAAATAACGTCCCTGTGCTCACATGGCGTCTAACTAGCACAGCTGCAAATAGCACCCACCTTCTCAATGAAAGCTGAAGTTCTTTCAGCTGTGCGAAGCCTTATCTTTAGGCATGGGTGTTGGCAGGTGTTTTACATTTCATTAAACTTTCAGACGTAGACAACTTTATACGCGTGACTTCAGAGGATGTGGTTCTGTGAATGGCTCAGAACACCATGCACAGGTATAGAGAGGTTAACTGATCAGGTTACACATAGATTATTGACGAGCTTGAATTGCAACCCAGTGTTTCTCGAAAGCTCTGGTGAAACTTCGTTGCGCGCTTAAATACTCGGCAGCAGCACCAGCCCTTACGCAGGCTGCTTAGCCGGACATCCCTGTTGAAAAAGGTTTGGCCGTTGGGCATGACTGTAGCTTGATAGAGTTTGTGGTAGAATAATGGCGCATGTTATATGGAGGTGACCCCTCCATTGATTAAGGGACTGTTAGGTTGTTTGGGGCTAGATTATTAGCGTTAGCTTATTAGTGTTAGGCTTTATTTTGGGTTTACAAAACAGATGAACATAGGGGAAGGGAAGGAAAAATAAGATAAAAAGACGGAGACAGGGGCACCTGGGTGGCTCAGTCGGTTGAGCGTCCGACTTTGGCTCAGGTCACGATCTCATGGTTCACGGGTTTGAGCTCCGCATCAGGCCCTGTGCTGACAGCTCGGAGCCTGGAGTCTGCTTCGGATTCTGTGTCTCCCTCTCTCTCTGCCCCTCCCCTGCTCGCACTCTGTCCCTCTCAAAAAATAAGCAGACCTTAAAAAAAAATTAAAAAAAAAAGAGGAGGCAAACCATAAGAGACTCTTAAATACAGAGGACACGTTGAGGGTTGCTGGGGGGTGTGTTGGGGGGGGTGATGGGCTAAATGGGTGATGGGCATTAAGGAGGGCACTTATTGGGGTGAGCACTGGGTATTAAGTGTCAGTGGTGAATCACTAAATACTACTCCTGAAATCATTATTACACTATATGTTAACTAACTTGGATTTAAATAAAAATTTTAAAAAATTGGAACAAAAAATGACCATTGGGACATACTCTTCATTTAAAAACGTAGCCTAGAGGAATAGCTGAGATCCCGATAAGAATGAGCAGGCTCGGTTTAAAAATGCAGAGCGTCCACCACAGTGAGTTTTTGCTTCCCAAACTCACACGCTCTAATCAAAAAGACGACAAGCGTTGGGTGTTGGTAAGGACGTGGTGAAATTGGACCCCTCCCTACATTGATGATGGGCATGAACGGTGGTACAGCTGCTTTGGAAAGCAGTTTGGCAATTCCTCAAAAGGTTAATGCAAAATTACCATGTGACCCACCAATCCTCCTAGGTATGTCTACCCAAGGGCAATGAAAAACTGTGCACACAAAAACATGTGCACAAATGATCATAGCAGCGTGATCCTAACAGCTCCAAAGTGCAACAACCCAAATGTCGGTCAACTGGTGAATGAATAAACAAGATGCGGTCTATCCGTATAATGGAATACTGTTGGCCGGGGAAAGGAATGAACTACATTACCTGCTACGATATGGGATGAGACTTAAATATGATGTTAAATGAAAGAAGCCTGTCCCAGAAGTCCTCATTCCACTTACAGGAGATGTCTAGAGGGGAAATCTATTGAGACCTGGATTAGTGATCCCTAGGACGAGGGAAGAGGTTGAGAAACGGGAGTGACTGCTAATGTACATGGGGTTTCGTTTGGGGGTGATTACACAACTCTGAGAATATACTTGAAACCGTTTGGAATCCTGCATTGCCAATATAGTTGCATTTCTTCATACCTTATATATGTTTCCATTCAGTTACTTTTAAAAAGATGGAAAGATTACTTAAATATGTTCTATTTTTTTTCTTCTTTGCTTGATTTTGAGGCTCGAGATCTATATTTCACTATGCTACACACTTTATTTTTTTTTTTTAATTTTTTTTCAACGTTTATTTATTTTTGGGACAGAGAGAGACAGAGCATGAACGGGGGAGGGGCAGAGAGAGAGGGAGGGAGACAGAATCGGAAACAGGCTCCAGGCTCTGAGCCATCAGCCCAGAGCCTGACGTGGGGCTCGAACTCACGGACCTCGAGATCGTGACCTGGCTGAAGTCAGACGCTTAACCGACTGTACCACCCAGGCACCCCTATGCTACACACTTTAAGCAGTGAATGTGTTAGGCCCCAAAATATATACTATATAAGGATGTCGAATTGAAGAATTCTTAAATCTTAGGATGTTTTCAAGTAGTATTTTTGCTTAGTTTTTCTTGATTTCTTGGGCTCTGGTATCCATTTAAGCATGCTTAAAGTTGGGAAACTAAGGGTCTTGATATTTGTTTAAACTTCCTATTATATGGAAGAGGATTTAAAAAAAATTTTTTTTTACATTTATTTATTTTTGAGAGACGGCACTAGTGGGGGAGGGGCAGAGAGAGGAGGAGACACAGAATCCGAAGCAGGCTCCAGGCTTTGAGCTTCGAGCTGTCCGCACGGAGCCTGACGCTGGCTCAAACTCACAAGCCTTGAGATCATGACCTGAGCGGAAGTCGGACGCTTAACCGACCGAGTCACCCAAGCGCCTCTGGAAGATGAAGATTTTTAAGAGCTTTGGTAATGTGGATTCACTACTTGTTCCGTAATCAAGATGCAAAGCTATCCTTGGAGGCTGATCTTACCAGATTTTTCAAGCGGCTACCCGTTGTACAGTTTCATTTGTACTTTTGGGGGTAGAAGGAGCTGTAAGTATGGGAATATACACTTGGGGTTGGTTAGGAATAAAATAGGTACCAACTCTTCTATTTAAAGTCTTGTAGAAGAATGTCATTGCATTAGTTGAAATAAATCCCATCGAATATTAAAAATCGTACAGTTTGAGTTCATGGCTTCTATTGGGAACGCAGATTTCAGAAAACACTGAATAGGGTCTAAGAAATTAAAATATGGCCCTTGCTGTTCTGTAAAACGGCTTTTGAGTATTTGTTTCGCCTCAAGTCTATATTTAGGGGAATTGGTAATGTGACCTCTAGTTCATCGAGGGACTGTCTATAAAACTTTTTGCCATTAAAGCTTAAGGATTTTACAAAATGTTGAGCCACATTATTTTAGCACTTTAATGTTGCTGGAGTCGTCTTATAAAAATCCTTAATTCTTTAAGGCTTTTTATCTTGGCCATGAAAGTTTGCTAAAAGTCGATAAAACTGTTGAAAGGAATATTTTCATAAAAGGGGGTTGAAAAAGGATTTTTTTCTTAATCTTTCTTGAGAAAGGGTTTTAACTTTTTTGGGGGGTGAGGAGGCAGGGGTGTGGAGTATTCATTACTGATTACTTGCTTCCAAATCAGTGTTTGTAAAAGAGCCCAGGTAGGACAGGTGAGACTCATGCTAGCCCATGAGTCCAGGGTACTGATTTTGTGGCTGTTACATAGACCTCAGGAGGCTGGTGTTCCCACTGACCTTCCCCACCGCACGCCCTTTATGACTCAGAGTGGAGAACTGATCATGGAGTGAACTGATCACGGCTGTGTCTCTGTGACTGTCTTTATGGCCCCCTGGCATTTTGATTTCAGAAAAGAGTTCCGAGTTTGCTAAAGAGGGATGTGGCTGTTGGGCATTGGGGAAGGTTGGTGAGGGGCTGCATGGTACAATTCAGGACAGACCTTGAAAGTCTAGAGTTAATGTTTCAACTAGTATATCCAAGAAAGAGACTGGGCCTGCTGAACACACAGGTAAGGTCACTGCTGGAGTTGACTGTGGCCCTGGCACCCCTGGGGGATATGCCAGACATGGTAACTCCAAATTCCAAGCAGTTCCTTGAAGTTCTGGGAGGATCTGCACCATATCGGTAGAAGGCTCTCTAAACCTTATTATTCTCCATACTGAAAATAATGCCAGTGATTGATTTAAAGCTATGGTAGCCTGAAGTTTCCATTGTTGAGGCCAGTGAATTTGGATTCTTAGAATTATGAGGAAATAGGACATGGTCTTTTTCTCCTAAGCATTGCTTTTCCTAGGGCCTTAGTTATGAAGACCGTACTGCTTCACCTTCTAGAAATGAGTAGTAGTTAATGGAATATTGCAAGGTTCACACACACTTACATATGTAGGATTGTATATATATATACACACACACATACATATATATATATCCACCTAACAAGATCCCTTTTTTTCTGGTGTACAATCTCCTTTTAAATATTTTAATTTTTTTTTACTTTAGGGAGAATGTGAGCAGGGGTGGGGAGGAGGGGGGGGAGAGAGAGAGAGAGAGAGAGAGAGAGAGGGGGAGGGGGAGGGAGAGAGAGAATGAATGAATGAATGAATGAATCCCAAACAGGCTTCACGCTCAGCGTGTAGCCCCACTTAGGGTTTGATCCCACAACACCTGGGATCATGACTTGAGCTGAAATCAAGAGTCAGATGCTTAACCAACTGAGCCACCCAGGCACCCGCCTCATTTTAAATATTTTAATAGCTTTATTGGGATATATTTTACATCCCATATAATTTGTCTACCTAAAGTATATAATTCAGTGGTTTTTAGTATATTTAGAGTTGTACCACCATCACCACATCCATTACGGTTTCCTCCCCCTGGTCCTGAACAACCACTCATTTCCCCTCTCTGTAGATTTTCTTCTGGACATTTCGTATGAATGATATCATTGCCTCTTAGGTGTTTTAACTGAAATATTAAATGCTTATAGAAAGTTTGCTACTTAGAACAACCTGGTGGTGAAGCTTTAATTTTGTAAATCTAAACTCTCAAAAATGTTGAAAGTTAAACATTTTTTTCCAGAAAATACCCTGAAATTTGCTGGTCATTTGGATCACTTTGCTGAGCAAATGGATGCAATCAAGTTCAGGTGTATGCCGTCTTTTCGTGGGATTATCAGCACGCCATTTGTACTAGGTTCAAGGCTACGAGGGAGTTTGAAATGAGGTCTTCAAAGCAAGTTAGGAATGTTTACAGATATTGTGTTTTGAATGAGTCATTTCAGGTGGGAGTTCCAGCTAACAAAAATCTTCATTAAAGCAATAACTTAGCTTGGTCAAGCTATCGCATTTCTTCTTGGTTTGTCTTAAAGGAAAACTGCTTAATATTGCTTTTGCCAAGAGAGGTTTAAACTAGAATTTTGCCTTGCTAGAAAAAGGGACGCCCTTAAGCTGCTTAAAATGTAACAGAAACAGGGGCACCTGGGTGGCTCAGTCGGTTGAGCATCCGACTTCGGCTCAGGTCATGATCCCACGGCTTGTGAGTTCGAGCCCCGCGTTGGGCTCTGTGCCGACAGCTTGGAGCCTGGAACCTGCTTCGGATTCTGTGTCTCCTTCTCTCTCTGCCCCTCCCCCACTTGTGCTCTGTCTCGCTCTGTCTATTGAAAATAAATGTAAAAAAAAAAAAAAAAAAACCAATGTAACAAACAATACGACGTTCCTGGTAAGAATCATAATTGCCTTTTACTCATGTAAAGAAGATTGTTTGAAAAACCAAAGTTGACAAATCTGATTTGGGAGTGCTTTTGTCAAGTTTGGCCAAGGTAAAATGTATAAAAATCCTCATCGAGAAAATTTGGTAAAAGCACGTGTGTTACCTACCTTGAAATGGCTTCAAGATGTTCTATGTATGCTGCTGTTACTGAGCTATTTGTATATTTTTACTTTGTATATATTGAAGATGTGCAACATGATTTGACGTACATATACATAGTGAAGTGATTAGTCAAGTTAATATCCTCTCCTCACTCAGTCGTTTCTTTTTGGCTTAGAGGTGGATATACTTGATTATTCTCCAAACCACGCACTGTAGTTTCTGCACGTGAATGTCACAGCGTGTTGAGAGTCCTTAATTTGTACATACCAGCAGCCACGAATGCCGTAGAAGGTTCTTGTAATTAGGACGTTATCAGGTTTTCCACCCTTGGACGAGGCTTTTAAGGCATGGCGCAGATGAAAATATTCGAACTGGGGGACTCTTTTAGCGCTGTCTTTCAGGTAGCTATTGAGAGCATTAGCTTTCTTGAAATGTATTTTTAGAAACAAAAGCATGTCAGCCTCGGGCTAGTTTTGTGATGTTTTGATGTTTCTAAGGAAACAGCAAATGTCTAGGAGAACAGGCTCACGGTGATCTATCAAGTGGACCCTTGTATGGGTGGATGAGGAGTATATCTTGAATTCCATCAAAGTCCCATCTGTGCCATTGTCATTGATGAAAATGGGTAAAGGCATTTAGTCTGAGAGTTTCAGTAACCTATTTCCCTTCTTCCCTATTTCCCAATTTTATTAAACCTTCCTGTCTTCTTTGAGCTTGTAAGTGTTTCTGATTCTAGCTGATAAAAAGAATTGAGCATCAAGATTTGTGAAAAACAAGTTAAAACTGAACCAGAATTAGAGGAGACTGAGGACCTAGGACAACTAAATGTGGTATGAGCTCTGAATCGGATCTTGGAACAGAAAAAGCGCATTGGTGGGAAAACCGAACTTTGAATAAACGATGTAGCCAGACTAGTACTGTGCCAATGTTATTTTCATATTTACTGTAGTAATTTCTTTGAGCTAGTTGTCATCCAATATTATTAGTTTTGATCCTTGTGCAATGGTCGTGTCAACATCGTGGGGAAATTGGGTGAAGGGTATATGGTAACTCTTTGTGCTAATTTTGCAACCCTTCTGTAAAGACAAACTTCTCTCAAAGTATTGGAAAAAACTATGGGGCGCCTGGGTGGCTTGGTCGGTTAAGCATCCGACTTCGGCTCAGGTCATGATCTCACGGTCCGTGAGTGCGAGCCCCGCGTTGGGCTCTGTGCTGACAGCTCAGAGCCTGGAGCCTGTTTCGGATTCTGTGTCTCCCTTTCTCTCTGCCCCTCCCCTGTTCAAGCTCTGTCTCTCTCTCTCAAAAATAAATAAACGTTTAAAAAAAATATATTGGCAAAAACTAGCAGAAGTGTCTGGGAGAGTAGGAACTGAAAACTATACCCCTGTCTTTGTGTTGGTGCTTTGGGAAATGTTGAGTTCCTTTATTGGAGACAGACATGGTTTTGAATGGATGATGGTCAGAAGAGAGAGACCGGACCCATCTCTTGACCTGTTTGTTGTGCTAATCGGATGGGAGAACACTCACTTCCTGGGTGTCAAACAACATTTCCTTAGACGGCAACACGGAGAGTCTGTTGGCATAACAGCTGACCCACTTGTACAGAACTTGAAAAGTCGGTAGCAGAGTGAATGCAGAAAACTCTGTGGTCAGAGTTTAGTCATGTGAGATTTTGTGTAGTTCTCTAGAAAGTAGCCTCTAAGTGTTTATTCCACTTACGGCTGAGTCACTCAATGGACAGCAAAAGCTTACTCAGAAATGCTAATCAGCATCCCTTTGAAGAGGGACAATGCTTACAGAGAACAAAAGGAGAGGTCTGACCATTGTTGGGGTCAGACATGCAGTGATGTTTTACAAAGAAATTTCCTGAAATCCATGACGTTGAGTTTGATCATTTAAATGCTGATCTACCCTTTTCTCTTAAAGCTGGCTCTTCAAAACTCGAATCACCGGTTTTTAGCTACCCTTACTGTTTTATATTACACACAGTTAGGAAAGGATTTGGGGTTAGGTTGGGATGATGTTGGTCAGTCTGAGGATTATTCTATATGTCTTCCGTATTTGTTACATAGACGGTCACTGGGAAGGCTACTCTCAAAGAGTGTTGGCTGGTTTCAGTTTCAGAACAGCCTGAGACCAGATAATCCACTTGAGAGCGGGCTTTGTGCTCTCATAGAAGTCTCAGATTTAGGCCCGTGGTCTCCTGTTTTGATCACATGTCCCATTGGTAAAACCCTACCATGAACGTTTGATATGTACATTTAAGTATCTGTGTATATGTTACTGTCGTTAGTTATTATCTCAAGACGCAACATGTACTTACCAAGGTTCTCGGTTAAGAGTTATGGATGTAAATCCATGTTAATAATGATTATCTTGAATATTTTTGGGTAACTTAATCCAATTTGATTAAATCATCCTAATGTTGAACTTAGTAAGATAGATTGAAGGGCTTTTGTAAGGAAGAGAAGTGTCAATTCAGTTTTTTTCCTTGTCGTTTGCTTACTTTCTTTAAAAAAATTTTTTTAATGTTTATTTACTTTTGAGAGAGAAAGCACAAGCAGGGGAGGGGCAGAGAGAGAGGGAGACACGGAATCCAAAGCAGGCTCCAGGCTCTGAGGTGTCTACACAGAACCTGACATGGGGCTCGAACTCACAAACAAGATCATGACCTGAGCTGAAGTCAGATGCTCCACCAAGTGACCCACCCAGGTGCCCCGCTTACTTTCTTGCTTTCAGTCTGTGGTTTGTTTCATTACGGGATTCTTAAGCCACTTATTCGTCTTGGGAGGTTTAGTTGAGTTGGAATTAGATATATTACTCCATGAATGCCCCTAACTGGACACAGAAACTGAAATATGTAGTGATAAGCAGAATGAACAGATGATGGGAAGGGGTGCCACTGTCACTCGTCAGTCCTCTCAGGCCGCCATGAATATACATAACCGAGGTGGCTTAGCATTCTCTCACCCTAAGTGTTATTTTTCCTGTATATTAAGAGGCTGGAAGTCCAAGACCATTAATGGCAGCAGGGTCAGGTTCTGGTGCAGACCCTCTTCCTGACTTGCAGACAGTGCTGCCTTGTTTTGTCCTCACATGGTGAAGCAAGAGACCCAACTCTCTGGTGTCCATTCTTATAAGGGTACCAAGCTGTACGAACCCCACTCTCATGACCTCATCTCGGCTTTATCACCTCACAGAGACCCCTGTCTCCGAGTATCCTCATACTGGGGGTTAGGGCTTCAACATACCAATTTTCACGGGACCCAGTCTAGTCCATTGCACTCCTTACCCTTCATCTCCCCCTTTAGGGAGCTTTCCCTCAAACCTTGTTACATAGGACCAGGTGGGGACACCGGTGCCAATCCACTCAACAAACGTTATTAAATCAAATGGTTGGGAGTGCATCTACATAGAAGCTGGTGACCTCTTCCCACCCTCTGCTTTGGAGCCACCAGCTTTCGGCTGTCTTCTCTTCTTTGGAGAAACCTATCTGGTCTGACCCATTCCGGTTTTGACTTCAGACCTCAGCAACCCTGAGACCGATCACATCAATGGGACTTCGCGCCATTTCTAACCCTGCATTTGATCTATACCAGCAATGCACTTCGGTCCCCTTTTATGAAGTGTGGTGAATTGGGGCCGGGTGGTTGGCCGCACTTCAGAGCGAGGCAGGCAGCCGAATGGGGGAAAGATCAGTGAGCTGGGTTGGAAGAGGAGTTAGAGCTCAGCCCGAGAGATCAGGTGTGGTTCGCGTGGGGAGGCATCCTTGGCATGGGGAACGGCACAGGTGAAGGTGCAGAGGAGCAGGAAAGCTGAGCGTGTGTCTTTCCAGCAAGGATGTGGAAGAAATCGGGGATGATGGATGATCTGTGCGTTGGGTGTAACCAGGAGAAGCTTTCAAAGACGCAAGTAACAGCGTTATGTTGTTGGAGAACCTTCCAGCACGCTCTGATGTTTAGAGTGGAGTTTAGCTGTTGTAATTTCCTGAGGTGAGGTGTGGGGCTACAGGATCATGGAAGCACAAGTCACCAGGGGCGATCAGAGGGGAGGTCGCGAGTGGGTGGAGGGATAGATAAGCATGGTCCTTAGTTAGGGTCCAATTTTGGGGACAGAGAAGGTAGTGGCACTATTTCTTCTATTCCCAAGGATTCTTTTAAAACTCTATTGAATGCTGGGTTAGAGCAAGGTCCTTGACCTCAAAATAGCACAAACTTCCTTCTACCTCAGTACTACCCTACCCCCCAGGGGCTCAGAGGTGTAGGGGTGCCTCTGTTGGCTGAGTCGTGAAGGCGTGGAGCTCTTTGTCCCCCTCTTCCAGCAACTCTACTAGGAAGTTGCTCCAGCTGTTGTCAGCTCTTCCTCTACCTTGAGATACGTTCTGTTCCAAGATATTTGGCTCAGTAAGTGGGAACTATAATAATGTGCCTTGTATGTTGGTAGGAATTTGATGGCAGTACGTATGTAACCCAAGGTATGGTATTTGGTATAGTGTCCAAAGAGTGGCTGAAAGTCCAGGCTGGTTATTATTCACGTTCTCTTCTGCCAGGTGTATTGCTTACTCTCCGATTATTTGAGGCCTAGAACATTCAGTTGATGAGCTATGGGTGAGGGGTGAGGAAAGGAAAGTGTATTTGAGTACTACCCTGGGCAAAGGACAGAGAGTACCTGGACAGTAAATAGGCAGGTTAAAGAATAGCAAGGTAGGGGTACCTGGGTGGCTCAGTCAGTTGAGCATCCACCTTCAGCTCCAGTCTTAATCTCACACTTTGGCTCAGGTCATGATCTCGTGTTCTGTGAGTTCGAGCCCCGCATCAGGCTCCCTGCTGTCAGTGCAGAGCCCGCTTAGGATCCTCTGTCCCCTTTGCTCTCGGCTCCTCTCCCACTCACGCTCTCTCCCTCTCAAAAATAAACATAAAAAAAAAACCAACCAAACAAACAGCAAGGTAGATTTTGCATGTTAGGGGTTTTTGTATGTTTTTCCTATATTTTTCTGCAACTTCTACAGGCAAGCGTGCTGTCCCGAGAGCGTAAGACCGGGCTGAGAGGTGTTCAAGTGTGCGTGTGTGTATCATTGTAGCTTCAAGAAATTGGCGCCTGCGTTTGGCGGTGTTGAGAGAACAGGGTCCCGTGTAAGTTCACGTTAAAGTCACTGTGACCTCCTCCTGCAACCAAATACCAGTGAAGGTTCTTGACTACGGGACGGTGAAAACCTTAAACCTGGTCCAAATGGAGAAGTAGAAATGTTCTGAGTTACGAATGTAGAATCTGTAGCGCTCTCTCCTTCCCTCTTTTGTCCCTCCTTCCTTCCTTTTTCCCTTCCTTGTTCTGGACAGTCAGCTTTTCAGCCATTTGGACTCTGCTTTGACCATCCCTAAGGAATACTGTGCATGATGTTTAACTTGAATACTTAATTGTAGATTGAATTATTACATAAAGGAGTGTTCTTATCCTATCAAAAATACGACTCCTTTGTTTCTATTCCGGTAAAAGGTGTGGAGGTCTTGAAAGCATTACTGTCTAGCATATGAAATGTGTTACAAAACCCTGACGATTTAAAAATAGAGCTCTTTATTTTCAGACCGTAAGGTTATTTGCTGAGTAGTATCATAATTACTTCCCCAGTATTCCATCTTTGTTAAAACTGCCTCATATTAATTTTTAATGTTCCCTTTACAAATTAGAGTTCCTCAATCATCCCAGTGTTGACGTATCGGTAAATTGAATTATTTTATAGAATGACTGTGCCAGGGGCAGACGGAAACACTCACTTCTCTCAGTCTTACTGTTTTGCCTGCTACCTCTTTCTGGTTTTATTGCCACTTGTATTTTTAGAAAGTTTGTTCACTACATAGGCTTAGACATTACAAGAGAAATAATTTTATTATTTTAAAAATCCTATTTTTTGAACGTTTGTCCATTTTTGAGAGAGCATGAGCAGGGGAGGGGCAGAGAGAGAGGGGGACACAGAATCTGAAGTAGGATCCAGGCTCTGAGCTGTCAGCACAGAGCCCGACGCGGGGCTGGAACCCACCAACCATATGAGCCAAAGTCAGGTGCTCAACCGACTGAGCCACCCAGGTGCCTCGAGAAATAATTTTAAATACAGGAGGGAATGAGTGTGCGTACCATACCATAGGTATTCTCTATATGGAGGTCTTGACGTGGGTTAACCATCTTTGTAGGCCAAGCATTGTAGATATTACCAAGTTGTGGAACTCCAAAGGAAAAAAATAACCTGATGGGAGATCCCTACTCATGCCTTTACCAGATTTCTTCCACCACTTTGTGTAAATGTATTTACATATGTGTGCACCCTGAAATTCTTAATGCTTATAATTCATTTGTCCTACACATGAACATGTATCTCCGTTGGGAACTCATTAACTCCTCTGGTAAACCAGTCTAGTCCATGTTTAGCTGACGGGGGAGTCCTTCCTTCATGTTGAGACTTCTCGTGATTCCCCCCTATGAAAAGCAGAACTTGGCCCATAAGCAGCCATAAGTAGTTGTAGTCACTATAACAAAATATTCTAATATCACATCTGAATTAATATTAATGAACTGTCATGCATTTAATGGCGCCCTTAATGTTTAGTATAATAATCATAGATGTCTGTAGAGATACGGTTTTTGGTATGGTATGAGTTTTGAGAAAATGTTGATACGGAGAGGGGTGGTCAGTCAGTAACCAACAATACTTTCATGTATTTCTCTTGCAATTTGTCAGGATCAAGCTATTTCTAGTTTTGGGGTCCATTTGGTAGTATCTTTGGATGGTACATGGGCACACCACACTGTTTAAAAAAAATAATTTATCATATGTCCTACACTTGGACAAGCTATTTAAAAAAATTTTTTTTTAATGTTTATTTTTTTTTGACAGAGACAGAGCATGAGCAGGGGAGGGTCAGAGACAGAGGGAGACACAGAATCTGAAACAGGTTCCAGGCTCTGAGCTGTCCGCACAGAGCCCGACGCGGGGCTCGAACCCACAGACCGCGAGATCATGACCTGAGCCGAAGTCAGACGCTCAACCAACTGAGCCACCCAGGCGCCCCAGGACAAGTTATTTTTAATACAATGGTGGCATTTGCTAGAGAGTAAAATAAGTGTCTTCTAGAAATAAACTTATGCTATTTAAGAATTTTGGAATAGTAGAATAGCTTTATAAGAAACTTAGCAGACTTTGATTTTAAATCCTAATACTTATATAAGTAGTTTGAAAATACCGATTTAACATCCTTCCCAATCAGATGTTTTCTCACATAGCTGTTGAAGATAAATTGATGGTTTTTGAACTACTGTGCTAAGGGACCTGATGAATTTTGATATTTTGAGATACGACCATTAGAAAAAATATCACTGGGGTGCCTGGCTGGCTCATTTGGTGGACCGTGCAACTCTTGATCTCAGGGTTGTGAGTTTGAGCCCCATGCTGGGGGTAGAGATAACTTGAAAATAAAATCTTTAAAGAAAAGATAGAATTATGTTTAGCTTTTAAAAGAGACTCCTATGCTGTTTACTTGCTGGAAACTCACTGAATATTTAAAAAATTAGAACAGCATAAAAATGGGGACGCCTGGGTGGCTTAGTCGGTTGGGCGTCCGACTTCGGCTCAGGTCATGATCTCGCGGTTTGTGGGTTCCAGCCCCGCGTCGGGCTCTGTGCTGGAGCTCGGAGCCTGGAGCCTGGAGCCTGCTTTGGATCCTGTGTCTCCCTCTCTCTCTGCCCCTCCCCTGCTCGCAGTCTGTCTGTCTCTCTGTCTCTCTCAAAAATAAGTAAACATTAAAAAAAATTTAAAAAAGAACAGCATAAAAATGGGTCCACATACATCCATGGAATAATGTTTATCAGATAAGAGAGCTGAGGTTGAGTTCGGCAGAAGTGCTGTAGCTATTTAGTAACTTCCAAGATGCAGTCTCTGCTGGGCAAGACTAAAAAGCGAATGGTCTCTGGAATCTCTTTGCCAAGGTTTATGGACCTAAAAACCATCCAGTGCATTTTTGTGAATCCTCGTAGAATGCCATCTGCGCTTATGTATATTTTGCCCTCCGTTTGTCATTCTCGTCCTGTTTGCATGCTACCTGCCGTGCTGTGCTTCTCTCCTGTGGCATGCATATAAAGGTAACTTGATTGGTGAGACCACAGTCTAGGGATCATTTTTTTCCTCTAAACTTTACATTGTATAAGAAAAATCTAGGTTTATTTGGTCTGGGGCAAGGCTGATTTCTGTTTGAAACTAACACTCCAGGGGACTTTGTTGAAGGGGGTCCTCATTTACAGTCCTCCCTATCCTCGAGTGCATATTCCATAGGATTGTGAAGGCTAATTAAATGAGTTAATATATATATAGCACTTTAAACGGCGCCTGGCTGAGTGCTTTACAGATTTCGGTGTTCCTGTTGTTTGCGTTTTAGATTATGTATGTGGCAAAAACTCTCCTACCAAACTTGTTACATAGCGCCTGAGATGAAAACAACCAGGTTTTGAATTGCATTTAAAAGGATTAAAAGATAATGTGCAAACTGAATAGGATGAGTGTATCTTAAGGGAACAAACACAGACATTCTCTTTGTGCAGCACCTGATTAAGATCAACTTTAGTGTTTGCCTGAGGTTCTCACGGATAACTTTAAATTATTAAGTGTTTACTGGAAAAATGGTAATGGAAAAAATGAGCAGTGTAAGCTATGTTTTTTAACTTTAAATTTTGAATTGCCAGAGGGGGAAGGTACTTAGGTCAAGTAAACCAGCAAAGGAAAATTGGTATACGAGTCTTGTGCCCACCAGTGACTGCCTGAATGACTTGTCACCCATAATTTCTCTGAGCCTGTGTTTCCTCACTTGTCTGGCGGGAAGCATACCTGCCTTGCAGGCGTGTCATGAAGCTAAACAAGGTTACAAATGTGAAAACGTCTAGAACGTAATGCGCCATGGGTATTGGTACATCCCATCTTCCATAACCTATCAGATCGGCTTACTCCTCTTTCTCATGGTGGTAAATACAGGTAACCTGACAGTTACCATTTGAACCGTGTAGGAGTAAACAACTCAGTAGTGTGAGGCACGTTCACATCGTTGTTACTCTTTTCATCTTCCCAAGGGGAGACTTAATGTCCACAAGACGACTCCCCGTTTCCCCCCTCACCCTGGCTCCTGGCGACCACCATTCTCCTTTCTGTCTCTGTGAACCTATTCTCCGGGTTCCTCGTGGGGCTCTCCTCCACTGCGGGGAGTTGCCGTTCTCTATCAAGTGATCAGTTTCTACTCTTGAATCCTTCTATGATTGATCTCCTGCCCTGTTGTGCACCCCGGTAAACGCCATTAAAATAGATACAAAGGTTTAGAGGAAACTCACACGATTTCTTTTCCTTCCTGCTTCTGAGTGTGGTTGCCTTTATTGTGCCCATCATCCTTCCCCAGTGATCCTGGGAACGTTGGGGGATTCTGGGACCAGGATGGAGAAGGAGGGCTGCGGAGGGAATGTGGTGGGATTGGCATGGGCTTTTTAAGTCAGATCTGCTTTGTCAAGTAGGGGGTTTCTACGGCACTGTCTCAGGCCCTGATTTCTTCACTTCTACCGTGACCGCCTGCCTCAATGCCCATTTCCTTCCCATCTAGGTTGTTGGAGGTCATGGGTCCAGAGGCACTTAAGGCGCTATACTGCATCTGTTTTGTCTTCAGTAAGACACATGAGGCTGGCTGTTCTCATTGTATCCCAGGTTGACTGTCTCCTCTCCCCACACCCCTTCTCACCCTGCATTCTGGCTGCAGGGAGAACCCCCTGGGCCTCTACTCACAGTGCTTTCCCCGGAGTGCTCTCTTTTCCTACTAACGCTGGTCCGCGCAGTGAGCTCTGTCTTTTAAGGCTCGGTTCTCCTATCTCTTAAGAAGCATTTTCATCCTTGCCCTGCATCCCCACCCTTCGGAGGTTGAGCGACCCCTGCTTGTGCCACAGCTTTGCGTGGACTTTTCTGTTGTGGAGCTTAGCCTGGTGCATCGAATCTATTTTTGTGTCTCTGACTCTCCAGCTCTGCTGTCTCATCCTTGATGGCAAAGTCTGTCTGTTTCATCTTGTGTTCTCCCAGCACCAGGCACAGTTCTGGCCAATGGGAAATGGAAAATCTCGGCTGCGTGACTTTGCTCTACAGGTGAAGGTCAGAACTGCACGGAAAATTAGACTTGGCTTGATGAGTTGTTCTAAGATTTCCGTTCACACTTAATTGCTTATTGAACAAAGTAGAACCCCCAAAGCAGTTACTTAAGCCTCAAAAATTGATGTATTGTGTGGTTTTGATGTGCTTTTATATATAAAATACTCTTGCAAAGCTGGCTGCTGAGTTAAATGCTTTTAATGTCAATTCTTCAGATTTAATAGACTGATATCTGCCCTCAAATGCAGGTGCCTTTGGGACTTAATGTGATTGCTGGCATCCTTACTCATTTATATTAGTTGAAGTTGGAAGTTTCTTCATTCATCAAATTTATTTTTAGTACCTAGTACACACGAGTCCCTGCGCTTGGGTTTGGGGATGCGGTGGTGGGAAAGTGAGGCTGCCGCATTTGTGAGTCTGATCTTCTTGTTCCATTTGTTTCTCCCCTTTCCCCATAGTTCTCTTTAGCTTTTCGGTACCTTTGAGAAAGGGGACTTAGAGAACACACGTGTAGCCGCTGCTGTGGGATAAGTTCGTTGCCCCTGTGCTTTTGGGCGCGGGTCCTCGGTCTCTTAAAAGAGGAGCTCCTTCGGGAGAGTGAGAGCGGCCCTCAGGTGTGTTCCCCCGAGGCCGGAGGTGGGAACAGTGCACCTGCCTGAGGTGCAAACAGTGCAACCGCCTGGAGGTCTGCCCGCCTTCCGTTATCACTTGTGCACCAGCAGCTGGAAGCGGCAATGGCAGGAAAGATGCTCTCCCTAAACAAGTCTTCCGTTGAGCTGAGTTCTAGACAATGGCTGTGATGATTAAATTTGAAGGGTTTTCTGTATATGTAAAATTACACGTCTATATGCTTCAAATAAACGTTATTTCTTCATTCATTTAAGAGAGAGTGAGTGCGTGCGTGCAGGAGGGGACAGAGGGAGAGAGAGAGAGAATCCCAAGTGAGCTCCACACCCCATGTAGGGCTCGCTCCTATGACCCTGGGATGGTGACCTGAGCAGAAATCAAGAGTCAGATGCTCAACCAACTGAACCATCCAGGTGCCCCGAGCACATTTTTATTTTAAATAAGTATTGTACTCTCCATGGAAGTCGGCACATACAGGTAACCCTCTGGCCCCCAGTATACAAAGACTAGGTTTCATAATTATCTTACAATGGATTTTTCATAATTATTCATGGTTTTAAAATCAAAAAGCAAATAAGGAAAAGAAAAGTATCATTAGTGGTATTTACTAGTTGTCTAAATTACTCCTTTGGCAGACATTTTGGTTTTGTTAAATTTCACATGCTAGTTTCTTTTTATTTTATTTTTTAAATGTTTATTTTGGAGAGAGAATGAGCGAGCATGAGCAGGGGCGGGGCAGAGAGAGAGGGAGACACAGAATCTGAAGCAGGCTGCAGGCTCTGAGCTGTCAGCACAGAGCCCGACGCGGGGCTCGAACCCCTGAACCTGAGCTGAAACCAAGAGTCGGATGCTCAGCTGACTAAGCCACTCAGGCACCCTTTTGTTTTACTAGTTTCTTGACCATTATTGACATAAATATCCTAGCAGCCTATAACCAAAGGATTAAAGTTCAAACTGTTATGGTATAAAAATGATTGAATAAGAATAGTTGTGCTTCTCTCTGCCACAATAAAAATTTACTGACATGATTACATACAATTTAATGAAGATAATGTTTGCTGTTGGGCCTTTTATTCCCGGTCAAGTTTTTGTTTTTATTTCATGATTGTTACTGAAAGTAATTTTGTAAGTTAAGGAGGGGGCTGTTTTAAAAACAACAACAACAAAACCACTCTCCTGGGTGTCAGACACACTGGGTAAGTGGATCACTGCTGGCAGCTGGCGTCATGGCGAGCCAGCCCTGTGTCCCTGACCGTGAACCTGCAGCTCCTCCCGCCCCTGTGCAGATGGATTTAGATGTAGCACGGTTTCTTCCAGGCCTTTTCAAGGTCTCTTCTAGTTGTGAAACCCTGTGTTTTGAGTGGATCCTGAGCTGGAACCTGGCACGGACAGAGCAGTGTTTGGGTTGACCTATTGGCCAGTCATTGCTGTCATCCTTACTCCTGCTGGTCCCCAGTGCCTGAGGCGGTGGGAGTCCGTTTCTCTGGCCCATTGGTAAAAAAGTTCAAGGTAGTCCACGGATGTGGTCATCTCTTCCCTGCTGCTTCGGTCCCTGAGACTAGGAGTGCGAGAGTTATTCTAGATTTCCCTCTGCACTTGGAAGGCAGATGTATTCTCTATAGAATCCAAAGTTCATTTGTTGAGACTTCTTAATTACATTTTTCAAGTCTATATTCTTAGTCTATCCAATTAGTCTGGTAATAGAATTATTCTCCCGTTACAAAGTTTTTGGTCAATTTGCTTAGGACTTTGGTTTTACATGTTTTCATGCTGTCATTTAATACATGGAACTTGTCCCATTGGTGGTAACATAGCCATAATTAGTATTTTGGCCTATGTTTGTTATTTTGCTCTCAAACTTGACTGCATGTTACTACTACAGCCTTTGCTTGTTTTTTTGTTCATGTTTGTATTGTATGATTTTGCTCATAAATTTTTCTGTGTTGAATAACAAAATCCCTCCAGAGATCCTTCTTCTATTCAGTAGGTGCTCTTGACCTATTTTTATAACTTTTTGATTATTTTGTTGGTTATTGTTGTTTGCTTACCTTTTCCTTGACTCTTGGCCTTGGCCGGTGAAATTCATTTTGGGATTACTAAACAAATGGAAGGAACTAGGGGTAGAGCCGTTCATTTTGGCCACATTGACCATGTAGGGTCTGAGGGATGGGCAGGCAGGTACGTCCAAAGAGGAGGGCATGTGGTAGGGGTTGGAGGTGGATTTGGTGACCATGGGCACACTGGTGGTAATTTGAACCTTGGAGGTGGAAATGGTTTGGATGTTGAATAAGGCCAAGGGCAGAACCTTAGGGAAGATCCCTGTTCAAGGATCCATCTGTGAAAGAAAAGGAGCCATCCGAGGTGGAAGGTGGTGACCAGAAAAGGAGGGCTGCAGAAGTCCGGGATGGCCCTTCAAGGAGAAAAGTAATGGCGTTAGGTGTGGACAAGAATCCCTTTGCTGTGGTAGGTCACTGAGTAGTTTCTGTTAATGAGAGCATCAGAGACCAGGGCGTGGTAGGTTAAAGTCTAAATGGGAGGTGGGGAGGACGGCAGGGTGGAATTGTCTTCTTGAATGGAGTTGGCAGTGAAGGGAGATGAGGAAAGGCTGAAAGAAGGGGACAAAGGAAAGGATTTTATTTTAAGAACTGTCTTGGGGCTCCTGCGTGGCTCAGTCAGTTAAGCCTCCGACTTTGGCTCAGGTCATGATCTCATGGTTCGTGAGTTGGAGCCTTGTATCAAGCCCTGTGCTGACAGCTCAGAGCCTGGAGCCTGCTTCAGATTCTGTGTGTATCTCTCTCTCTCTCTCTCTCTCTCTCTCTCTCTCAAAAAACATTAAAAAAAAAAACAACTGTCTTGCTGGGGGCGCTTGGGTGGCTCAGTCATTTAAATTCTGACTCTTGATTTTTGGCTCAGGTCATGATCTCACAGTTGTGAGATTGAGTCCTGTGTCAGGCTCCATGCTGGCTGTGGAGTCTAAGACTCTCCCTCCCTCTCTCCCTCTCCTCCTCTCCCCAGGCTCCCTTTACATGTGCACACACTCTGTCTTTCAAAAACACCTGTCTTGCCGACAGTGGTGGAGAAGGGAGGTAGGATAGGTTAAGGGCATTGGGCCTGGGGCATCAGATCCCGAGCGCAGGTGCAAAGGTGGAATGGTCCCTTTCAAAGATAAGACGGAAGGGTCTAAGGCTGGATGAGGTGGCAGCTTGGGTGCTATGAGGAGCAAGGTGAATCAAGTCCAATTGACAGCTTCCGTGTACCCCATGACGTGGGGGTGCACAGCCTCGAAGTGAGGGGGTAGGGTGGAGAGTTTGAAAACATGGAAGGGTTGGAACAGCCGGTGGTGCTTGGGAAAGGGCACAGAGAACTTAGGTGATGTTGGGAAAGTAACATAGGTACTTTATGTGAAGACACCCACTTAGTTTTGCCTTGCTGAATAATATACTTTTAGTTTTTCAATCTTTTGGTGGGGGGAAAACACCAAATAAAAAATCAGTCTGAGTCTGTTGCTTTTTGTGTATTGTAGGTATTTCCAAGTGGGGGCTTTGTGTATATTAGGTGTGTGTGTGTGTGTGTGTGTGTGTGTGTGTGTGTGTGAAAGCTTTGACCTTTCTGCCACTGCAGAAGATTCTTGCTGCCAATGTTGGGTCATTTATAAATATTTGAGTAGGTTTTCTGGGAGCAAAACCATGCTGCAAAGGGTATAAAAGCTTGTTTGGCAGAGATGAATGTTGGAAGGATTTATGGTAACAGGGGAGAATATAGGGAACACAGCCTATTGTTTTTTTTGTTTTTTGTTTTTTTTTTTGGTTTGTTTTTGCATTTTTCTGTTCTGTTTTTGAGGGGCAAGGATTCTTGGTATCTGCCGGTTTTTAGAAGAGGTTTGCTGTTCTCATATTCACCGACCTTCATCTGTGTTTCAAAAACTGAAAACCTAAGGCTAAAAATTGATCTGAAGCTTCTGATGGTTTTATAATTTTTCTTGAACACGGCTAACTTTACTTTCCTGTTCATTTTCTCGGACCTCTTCTGTCCGAATCCTCCCAGCAGTGAGTAAGGTTGACACTGATGATTTCAGCACAGTGATGTTAACAAATTCATGCGGACCTAGCGGGTGAGCCTGTAAGCTCCACCATGTCCTTCCGGTGCCCTAGTGGGTCTTTGCTGACTAGCACCCTTGGGATCCGTCTTCTTTCTTTTCAGCGCTTCGCCTCTCTTATCCACTTACTGTTCCCGTTCACAAAGCGAGTTAGGTGTTTCCTCACATTTCCCTTTAGCGAACTATCTATACCACACTTAACACCCAGATGGGCCTATGTGTTAATGGAGTATTATTGTCTGTATCTTTCATGCTGTACATGACACCCCCATGACTGACTTATTTTATGCCTGAAAGTTTGTACCTCTCCATCCCTTTCACTTATTTTTCCCATCTGCTTCATTCCTCCCCCCTCTGGCAACCACCAATCTGCTCTCTCTAAGCCTGTTTTTTTTTTTTTTTTATTCCAAATAGAAGCGAAACCATATAGTATTTGTCTTTCTGACTCCTTTCGTTTAGCATAGTCTCCTCTAGGTTCATCCTTGTCATTACAAACGGCGGGATTTTCTTTTTTTTTTCATGGCTGAGTAATATTCCACTGTGTTAATCTACACCTGCCACCTCTTGCTTATCCATTCTTTGATCACCGGACACTTGGGCTGGTCCATATCTTGGCCGTTGTAAGTAACGCTATGGTGATAGTGTCAGCTTTTTTTTTTTTTTTTTTTTTTTTTTTTACTAGATAGACGGTTTTAAGTTTTATGTAGTAGGCTAATTGTACAATTCAAGACTTGATGCAATTGCCCGTGCCCTCCGAATGAATAGTTGTTGAAGAGGAGACTACGTGAGGCGGAAAAAAGATTGTGAGCATCTTCGAAAATGGAAATGGTTGAGTAAGTTACGCAGCCCAGTTGACCTCCGTCTCCCTGGACCCACCGGTTCTCTGCCCCCTCCCACTTGCTTGTTAGACAAATGAAGAGGTTTTCTATCGATTCTGACTCCTTTCAAAGCCCTGCATGAAACCTGCATGAAAATGAAGAAAATATTTTGTTCATTATATTGGTTAGCTCCTTGTTCAAATATTAGCTCCCGACAGGAACAGTTTTTGGTTAAATTTGGGGAAAAAAAAGCAACTTAATCTAAATGGACCTCAGCTTACTCACTAGAGAAAATGAAGCTGATCCTACCCGTGAAGGGATTTTATGTATGTATGTATGTATGTACATCCAAATTAGTTAGCATATAGTGCAACAATGATTTCAGGAGTAGATTCCTTAGTGCCCCTTCCCCATTTAGCCCAGCCCCCCTCTCACAACCCCTCCCATAACCCTCAGTTTGTTCTCCATATTTATGAGTCTGTTTTGTCCCCCTCCCTGTTTTTATATTATTTTGCTTCCCTTCCCTTGTGTTCATCTGTTCTGTGTCTTAAGGTCCTCATCTGAGTGAAGTCGTGTGATTTTTGTCTTTCTGACTAATTTCACTTAACATAAGACCCTCTAGTTCCATCCACGTAGTTGCAAATGGCAGGATTTCATTCTTTTTGATTGCCGAGTAATACTCCATTGTGTGTGTGTGTGTGTGTGTGTGTGTGTGTGTGTGTGTGTGTGTGTGTATACACCACATCTTCTTTATCCATTCATCCATCGATGGACATTGGGGCTCTTTCCATACTTTGGCTATTTTTTTTTTATTTAAAAAATTTTTTTTTACATTTATTTATTTTTGAGAGACAGTGAGACAGAGCATGAGCGAAGGAGGGGCAGAGAGAGAAGGAGACACAAAATTCACAGCAGGCTCCAGGCTCTGAGCAAGTGTTCAGCACGGACCCGATGCGGGGCTGGAACCCACGAACTGCGAGATCATGACCTGAGCCAAAGTCGGACACTTAACCAACTGAGCCACCCAGGCGCCCCTATACTTTGGCTATTGTTGATAGTGCTGCTGTAAACATTGGGGTCATTTGCCCCTTTGAAACGGCATCCCTGTATCCCTTGGATAAATACCTAGTAGTCCAGTTACTGGGTCATAGGGTAGCTCTATTTTTAATTTTTTGAGGACCCTCCATACTGTTTTCCAGAGTGGCTGCGCCAGTTTGCATTCCCACCAGCAGTGCAAAAGAGATCCTCTTTTCCTGCATCCTCGACAACATCTGTTGTTGCCTGAGTTGTTAATGTGAGCCATTCTGACAGGTGTCAGGTGGTATCTCATTGTGGTTTTGATTCATATTTCCCTGATGATGAATGATGTTGAGCATTTTTTCTTGTGTCCGTTGGCCATCTGGATGTCTTTGGAGAAGTGTCTGTTCCTGTCTTTTTCCCATTTCTTCACTGGATTATTTTTTGGGTGTTGAGTTTGAGAAGTTCTTTATAGATTTTGGATACTAACCCTTTATCTGATATGTCATTTGTGAATATCTTCTCCCATTCTGTCGGTTGTCTTTTAGTTTTGCTGATTGTTTCCTGGGACTTTTGAAGACTAAATACATGAGGCAAAAAAAGCACACACACAGATATGCACAGGGAACAGTGCCTGGGACACTTGGGATTTTCAGTCAATGTTGGCCTTGTTATCGCTAAAATGGGAGATGATGAGGCTTGCGGTTACTATGTGCTAGGAATGCTAAAGCCCTTTGAACTCCAGTTTTGAGAAATGTTTATATCAATCTTAAGAACAAAATAGTTAGTAGCAAATAAGTTTATTTGGGAATAAGGGAATTGTGATTCAGGACAAGCAAGCTATGGAAAACCATAGGCAAGTCTGAAGCTGAAGGGTCAGCTTTTATTAGATTTCAGAGATAAATCAACACAGATTAATTGCCTGCTTTGAGAAATTCTTTTAAGTCCCAGGCAGGCCCTTAATATCAGAAAAAGATGGAATATTGTGCAATATTAAAGACACTGAACAAGCTTTTCTTTCTTGTGAAGATTATAGGTTTCACATATCAATGTAATACCCATTTAGACTGAGTTACATAGAGTAACTAAAGTTACTATTTTTCAGGTTTGGTTTAGTTATTCAAAGTAATGGTTAGTTTTAAGACTAATCATTGCCTACTGAACTTCTGACTAGGGGGAATAAGTTTGAACAGCTGAATGAAATTGAATTAAGTTCTTTTTGGATTTAAGGGGAGGATAAAGTTTTTTTTTTTTTTCGGATAAAATCTTAGGAATATTTTTGATTTTATGATATTTTTTCTTTAACGAGAGAATTGGTGGGTTGGTTCAGCCGATGAAAGCTAATATCTATAATTTAGACCATTGTTTTTTCGTGGCTTACTTTCCCTATTGAAGATAGGGGTGTAAAAATAAAATTTCATTCTCTGGTATTTGTTCATCATAATTGTTGCCCATCTTACCTGACTTATAAGCTATGTACCCACATGCGTGGAGGCACACACTGAAAACAAGTTGACCATTTTGGATGCCCACTGTGGCCAGACATGTGCCCTGCATTGGGGATCCAAAGGTCAATAGGTTGGAACTTGCATGGTAGGAGAGAGAAACAGATGATGGGTGTGTGTGAGAAGAGTCTAGGAGGTCAGAAAATGTAGCATTAGCATTTGTGTGCCTGATGGGAATTTTAGATGGCAGACCTTCATTAACAGAATTTGACATTTTATCTTTAAAATTTCTCCTCACAGAGAGAAATCGGGAAGCTTTGTAGTTTGTAAAAGGACTCCATTCCTTCAACAAGCATCCTTCTCACAAACTGTTCTTGTTCTGCACAGGCAGAGCTGTTTCTGGTAGTCACATTCTCAAATAATGCTGCAGATTCAGTCTCTCAGGCATGGGCTTTGCTTTTTTTCTTGCACTGATGGTGTGTCGGACAGTTAGACTTCTCTGTAAAAACGTTCCTTTTTGGTTGTAGGATTGGCCGTGTGGATGACGCTGCCTTTGTTAACACTATACTTGAGCCAAGCTCGGAAGTAGGATGCAGCTAGTTTCAAAAGGTTTTTGCTTCCCCTGCAGGTGTGTTGAAGTACAAATTTGAAGGGAGAGGTTTTGGAGAATAGATAAGAACTACTATTTGTAAGAGCTAACATTTGTTGAGAACTTCCTGCATGCCGAACACGATTTCTGTTGACCCAGTATTGAACTCTGTTTTACGGTGGCTGAAACTTAGGCACAGAGTGTTAAAATAACTGGCCCAGGATTCTTAGACTGTTGGGGAGGAACATTTTTCCTTCTACCTTCTAGATTCTTTGGTCTAATTAAGTGGACATAATTAGGTTAACAGGAAAACAATTAGTTTTGTGCTTAAGGGAGACCCATAAAAATATGGGACTCCAGTGTAAGTCAGGCAGTTGAAGCTTTATACGCCGTCATAAGCTAAGGAATGGGATAGAGGGTGGGGGACTCAAAGGGGAGGAGGGTGATCCATAAGACAATAGGAGCAGATGTTTGGTCATTAGACGTTTGCCCCGCCATGCACATAGGTCATTCAGATAAAAGTTATCTCTGGTAATAACTCGCTCTCTGAGCCAGGCTCCCTATTTAAATTCTTTTAGGTAGTTAAGGGAGAGAGGGAGGTTCTTCTTGAGTGCTAGGTCTTGATTGCTTTTAGCTCAAAATAATCTATATGCCCAAATGGCATCTTTTGGGCTCCTGTATTATGCTTTCCTTCATAGCAAACCTAGCAGTCTGGCTGCAGAGCTCATGCTTTTAGCCACGATGCTACATCCATTACTGGAATGATACGGAGTCCTACATCCAGAGGTAATTCACATGCGGGTCATACTGATATTTTGTTCAAATCAGAATATGAGGACGTTGACACTTTGCCTAAGGAAAATCAAACTGAGATCTTTTACTTTTGACAATAAGATAGTGCTACGTGGGAGGGGATGAATGTCCCCCAAGATCCATTCCCCGTGGTTCATCCCCATGCTAATTATCACCCCCTATTGAGCCCAAGGAGGTGATATTATTCAGGCCAACTAGATAGAAACATACAGATCCTCTTATAGTGACTGGCATAGACTGAATGTTTGTTTCCCTCCACATTTATATGTTGAGACCTAATTCCCAATGTGGTGGTATTTGGAGGTGGGGACTTTGGGAGGTGATGAAGTCATGAGGGCTTTAGGGATTAGTGCCCTTTGATAAAAGTGACCCCAGAGAGCTTCCAATTCCTTTTACCCTGTGAGGACAAAGCTGGAAGACAGCGGTCTATGAACTAGGAATCTAGCTCTCGTCAGACAACGAATCTGTGAGCTTTCAAAACTGAGAAATAAATTTCTGCCGTTGATAAGCCACCCAGTTTTGTTGTTGTTGTTGTTGTTGTTACAGCAGCCTGAATGAAACAAGGTAGTATCGTGACACCGAATAGTGTCTATAACATTTGGGGAAGTCTTGGTAGCCTAGTGTATTACAATATGGGGGTGGGGGGAAACCCAAAAGAATATGGACTTTAGAAATGGGTTATGAAGTTGTAGGTTTTTGACCCTACTACAGATGTAGTTCCCAGTTCTTAATTACATCCGTGAAATGTTTCGGAATATGAGATTTGCAACTAAACATACTTGATTTGAGTCTTGGCTTAGCTATTGACTAGCTACGTGATCCCAGGTAAGTGCAGTACCTTCTTAGAGAGTGTTTCCACTTTTATAAGTCAGTGCCCAGTGAACAGATTTGTTCCAGAGGTTAATTGCTTGGCAGATGTTAATGACTAAATTGGATGGCAATAATTCCTCCTATGGGCAGGGTCTTCCATCATTGAGGAACTATGTAGCTCTTTTCTCACTCTGCCAAAACACCCATTCTTCTCTCCAGTGTATTCTTTCGATTTAATATTTGTTGAATAATTGAGTGTCTTGATTTAGTTAGGAAGATACAGTAAACTGTAAACCTCAGATTGTATCAAGGGCAAGCAAGAGAATAAGGGAATGTAGGGAACAGTCAGGGTGGTGTGGGGGAAGATCAGCCAGATATCTCTCTGGAGGTGATACATGGGTCAAGATATGGGGAAGGGAAGGAGCCGGCCACTTAGAGAAGAGAGGTGGGGAGGATCCTGGGCAGAGAATAGGGGCAGAAAATGGAGTGGCTGAGCCTAGTGAGAGCAGCTGGCGAGAGCTGGGGAGCCACCATCACCTTCAGAGTTGCCCCAGCTGTTCACAGCGATGTGTTCTCACCCCCATGGTCCGAGGGCAGGATAGCCCAGACTCCCTAATGTGACCGTCCCACAGTGCACCAAGGATCTGCATCCTAGTGGGGAAGAGTAAATTATTTCCTCGCAAAGCCTTCCTTTTAAATACTTCCAAAAATACTGTCCCCTTCTGTATGGTAAAAATTCCCTTTTCCCTGAACTTGGAAAGAAGGCTCAGGGTAGCGAACGAGCTGCCACACAAGTTACTAAAAATTACCAAAGAGAGTGTCCACGGCCCTTGTTCCCCTGGAGAAGTGAAGTGAACTCCATATGATAGAGCTCTTCTGAAGGTTTAATTGAAATACTGAGGTGTGGTAGGAGAGGACATGCATAGAAGCTTTGTCTCATTTAAAAAACACTTTTAAGCTTGTCAAAGAGATTTAAATGACTTACTCAAGCTCAAAGTCCTTGGTGTTACACTGTGTGCTCGGATCAAGTCCGTGAGGCTGTTTCTGTGGAGGGTTTGTGCAACTCTGGAGAAGCGAGCTAAAGTAGAATTAAAGTGGAAATAGACTGTGAGAGTAATACGTGATACTTGAGGCCCAATAGAGAGTATTGGATTGAAATGTTTATATTTCGATTCTTTTGAGGCATAGATAAATTCTACATGCAGTTTTTGACTTGTATGCTTTAGGTATTCACATCTGAAACTTAAACGTTCAAGTTTATTTGCCTCTATCCGTGTTTGTATTCCTTTGACCTATTTGACTCCTACCCTGACACTTTTAGTTGTGTGTTTGGGTAGGAAGGGGGAGTCCTGAAAAGCAACATAATGTGGGACACCTGGGTGGCTCAATTGGCTTAGCATCCGACTCTTGGTTTTGGCTCAGGTCATGTCTTGTGGTTTGTGGGTTCAAGCCCTGTGTCGGGCTGTGTGTTCATAGCGTGGAGCCTGCTTGGGACTCTCTCTTCCTCTTTCTCTGCCCCTCCCCTGCTTGCGTGAGCACGTTCTCTCTCAAAATAAATAAGTAAACTTAAAAAAGGCGACACAGTTGATGTGTTTTAACACATACCCAGGATTTGCTTTAATCAGGTAGGATAAGGCAGACGCAGAAATGATGTCAGAAGGAAGAAGCTTGTACTCACACTTCCCTAGAAGCAGGAGGCAGGACACGCCATGCAGGGCCACCTAGGGAAACACCGTGTCATTCTTGTGGCCGAGGGGGTGAGGGGAAGGCATGGGCAACAGCTGTCACTGTGGTAAGGTGAGACGAGGCATGATACGCAGATTTCGGCTGGGATAGTTGTAACGATCCCAGCAGCTCTGCGACATGGGACTGCCCCTGGTTGCCCGGTGTCTGACTCTGGGACGACACCAGGGCAGGTGTGATGTGTGAGAGCTCAGTGAAGCAAGCGGTTGGCGGGTGGGGGCTTCCGGTTGGTTGGTTTGCATATGGAGGATGTGGTCCTGGGAAAACTGCTTGCTACCTCTGGAGAGAAGGAGGGATGTGATGGCTATGGTAGGGAGCTAACACAGCTACCTCTGAGAGGGGAAGTCTTCTGTGATCAGTGATGCCTTAGATGCCAGGACATCAGGAATACAGAAAATGAGAAAATATAGTTAGAGTATGATGGGAAGCCTTTAGTTATCTGTAATCAAAGTGAGACCGAATCCACAGACGTTGAATAGCTTGTACTGGAGCAAAACACAAGGCCCAGGGGTGAGCTGAACTTCCTCAGACTTGAGGGAAGGGGTTGCTTTTCCCCCCTGGGCTCTGAGGAGAGGTCCTGAAGGATGGTTGGGAGAGCCAAGGGTTTCAGAGGGAAGTGTGATTACAGGAGAAGGGAAGAGAAATGCGCATGGTGAGCAGTGGTGGGAAGGCGTGCCTGGATGCAGGGTGCTGGACCCTTTTTAGTTTGAGGCTGGGGAGCATTAGGAGTTTATCAGCAGCGTGGAGGAGGAGCCAAGATGGCGGGACAGCATGGAAGCTTTGTGTGTCTGGCGTCCATGAAATACAGCCAGACCCACACCGAACCATCCTGCACACCTAGAAAACCGATCGGAGGACTAACACAACAATCCGCACAACCTGAACCACAGAATTCAGCAGGTGCGTGGCGGGGAGAGGTGAACCGGGGGAGAGAGAGAGGCAACGGAGGGCAGGGAGCCGCTTTTGCAGGTGGAGAGAGGACGCAGACTGGGGGGCGGGCGGGGGGGGGGGCAGAATACGGGAAAAGCACCCCTTCCAGAAGCAGCTGGAGAGGAAGTGGAAAGTTGGAAACGGCTGCAGGGACTAAACGAAGAAGGAGTTTATCAGCAGTGTGAGGCCAGACCCCATGCCCCTCACTTGGCCTCCTGATACTCCTGTTCAAAAGCAAAGCACTTTACTCATTTCCAAATACTAGTGGTTATTTGGATCGTGGGGGTTTTTGAATGTGGAAGTAGCCAGTATGTCAGAAAGGAGTCAGGTGCCCCTGTATGGGATAAATTCCGGGGCGCTAATTAGCAGGCGTGAGCTGATGAGGGTTTCCAATAGGCTATGCTGGCCTTGGGAGTGGGGGGGAAAAAAAGGAAACAATGGGGGGCATTTGGCTATATTAATTTATCCAGAAGAGACTTCAGGCTGGAAGCTTCATTGTAATGTCATTGTAATGTTACTGGCAAAACGGAAGTCCTATGAAATATCGAAGCCTGGAATGCTGCAGATGGGCATATGCTCATTTTCTGGTGAGGGGCTCTGTTACTGGCTGTTCTCAAATGGGATTGGAACCCATCAAAAGGAATTTAGAGTCTGGGGTTTAGCAGATCTGGGTTTGACTCCTCCCTCTGCCATTTTTGGAGGGGGGGGGTGGTGGTGGTGGTGATAAAGGATGAATTAAGCTGCCAGCAGTAACTGTTAGGTTCAGAAGAGAATGGTCAAACTCCAGAGGCGCGACTTCCTCTGCCTGAAACACTGACTAACCCATTTCCGCGTGCCCTCTGGGCTCAGGTGTCACTTTCTCCATGTCTGTGTTGTGTTACATGCTTGTTGGGGCTGTGGTACCTATCACTGCACCGTGTAATTGCCTGTCTCTAGACCAGCCTCGTGTTAAGTATGACGGTGTAGATACAGTGTTTCGTGGATATTGTTTTGCCGTTCCATTTAAAGAGGCATTGTTGGCGCACCTGGGTGGCTCAGTGGGTTAAGTGTCCGACCTCTGCTCAGGTCACGATCCCGCGGTTTGTGAGTTTGAGCCCCGCGTGGGGCTGTCTGCTGTCAGCACAGAGGCCGCTTTGGATCCTCTGTCCCCCTCTCTGCCCCTGTCCTGCTCGTGCACATGCTCGTTCCCTCTCTCTCTCTCAAAAATAAACAAACATTAAAAAAAAAAAAAGGAGGCATTGTTGAGGAACCTGAGTGGGGAAGTTTTAGTTTATTAGTTTGGAGGAGAGAGCACTCAGGGAAGATCTGACCACGCTTTCAGAGGTGAGGGCTCTGGGCTGCCTTGGCAGGTGAACATACTGTCTCAGATGTCCAAGCAGGGCTGTGATGTGGGGTGACACGTGTGGGTCTGCGTTCTGATACCGGGGCTAGAGAGGTATAAGATGCCATCTAGCTTCACCCCCCCACCTTTCATTGTACAGTTGAAACAGAGATTGTGTAACTAAGACACTTCCCCAGACTGGTGTGACAACTTAGGGACAGTTCAACCAGACATCCCCTGGTTGCTCTGGGGAGCATCTCCAGAACTGGGTACTGGTTGAGGTCAAACTGGTGATATATCCAAGTGGGATAGCCCCCAGGGGGGGCTGAATACAGAGGGAAACAATCTTCCCAGGTGTAAGGATGGAGAGGGAGGTCAGCATGGGGATAACAAATGAGCTGTGAAATAGTATTCCTAAAGAGCTTTCCAGTTTTAAGAGTTGTCCTGAAGTGGACGTTTGTTCTTTGGGCGAAATACTGAGCATCGATTCTATCTCTGGACCATTGGACCCAAATCCATAAGAACCAAGCATCTATTTTCACAGGGGGCCAGAACAAGACCTCATTTGCTCCGCAGAGAGAAATAACTTCCTCTTGGAAGCAGTAAGATGTGAGAAAAATACTTAGACACTCTGGATTCCTTCTCTTGTGGGTCTTTCAGAATTTGAATGCTTGCCATCTACCCTACAATGCTGAAATGGATGGTCACCCAGTGAATTTTGAAGAAAATTGAAGACCTCGGGTTAAAAAAAAAAAACAAAAACAAAACTACATGGATGGAGTCTGAATACTTAACTAGTTTAGGGTGCCATGTAGCTATGAGTTTGTCGTTGGCATTCGGTAAATACTGGCATGAAGATGAGCGGGTCTGTGCATCCTGGGCCCAACAGAACAGCTCAGGGCCAGACATGGTGTGTAGATCTTTTAAGAAATCTTCTCAGATAGGATATCGAGATCGTGAATTCATCATGCTCTAAGAGACTCCATAGAGCACCCAGGTATGTTATGTGCTGGAAAGCATGTTAGAAACATCCGATTGGGGATTTGCAGTCACTTTCCTGTACTTCATGCCAACGGAATATTTTCCAGTGGTGTTTTTTTTGTGTGTCCCACCACCTCCCGCGTAGTCAGGTTTTGGACTGAATATTGTCGGTATTCAATGTTGTGTATATGAAAGGTATGAGGATTCAACATTCATAGAATTTTTCAAAAGTTGGTATAGGATTTTGAAAGGGCACGACTGAATTGGTACCCTAGTTTAAAATTCTTCTTCATCTGCCGTCTATTCCATAGGGTTTTTTTTTTGTTTGTTTTTTTTTTTTGGAGTTGTAGTTACGAGGGATTATTCACGAAGAGCAAATTTTATTTTCCTTTCCCTTTTAGAAAGAATATGTGCCATTCAGACTGTCACTGTGTAATGTGATGGGAAAGGCCACTTACAATCAATACTCCCCTTCTCGTTCCTTCTAAAATCTTTGCTTGGGTCGGCCGGTGCGAGGCCATCTGAAGCTGCTAACTTTGGCCCATGTTCTCAGGATCACGCTGTTGATGAGGATTGACAGTTACTAAGGGAACTTCTGCTATATCTTCCCCTATGTAGGGTACTATCCCCATGGCAGTCCCTTCACCAAGAATAGTTGTCTTAAATTTAAACTTAAAACTGTGTCTCAGTTTTAAGATGATTGGATTGAGTGTGTCTGAGACTATCTGCTTTGGCCCCTAGTCTCAGGCTTGCAGATAATAAGACTTATTTTCTTTAGGTTTGTTAGCAAGGTTTCTCTCTCTCTCCTTCCCTCCCTCCCTCCTTCTCTCTCTCTCTCTCTCTCTCTCTCTCTCTCTCTTTTTTTTTTTTTTTTTTTGTCACAGCTATTTTCTTATCAGTGGACGTGGCTGGCCCGATCTTTATCTCTATTTTAAGAGACCTACTGGCATACATGTTTTCCTCTTTCTTTCAGTTTCTTTTATTAAAGCCACAAACACACCCTTGATTCATTTTTCTTTATAAGACCATTGTTTTCCCCCTTGGTTTCCATCCCTTAAGCTTAGAGTCTGGAGTTTAGTTAGTTACAAAGTCTGAATTGTAAAACCCTTTTGCATCGTACAGCTGGTAACGCGGGTCAAAGACACTTTCACATGTGGACTCGTGCATTAACCTCAGAGACTTCTTAAAATACAACCCACTAGGACTACTTATCCTTTTTATTTTAGTTCGCTCTCAACTCTTCATTTTTCTTGGCTTTCAGTAAATCCAACCTAGAGATACTTTATAATACATGCTTTCCTGGCTCTTAGCTCCTTAGTTGTGCTGAACCTTGTTGATGATGGGAGCCTGTCCATTTATTTCCCTTGCAGAACTGTTGCCATTATGTAACATTATATATTATATAACAATAAGATATTGTTATTCATATCAGACATTCTCTTATCTTTCTTCCGCACAGGTATTCCTTCTTGCCGTAGAATTATAAATTAGCCATACCTTTCTGTTTTGTTTTTTTTTTCTAACGTTTAATTTTTTGGGAGACAGAGAGAGAGAGAGAGACTGCGCGAGCCGGGGTAGGGGCAGAGAGAAGGAGACACAGAATCCGAAGCAGGCTCCAGGCTCTGAGCTGTCGGCACAGAGCCCGACTCGGGGCTCGAACTCACAAGTTGTGAGATCATGACGTGAGCCGAAGTCGGATGCTCAACCGGCTGAGCCACCCAGGCGCCCCGTTTAGCCATACCTAAGACCTGTGACCTAGAAAGGAAAAAAGTCTTCACTTAAGAGTGTAGGAAGGTTAAGTGGCTTCTACAAGCTGGAGCTGGGATTCGAAACCAGCTTTCCACATGCCCTGCCTGTGCCTTTTTCTCTTTTATTATTCAGAGGAAACTAGATCTAACAAATACTTGATTACTTTTCAATATAAAGGACCATTGCTTTTAGTTTTGCTTAAATTCTGATTTTGTGTTTATCGTGGATAGTACCTAATTCTGCTGTCCAGAGTCTTTTCTGATTTCATCGCTGAATGTTGCTTGTGCTCCAGTTCAGTGCCCTTTTGAGGGGCTCTGACATCTTTTCACCCCTGATCTCATCGTACGGATGATTTAACAGATGTGATTTTTGTCATGCCCCGAACACAAACCACTGATACTTCCACCCTTTTCGAATTTGATCGATATGTGGAACTGTCTGTGTTCAATCCCAACCTCAGTCTGTGCTGACTCCCTGGGGCTATGTGCCACCTGCCCAACCTACCATGGATCACACCAGGAGGCCATGACATGTCTCAGTCATTTGCTTATCTCAGAGAATGGCATTAAGACGGGTGCCACCCACCACTTTTGTCCCAAGTACTTGGGAGCAGGAATGGTCGTGAGCTGTGGGTCTGGCCAGTTAGACGTGCACGGAGGGCATCCAGGGACAGATAGATCACTTCGTGATAGAGGCACACGGCCTTTCTCCTAGAACGCAGCCGGGCATCTGAAGGGGGAGCCGCTGTTTTGGGACAATAGTGTGGCAGAATGTGAGGACACCCAGGATCTGGACATTTGTGGAGCCGCTGTGTTAGTGCCGGACTGCCTGCCTCTGGGACTTGCGTTCTGAGAGGAAAATCCCCTCTCTCCCCCAGGCGGCTGCGGTGACTAGGTGAATTTCTGTTTACAGGGAGCAGAATTCAGTTCCTAATTACGAATATTTTTTGTTTTAACCAGAGCATCTGCCTCTTCTCTAAGAGCTCGCATGCATTCACGTTTGCCTTTCAAAAACTCGGTTTTTGGCAGTAGTCCTTCCATTCTCCTTGGCTTTCAGTAAAAAGGATTTTCTCGGTAATGGCGTCTAATGTGCTTTTCACTTGAAAATTTGCAAGATTGAGAAATTGGCCACCATATTGAATAGATACTGTGGATGGGTCTTAGATCGACTTTTTGTGTTATGACCGTAGTCGTGTGACCGCTTTGCCACTAGCCCATAATAATGTCCATTCCTCAAACTAGACCTTATTTATCAAAACATGACTGGGGCTGCTAATTGGAATTACTAATCATGCCAAAAACTGTAGAAAAGTGCAGGTGTATTTCCCTAAAATGATGACTTACACAGATCAAAACACCAGACACTCATCTGAGAATTTGTACCACAGCATAAGGCGTATATGTATATGGCTTGAAGAAAAATCATTAGAGGCCCTTAAAGGGAACCACTTGTTCTGTATTATTTCATCCAGTAATCATGTTCAAATCTGCAATAACCATTTTTTTAAAAACAGGGAAACTTAGGTTTTTTAGCATTTCTATTTGTGGTGTGAATTTCCCAGGGAGAACAAGACAATTTGGGAAAAGAATATCAAGGTAGGAGTTAGTTACCTTACCAAATGTCAGGACATATACAAACCTACTGTCAATCCAAACGGTATGGGAATTGATGAAGATATCGTGGTGCTAAAAAACATGCCAATGTGTTACAAAGTGGTATTTCTATTAGGTGGGATAGATAATTATGCTGGTATCATTTATGAAATAATATGCCTGTCTGTCAGGGTAAAGACAAAATTGAGCTCCTTCCCATATCAGTAAGAATAAATTCTGATTGCAAAAATTAAAGACTGATACTGAAGATCTGTATAAAGAGGGGCACTTGGATGGCTCAGTTGGTTAAGCGTCTTACTCTTGACTTTGGCTCAGGTCATGATCTCACGGTTCACCGAGCCCCACGTTGGGTTGCACGCTGAGAAATGTGGAGCCTACTTGGGATTCTCTCTCTCATTCTGTCTCTCTGTCTCTCTGTCTCCCCCTCTCAAAATAAATAAACTTAAAAAATATATAAAGAGAATCTTGGAGACTACATTTCTATAATGGAAAGATGGAGAAAAATTTAAGACCAAACCAAGGTGCTGTAAATTTTGGGGGGACATATGCATTGTCCAAAACCCTTTTGTAAGTCAGTCCATTAAAAAATTCACTATACAAACAAGTGGTCTAGAAATGCATTTTATAGAGTTAATAATTAGCTACAACCAAGAATTATTACAGACAGACACTGAACAGATCACCGAACTAATAGGAAAATAGGCAAAGTGTATGAGGAAGTGATAATGGACCAAAGCCATGTGGCGTGCAAATGTATGAAAATATGCTCAACTTTGTTGTAATTGAGGAACTGCAGATTAATTTGGCAATATGTGTTATTTGGCAGAAGACTGAGTACTGTAAAATGACAATACCTGTTATTGGCGGGGATATGAAGATAAAGAATATTCCTGTATATTGCTGGTAGAAATGGGAACTTCTACAATTCTTTTGGGAAATAATTTGCCGTCTATTAAAAAAAATTTATGATCGTTTTGGAACAGAAAAAGGACATTAGGTAGTAGCTGAGGAAATCTAAAGTATGGGCTTTAGTTAATAATTTTAAAAGCTACATGATCCTTAGATTACCTTAAGTGGAATTAAGAATCTATCTCCTAGAAGTAAACTCACCGGCAATCATGGATCTGCACACATGGCTATTTACCATGACCTGTTTTAGGGTGTACAAGTCTGGAAATAAAGTAAATTCTCACCATAGGATGAATAAGTCAACGGAAGGATATTACATCGTCGTTAAAAATGAATTAGAGCTGTGCCCTTGACTTGCAAGGATTTTGCAGTGTTGAGGAAAGCAACACTCAGAAAATGGCATATTGTCCCATTTTTGTGGAACATGGCAACTATATATGAACACGTGTCCCTGTCTGTGTATGGTTTTATATACTTTAAAATTATGGAAGGGTATACGGGTTATTAAAATAACCACATATAGATGGTTTATGTATATGTATTGGGTTATGTGTATATCCACAGAGGCAGATTGACTTGGCACTAATGGAGCTTAAGGTTCAGGATATTTGCTCATTCTCAGGCCCTGGGAGGGAGCCGCCCACACGTTTATTTACATGGCCACTGATTTTTGTATAAGAAGTAGATTGAACCCGGATTGGGTAAGACGAGGGTCTCTTTTCAGTTGGACTTCACCCCTTATCACGCTTCCTCTTTTGTTAGATGGCATTGGAGTGGCATTGTAGGGATCTGGATAAGGAAAATTAGGAAATAACATCTTGTGTGGGTTTAGAGATCTATTTACGTGGCGTACAGTCCCTTTGGCGACTAAATTATTAACTATGTCCCAGTGTAGGAGTAAGGATCAGAGATGCTTCTGTTGCCAGCACCTTGCTTGGGGTTGTGGGAGGACAGTGTAGGGTTAGAAGTGTGTGGGTCACATTGGAGGGACGGTGTTTGAAAGGCATGGGGCCAGAAGCTAGTCTGTAGGAATTTCTTTCAGATTTTAAGTTTCATTCATAAAAGAAATTTGACAGAAGTTTCTCTGAATTTGACAGTCAAACATTTCACGAGATTACTGCTGTTCATGAATTGTGAAGTGAAAGAAATATCAAAATTTCAGTGAACAGTAACTTCTTAACCATTATTACAGGAAAGAGTGAATTGTCTTTTATGAAAACTGTTACAGAATTGTCCGGTAAGAAGTGATCTCAGCAAATGAAATAAAAGAATACTAGGGAAGAAGTATTGTAGAATACTAGACAGTTAATAAAAATACTGTATTTTCTGAAAGTTGCAATGCAGTATATTTCAGGTTTTATGAATGATGTTGTGATTCTCCCCCATCATTCTAGATAAGTATTGTTGTTTTTTTTATTTTGTATTAAAGCAGGATTCCCCAAGTTGTATGTATATTGTATACAAATTATATCCAGACCCCACAAGTCTGGACCTAGCTGTGGGTATATAATGAGTACACTAAATGAAAGGATGAGAAAACATTTTAGGATTACCTAGGAATGAACTACAATACATTGTGTTTTTCTATTAAATCTCCATGAGTGAATATACAAGGACCAATTATTAAACTGAAAAAGCAGCTTTAAAGTTCTTCTCCAAACATTGTTTTTCTGACAGTTTGCCTTAGAAAATTCCTGAGGATCTTGGTTTTCCTCTGGCTCTGACATGTGGCTCCTGTTTTCATTGCAGAGAACATTGCTGGCCAGCAGGGGGCACTGTGCTGTCAGTCTAGGTATGCAGTGAGCTCTGCCTGCAAAGCCCGTAAAGGTGGTGAAGAGAATAAATATTGATAGGGCTTTCCAGAGCTCCGGGTGTGTTAGAGGAAAAGAAATTACTTTCTCTTCCTGCCTCCCACCCCCCACCCCACGCTTTCTCTCTCGCATGCATGCACACTGAGTGATGAAATGCATATATTACAGATTGTGCATTGGGTAGACATGAATAGGGAAAAGCTTGCTAGAGAAGATGACCCCTTGGGCTGTTGGCTCAGAAGCGGAGAAGGATGTGGTTTGATGAAAAGAAGAAAGAAAGATGTTCTAGGAATTTGGCAGGGGATTAAAAGAAGCGAGAGAACTTAAACTAATACTCTTCGCCATAAAGTGATTTCTGTTTAAGGGGGAGGATCTTTACTCTCATTTTTCCTGTGGGCTGAGTTACAGGATAAAGACTCCTGTGCTGAAAGCCAGACTGCTCTTCCCAAAGGAATGACTATATAAAAGTTTTATGCTCTGAGTGTTGCACTGGTGTTTGTTTCTTGTTAGATTCAAGTAGGGTAGATTAGAATTTCCTTCCTTCTGTCCATAGCCTCGGGCCGGGTTGTTGCTGGCGGAAGGAAGGGGCCGTAGGGAATAATATCAGATATGAGTGGTTCCTGCAACATTTTGTGGTGGGAAGCAGTGTAAGAATGAATTAGGTCTTTAACCTAATTTCATGTTCTGATAAACAGCTTCTTATGTATGCCATTTCTAAAATTAGCCAAAAATAAAAGAACTGATGGTCCCTTGACAATTAAGTCTGGCTACTACTAACCTTTATTTAAAATATTAAGTTACTATTAAAGTAGTAACACATGAGTTGTTAAAAGTTGAAATAGGTGTGGAAGCTTACCATGAAAATCAATAGTCTCCCTCCCCATCTCTCCCATTCTGGTTCTGTTCCACCAAAGGCAACCACTTTGAACTCCTTCTGCTTTTAATTCTTTTGTGGTTTCCACCATATTTATTTTTTATGTTTATTAAAAAAAGTTTTTTTAACGTTCATTTTTGAGAGACAGAGCACAAGCAGGGATGGGGCAGAGAGAGAGGGAGACAAAGAATCCAAAGCAGGCTCCAGGCTCTGGGCTGTCAGCACAGGGTTCGATGCGGGGCTCGAACTCACAAACTGTGAGATCATGACCTGAGTCGAAGTCAGCCGCTTAACTGACTGAATCACCCAGGTGCCTCTATATTTCTTTTCTTTTTTTATTTTTTTGAGAGAGATAGCATGTGAGTGGGAGAGGGGCAAAGGAAGAGAGCAAGAATCCCAAGCAGGCTCCACGCTCAGCCTGGAGCCTGACGCAAGGCTCAATCTCATGACCCAAGGATCACAACCTGAGCTTTAAGCCAAGAGCAGGACACCTCTGTTTCCACAATAGTTCTAAATAGGTTTAGAAATAATCTTTCTGAATTCTCTTGTAGATAAATATTTAACTTCTGACTTTGGTGCCAAGTACTGACGTAGTATATTGTGTTTATTTTTTTCCTAGTGTAACTTGCCTTTTCTTCCTCATTTTTCTACTACATTTTTTTTTTTTTACATATACTTGTTTTTGCCTTCAGATCACTATTATACAACCTCTCTATATATTGAAAAAAAGATCTCTCAGAATAGTGTCTCAGTTCTATTTGTTTTTCCCCCCAGAGACCTCTTTCTCAGGTAAACTGGCTGTTGTGTGGATGTATTGTAAAATGATCATAGAACTTTCTTGATGTTTTGTTGAGTTGAATTCCCTATTTTTTTTGATAGTGTGTTAGTGTGTTGTTTTATTTATTGATTAATCCCTAATATTGTTAAGCCCATTTTGCAGTAAACAGTTTCCTAAGAAAGCTTACATGAAAGGTAAATTTGAGTGTCTGATAGTTTGGCTAGGTATAGAAATCTAAAGTGTTGCTCTAGCTGAATTTATGTTAAATTCAATGTGATATTTTTTCTCCTTTATAAATAAGTTATTTTTACAGTCTTGTGTTTTTAATAAAAGGATATTTGGTATTCTGTAATTTCAGATTTTTGAATAGGTCTCTCGTTTTGGGTACTTAGTGAAGCCTTTCAATCGAAAACTTTATATCTTAGAATTCTGAGAAATTTTCTTGTATATTTTTTAAAAAAATGTTCTCTTTGTCTTACTTTTGTAGAGCTTATAATAGTTGGATATTGAGTCTCACATCAGTGCTCTTAGGTCTCTAATTTTCATCTTTTTTCTATTTTTTGATATATATTCACTTTTATATTTCACTTCTATGATTGGATTATCTTAGGCTGTCATACTTGTAATTCCTAATAACTCTTTCATTCTGTTACATTTAAAAAGTAGCGTCTTACCCTGGTTTTAGATGAATGTACTCTGTTCTTACAACTCTGAGGATGTTAGCATTTTAAAAAGTACTCTTGGGGTGCCTGGGTGGCTCAGTCGGGTAAGCGTCTGACTCTATTTCAGCTCAGGTCGTGATCTCATGGTTCATGAGTGCGAGCCCTGTGTGGGGTTCTGTGCTGACAGTGCAGAGCCTGCGTGGGATTCTCTTTCTCTCTTTGCTCCTCCCCTGCTTGCTCTCTCTCTCTCTCTCTCTCTCTCAAAAAATAAATAAACCAAAAAAAAAAAAAAAAGCATTCTTCTTAAAGTTTGCCGCATTGTGTTTCCTCAGATCTTTTCTTTTTCTCTTTTCATCTTTGAATGTCTTTTTCATAATTGCAACTTTCTACACATACTTGGTAATCTTCCAAAAAGCATAGACAACTGAGTGGTGCTTTATGAGCATGGGTCAGATAGCAAGCTCTGCTTTAGGAAGGACTTTGAAACATTGAGTATATGGAGAATTTTTTTTCTCTTCCTGTGAGGTTTCAGTGTTTGCCTAGGGCATGATCTTTAGCTCTCCAGCCATGGGTATAGGGCTCTAGCTCTGTGACGTTTCTGTGCCGCCAGAAGCAGGGGCCCTTCCAAGAAAGGAACAGGGCTGCTTTTCTTAAGCCTTTGCTTTTAGCCCTTTATAGTTTTATCTCCTGAAGTTTCCCCAGATTCTTAACCCTGATCTCCTGGCTTGGCTCCTCTGAGTAGAGACTTTAACTGTTTCCCCTTGCTTTTCCCCCTTGCCTCCATTCTTTTTCCATTGTTGGTGTCTCCACCTCCTGAACCTCCAGTGTTTTGTAGGCTAACACCCCTCTCTCCCTGTCCACAGGCCCCTCTGACACACTGGGGTGTGCCTGTCTCTGTCCTGCCTGATAAGTAATGGTGATGGTTCATTTTACGTATATGCCATGGAGTGCCCAGATGTTCGGTCAAATATTATTCTGCGTGTTTCTGTGAGGGTGATTTTGGATTATATTAACATTTGGATCATACGGTAAAGCAGATTGCCTTCCCCAGTGTGGGTGGGCTTCATCCAATCAATTGAAGGTCTAAATCGAGCCATAAGGCTGAGTAAAGTGGGAGCCCCTCCTGCCTGACAGCCTTTGAACTGGGACAGCGTCTTTTTTTTTTTTTTTTCCTGCCTTCAGACTGGAGTTCCACTACTGGATGTCCAGCTTGCTGACCGAGGGTTAGGGACTTGTCAGAATCTATAATCTTGTGAACAATTTATAATCTCTCTCTCTCTCTCTCTCTCTCTCTCTCTCTCTCTCTCTCTCTCTCTCTTTCTCTCTTTCTCTCTACATATACATCCTGTTGGTTCTGTTTCTCTGGAGAATCCTGACTAATGCAGTGACCCTCTTGCTAGAACTGAATTATTACTCTCTCAAAAATGGACTGACTTATCTTCTCAGAAAATAGTTCTCAAAGTAGAACCTGTTCTTCTGTCTCAGCCCAGGGCCTTTCCCCAAGCAGTGTTGCCCTCTGGAGGTGTTCCCTTGCTGCGGCTCCTAGAGGCACGTGCCCAGCTTTCTCGCCAAAAGCAGACAGGAGTCTATTTTAGGAAAAAAAAAAAAAAAAATCTCCCCTGCTGATGATTCCATTTCTCATTTTGAAAAACATGGTTGTATATTTTTACATTCCTTTCTAATTTATGGTGCCTGGGTGGATGAGGATGATAAATGTGTGTGTCCATTTAACAGTTGTGAGTCAGAAACCAGGTCCTTAACGTTTTTTTTTAATGTTTATTTTTGAGAGACATAGAGCACGAATTGGGGAGGGGCAGAGAGAGAAGGAGACACAGAATCTGAGGCAGGCTCCAGGCTCCGAGCTGTCAGCACAGAGCCCCACACAGGGCTCGAACCCACCAACCGTGAGATCGTGACCTGAGCCGAAGTCGGATGCTCAACCGACTGAGCCACCCAGGTGCCCCGAAACCAGGTCCTTTTTGGATTGAGCCTTTATGTGTGGGGCTTTAATAAAATGCTCTGTTCCTCATGTCTCTGTGAAGTTTCAGGTAGGCAACTACACGGGTGTGTGCACTTTATGAAAAGTTGAGCTGTATACATGGTTCCTCATGCATACCAGAAAGTGCAGAAGACCTAGCAGAAAAGCTTGAGTTAAACTTAAACATTTGAATGAAGGTTTGCAGGTACGTGTGAGTCACAAAAATGATATCGCTCACCTTGGGTTTTGATATCCGTAAACTTCTTGGACTCTTCGTAGCACACAGGACTGACAGATTTTGCTTTATCATCCAGACCTTGGTGAACTTTTTGTGCATTCCACACTAGTGAACCCTGCGTACTCCTCACCACACCTCCTGCTGATTTTCCTGTTTATCCGTGGCTAGGATCCCATGTAGACCTGGCTCATCTTTGGAGTTCCTAGGCTCTGCCTACTTGGGAAGTGACCTTTTTTGACTAGTTTTAACCTCCTCCTGGGACGAGCGATACCCCTGCTTCCATGGAACCTCTGCAGGCTTTAGGTGCTTCTACTTTGATGACTCTGTTTCAGAGTCCTGTCACACCTTGTTTGACTTGTGGTATGTCAGCCCCCAGAGCAGCCTTAAATATCCCTTTTGATTGGGTTTATTTCCTTGGGTTTGGAAAGAACATCGTGAATTCTGAGTGCAGGGCCAAAGGTAGAATTACATGCAACAGACTTCGACCTGTTTTGCTGGTCCTGGGGCGGCAGTAGGATTGGGCTTCGTTTGTGACTCCTGTACCTGTTGGTGTCGAGGTCAGGTATTTTCATGATAGTTGGTGTTTCTTTTTATTCAAGATAGAATCTCCTTGAAGGCGGTCCTTTTCGCTTTGCTTTGAATGAGAGTCTCCCAGCTTCCCTTCCTTTGATTTGATCTCAAAGTTCGCAGGTTTTCAGGTAAAGCAATTGAACCAAACCTACTTCTCAGTGATGCTACATCTGGAGATAGTAGCTATAAGCAACCGGTGTCTTGCATTTGGAACTGCGTATCTCAGAGTTGTCCATGGGCGAAGATTTGCCTGGCAGCGTGCTTTGTGCTCAAAATGTTGTTGTGTCTCCGTTCTCTTCTCCCCTGGCCACATTTTCATCGAAGTATTGAAATAAACGCTTTGTGCCCAGAGGCATTTATTGAATGATGCGTTATGTGTTACAGAAAAGAACATGCTAAGAAGGTCTGTGTCAGCTGTCATAAAGTGCTATGAAGAAGTGTGTTACTTATACCACTAGCCCAGGTCCAATTACTACATTCTGGGGACAGGCTATGAGATAAGGCAGTATCTTGCACTTTTTCCCCAGCTATGGAAGAAGAAACAGGAAGAGTGTTGAAAATAGAGATTTTCAAAAGTGTTGAAAATAGTGTTCTCCTATGAGCTTTGCAACTGGTGGAATTGTAATAGTTCAGGAAGATGACGTGAGCGTTTTTAGTGAAGTGGTCCTAGCCCTGTTTATCGGCAGGGATTTCTATACTGGAGAGGATTTCCTGAACATAATTGGGGGGGGGGGTGTTGGTTGGCAAAGCATCAGGAGTCCGTGCTAGATGGGGAAGGCCATAGGCTTTGCTGTCCATTGGTCCATCCTTTTGGTTGTGTGTATACCTAAGGGGGATTTACTGCTCCCATTTCAAAGTTGAGTGTTAAGCTAGTTTAATTTCTGGGTTTCTGGAGGCTCGTTTTAGGGGGAAGTTACACTTGGATTAGTTACTGCGTTTTAGATTTGCCTTTAGAGACCAGTTGTCAATTTTGGTGTTTCTCACAGCCAGAAAATCCTAACTCAAGCGTCATGTCTGGGTTTTCTTTTTTTTTTTTTTTTTTTTAACGTTTATTTATTTTTGAGACCGAGAGAGACAGAGCATGAACGGGGGAGGGTCAGACAGAGAGGGAGACACAGAATCTGAAACAGGCTCCAGGCTCTGAGCTGTCAGCACAGAGCCCGACGCGGGGGCTCGAACTCCCGGACCGCGAGATCATGACCTGAGCTGAAGTCGGCCGCTTAACCGACTGAGCCACCCAGGCGCCCCGTGTCTGGGTTTTTTGTGCTGAGTTCAGGCGATGAGACTTCTGGAATGCTTTGTGATGTGTGGCCGGTGTAGCTCCAGACCCACGTGTTTGCCAGGCCCTGTTTCCTGTAGGGGTCGTTTCCCAGACTCTCCAGGTGCTAAGAGTGCCCAAGGGGAGCGTGCCCCCCCCCCCCAGACACGTGACCCCTGCTGAGCCAGGTTTCCCCAGGGGAGGGGGTTTGCAGGTTGCTGCAGTTGTCAGCTCTTGTCTTCTTGGAATCCAGAGACCTCAGGTTCTCGAGATGAAAAGGCCGGTGTCTGACTCAAGTGGTCTGTCCGTACTTCTGCGCGTGGTTCCGCCCACGTTGGCCCTTCCCTGCGTCTCCCACGGAAGGAACCACGGGAGCGCTCACACTCCCCGCTTTGCCCTTGCTGTTCCCTGCTTCTGTGGTGCTCTTCCCTGCTGTGCCCACGTGGATGTTTCTGCTGCTTCACCTCCCTCAGGGCTTAGCGCAGCCTTCACCTTCTTGGTGAAACATGTGCTGATCTTGCCGTTGAGGATCAACCCCCTTTCCCCAGGCCCCGCTCGCGTACTTCTGTGTCCCTCTTCCCCGATTGATTTTCCTCCACGGTGTTTATCACATCTATTCTGTCCTGTTTTGTTTTCAAGCTCCTTTTTCCTCTAGAATGTAATTCCCATGAGGGTATGCAGTTTTGACCGGTCGGTTCCCTGTGGTGCCTGACACAGTGCTAGTACCCGGATGGGGCTCAGTGAATATCCGTGGAAGGAAGGTCGGACGGATGTTTGACGAGCCCCTGGTCATTGCTCACGTCGCCCAGTTTTGGCAGACGCTGCTCTAACATGTTTAGAGGGAATCCGAGTGAACCACAGGAAATGCCTGTTTTCTCCTGGTCACTTCTCCCCATTCCCCAGGCTCTACGATGTGCTAACTACCTATGGTGCTTGGAGCCAGTGCCCGTCCTTGCCGTGAACAGCCATGTCCGCAGGCGTGCTGACGTGTGGTTTGAGTGGGCATCTTTTGGGGCCGACTCGTTCACCTGGGTGAACGGATGCTTCTTTTGGGAACCTCCTTAATTGGCCCGTTTCACCCTGTGTATGGTTCTTAACTCTGGTACGGGGACCGGATGGTAGATGTCTCTCCTCCTTGTTAGGTGTTGTAGTGTTCACCTGGACTGACTTCAAAAAGGAGATTTGAGCAAAGCTACCTGTTCAAGGGTGGTTGCCGGTCAGGGTATGGTCCTTGGACCAGCACCGTTGACCTCACTGGGAACTTGTTGGCAATGCAGAATCACAGGCCCACTCTAGACCTACCGAGTCAGAACGTGCACGTATTGGTTAGTTTTACGTGCAACTTGACCCGGCCGTGGTGCCCAGGTGTTTGGTCAAACATTATTGTAGATGTTTCTGTGAAGGTGTTTTTGAATGAGATTAGCATTTAAATTGGTAGACTGTGAATACAGATGATCCTCTACTTTGGGTGGCCTCATGCAGTTAGTGGAAAGCCTGAACAGAACGAAGTCTGCCTTTCCTGGACGAGAAGGAATTCCGCCATCAGACAGCCATCAGACGTGAAAGAGCACGTTAGATCTTCCCCTGGGTCTCCGGTCGGCTGGTCCACCCTGCAGACTTTGGACTTGTCAAGCCTCCACAATTGGGCGAGTTCCTTAACATCTCTCTTTCCCTGTCTCTGTGTATACACTTCTGTTGCTTCTGTTTCTCTGGAGAACCCCAACGAATCCATTTTAACAAGGTCCCCCAGCAATTTATATGCATCTTTAAGTTGGGGAGGCACTACCCTAAACTCTTCTGGTGGAAGGATTTTGAGGTGCTTGCCTTTAGCGGGTTGTAGTTGTGTGTCTCTAAATCTGTGCCAGGACACATCAGGGTTGTCTGTCAAGACGATTGTTTTCAGGCTACGCAGTAGCCATCTCTTAGACCCATGTCGGTTTCTCTGAATTACTGATTACACTCATCCTGTTTCAGTATGAAAATATCTTAGACTCACTTTTCTAGTCTGACTAGAATAAAAGTTAGTATGTTTTCCTCCCACATCTTACCTTTGGTTTTCTCACATAAATGGGATCTCTGTCTACTCCAGACCTTTACGGCATTTCAGAGACAGGTGGGTCCTCTTACGCACACTTAGTATCTTACTGAACTGGGAAACGTTCACGCATAGACGGGGTCGTGTACCGTCAGTGTGAGTGTGTCTGTTCCATACAGATGCAATCTGGGGTTTATAGTCACACTACTTTATAAGATGCTTTTTCGTCTTCAAGTATGTGAATTTTCCTGTTTTCTTTATGACAAATGTTGTTTGCTTTGTTTCAGTGGTCAGTACACCATAAAGGAATACGTGATGTTCTGTTTGAATTTGTCCTCTAAACTGTAGTTAAGAGAACTTTATACCGTAACTTTATACAACATGTACTGTCGTGTACGTGAACTTGATATATTTTCCCTACTCTTTAATGAGCTTGATTGCAGCTAGTTTGTTCTGTCTGGCAAAATTTTACAGTGACGTCTTATACCCCAACGGGCTACATAAATGAATGGGGGCTCCATGCAAACGTATTTTCTAGCTAGTTGAGTGATATCCCTTCAAGTGTCAGAATCTTTAAGTTTGAACGGTCTTAGAAGTGGTTTTCATGTAATTGTCTATATGTATATTTAATACTGTAAGCAGACGAAGGCTAAAAATAATTCTGAGGATGACTCCAGTGTGTATTGTGAAACACAAGGCTGATGTACCATGGGGATGATCTTTTCTGAGACAGTAGCAGTAAATGGTACATGGGACAGTCTCCTGTTTCCCCAAGTGACCTTAAGATGCTATATTTTTTGAGTTGCCTGGCTTTATTATTTTGTTGTTGGGACTTATAGCAGTATATATGCCCCTAGTGTTCTGTCTCCTGAGGCATTTGCTCTTCTATTTTGGTGTTTCTGATTTGTTGTGTATTTGTGTGTTGTGTTGTTCTGCTGGATAATCTTGCTGTCATATATTTCAGTTAAGAGTTGGCTCAGATAGAACTACCCCATGATCCAGCAGTTGCACTGTTAGGTATTACTCAAAGGATACAAAAATACAGATTCAAAGGGGGGTGTATGCACCCCGATGTTCATAGCAGCATTATCAACAATAGCCAAACTATGGAGAGAGCCTAAATGTCCATCGACTGATGAATAGATAAAGCAGATGGGGTATATATGTATACACACACACACACACACACACCATGGAATATAACTCAGCCATCAAAAAGAATGAAATCTTGCCATTTGTGATGACGTGGATAGAGCTAGAATGTATTAATGCGAAGTGAAATAAGTCAGAGAAAGACAAATATGATTTTGCTCATAGGTAGAATTTAAGAAACAGATGAACATATAAGGGGGGGGGATAAAGAGAAGAAAGGGAAACCACAAAAGATTCTTCATGATGGAGAACAGACAGGGTTGATGGAGGGAGGTGGGTAGGAGATGGGCTAGATTGGTGATGGGTATTATGGAGGGCACTTGTGATGAGCACTGGGTGTTATATAAGTGATGAATCATTGAGTTTTCTACTTCTGAAACCAGCATTGCACTGTATATCCCCTAACTTAAAGTTTAAAGAAATATTTAAAAAAGACAATTTAAAAAAAAGAGTTGGCTCAGAATTAGGTCTTCAGAAGGCAAACTAGGAGTCAAGCGGGTACTTCTTGTTGGTAAGCCTTTGAGCAGCCAAAGGAAATCTGGTTCATTTGGCCCCTTCAGCTTCTCACTTTATGCCTTTGGATTATTTCATTGTTCATTGATTATCTGCTATGTAGTGGGAACATATGAAGTTGAAGTAAGCATCTTAATGTTCCCAGAATCTATTTTGGGGATGGATAAATATAATACAGAGCAAAGCAGAGACCATATAATGTAGGGACAAACACCATCCTGTGGGCTTGGAGGAAAGAGTCTGTGATTTGACCAAATTTAATGGCATATATAAGATGGGAAGGGCAGTTTAGTTACGGAGAGACCATTTGGGTGAGAGAGGATGTCGCAGGTGGAAACAAAAATGGGGACATCTACAGATTCAATACAATTTTTATCGAGATCTAGTGGCATTTTTTACAGAAGTGGAAAAAACACTGCTAAAATGATATGGAACCACAAAAGACCCTAAATAGCCAAAGAAATTCTGAGAAGGAAGAACACAGTGAGAGGCATTACACTTCCTAAGTTAACGCTATACTCTAAAGCCATAGTCCTCACGACAGTATGGTCTTGGCATAAAAACAGACAAATAGATCAACAGAACTGAATCAAGAGCCCAGAGATAAACCCGAGTATATATGGTCCACCGATACTTGGAGAGGGAGCCAAGAATTCTCAAGGGAGAAGAGACCATCTTTTCAATAAGGTGCTGGGATAATTGGATACTCACATGTCAAAGAATGAAACTAGACCCCCATCTTACACCACTTACAAAAATTTAACTTGAAGTAAAGACTTAAGCGTAAGACCGCAAGCCATGAAACTCTTGCCGGAGAACATAGAAACAAGCTCGTTGGCGTGGGTTTTCGTGATGATTTTTTGGATGTGACCCCTGAAACCCAAGCAACAAAATAAAAAACAAGTGGGACTACCTCCAAGTCAAAAGCTTCCGCCCAGCCAGAGAAACCATCAATAAAGTGAAAAGAGAATCTGTGGAATGGGGAAAATGCATTTGCAAACCAAGTATCTGATAAGGGGCTAGTATATAACATACATAAAAGACTCCTACAACTCGATGGAAAGAAATGTCAGTTGAAAAATGGGCAAAGGACCCGAATAGGCACTTCTCCAAAGAAGATAGACGAAAAGCCAATAGGCACATGAAAAGATGCTCAGCATCACTAGTCATTAGAGAAATACAAATTAAAACCATAAGGACCCTATCACATTACACGTATTTGGATAGCCAGCATCAAAAAAAGATAACAAATGCTGGCATGGATGTGGAGATATAAACGGGTGCAGCCACTGGGGGGAACAGTATGGCGTTTCCTCACAGAATTAAATATAACTACCCTATGACCCATCAGTTCAACTTTGGGCAATATAGCAGCACTGTTTAGTCAAGACATGGAAACAGCCTGTCTGTTGATGGGTGAATGGATGAAGAAGTTGTGGTATATACATAAAGTGGAATATTACTCAGCCACAGAAAATGAGGGAGCCCTACCATTTGAGATGTGGCTAGACCCCGAAGGCATGTGAAGTAAGTGAAGTAAATCAGAAAAAGAGGACATAATGCATGATCTCACACGTAGAATCTAAAGAATCCAAACCCAAACTCCTAGAAAAAGATGAAACCTGTAATTACCAGAAGTGGAGGGTGGGAGGAAGGAAATTGGATAAGGTGGCCAAAAGTTACAAACTTCCAGTTAGGAGATAAACAAGTACAAGGAATGTAACGTACAACATGATGGCGATAGCTACCGCTGCTGTATGGTAGATATGAAAGTTAAAGTTCGCTTGTGCCCATATGAGAAGACGGGTGTTGGCTGAACCTGTTGTGATAACCACTTCACGATAGATGTAAATCAGAGCATCATGCTGTGCACCTTAAGTTATACAGTGATGCATATCAATTATTTCTTAGTAAAACTGGAAAACAGTTCCAAGCAAGCGTGAGTAAAGGATGTGATAGGAATGGAGATTTTTCAGGTGTGGTTGACCAAAAATAAAGCTCCCACCTGTGGTAGGTATCCAGAGGGATACCTTCCTGGTACCCAGGGCATACTTTATGGAATTAACTTGCTGCATTGAATCGATGGCTTTCTGTTAAGAACTATCATGCATCACAAATCATGGAGTAATAATTCTACCCCGCTTGTGTGAATTACCCAAGGTATTTCTATCTACTTCAGTGTTCGTATCTTCTGTATGTGGAATGTGTACCTCTTTCTGTTTTGCGATCCTTGAGACATGTCTTCCTTTAACTAATATTCTTGATGTGCTTACTATAGCTCCCAGAAGGTGGACAAATTTCCCTGCTCACACCGTGTGAATAGTAAATATGTCTAAATTTGAAAACAAAGATCCCATTGGAAGATTTTCTTGTCAGGTGTGTCCTTTTACAAGATTTTGTAAAGGGCCAGCATGGCAATTTTCTTGTCCTGAAGTTTGAAATACTTTATTTTTAAAACCACTTGTAAAATTCTTGAAACTTCATCTTCTTGCTTTTTAGAACTTAGGTTTGTAACCGACGCTATCATTTTTCTTTGTCCTTTCAGTACGGCCAAGTACAGCGTGTTGACGTTTCTACCTCGATTCTTGTATGAGCAGATTAGAAGAGCTGCTAACGCCTTCTTCCTCTTCATTGCCTTATTACAGGTAATGTTTTTAAAAAAGTTATTTAAAATTCATAATGCTAACTACATGCAAAATGAGACTTTGCTCAAAGGTCACGTAACTGAAAAAGTGTCATGATGCTTGGATGTAATTTGTCCCCTTATCCAATCATTGTTTCCATGAAGAAACATGATCTTTGCATAAAGGGAGACTTATCTAGATATTGCTGGGAGGACAGTGGCAGTTACTGAAAAGACGCCTTGAAAAATGGCCCTCGGGTGATACTTTTAACCCTCTTTCTGTTCTAAACACATAACAATGTTGGATAAAATTCTTAAAATAAGTAAAACATGTACTTAGTTTTTAAAATGTAATCATTTTGGTTTAACAAGTGGAACAGAACTTCAAAGAGTGGTGAGTGTCCTATTTTCTTTTACATAGAGAGGATTTTCATTTAAAAATCTTAATTTTGTCAGCTTCCCTCTTTTGGTCTCTTACAGCAAATTCCAGATGTATCTCCAACAGGAAGATACACCACCCTGGTGCCATTGATCATTATTTTAACAATCGCAGGCATCAAAGAGATTGTAGAAGATTTTGTAAGTTTTTGCTTTCATACAATAAAAATGTTGTATAAGTTATATAGCTTATAACTTATCTGTTGCTTTGGGTTTTTTGTTGAAGACAGGAAACTGGTCGACAGCTTAACTAGCCTGTCAAGGCCCACGATGGTGTTTTTGGGGAGGGAACGTGGACACACAGTGTCTTAAATCCAACGGCACAGAAGTGGTTCAAACTCTATTTTCTAATGTTAGCTCTGAGGCCCCTCTTTGATTTTCATCACTAATGTTCCTTGTGTCCTGCTTTAGAGCTTGTTAATTTGGGTAGTGAAAGGATTATATTGCTGCCTACTATTGCGGCATTGGGCTGGCTGTGGCTGAGGTACTTTTATGAGTCTTTCCCTCATATTAATCTCCGTGTATTTCCAAGTTCATTGGCTACAGCCGTATTCATGCTTTCTCCCCTTTTCTCTCTCCACCTGTGGTCTTGTCTGCATAGTCTTTCTCTTCCTCTCCACTCCTCACTCCCTCAACCCATTTCTCTCTCTCTCTCTCTCTCTCTCTCTCTCTCTCTCTCTCTCTCTCTCTCTCTCCTTCTCCCTCCCTCCCTCCCTTCCTCCCACCCCACCCCACCCCCTGCAGTGTCTGTGGCTCTCTCCTTCTCACACACACATACACTCACACACACGTACATTTTTCTGGGAATCGGGAAACAAATGAATGGAATACAAATCAAAGGAAACGTACTTTGTGCCTGAAGTACTTTACCAATAAAATGAATTCGGTTGTTGTTGGGTTTATCATCCTGAGTAATTTTTTAGTCGAGCCTAAAACAAACAAGGAGTGAGAAGTTTCATACTTCAGAGTGCTCGCTCCTTGTTGGAGCCAAAAGGTCATGGTTGACACCTGCATCCACATTTGCTACATTTATCTACTGAATTCAAGCGACGCTGGGTCACAAACCACCGAGCTGAATTTTATAGCATTAATGTTGCTGCCAGTCGGTTTCCTCGTGTCCTGTTTCTTTCCTGATCTATTGTTTGTTGTTTCAATTATTCATTTGGAACTTTTGAATCTAAGAACGTTCTTTCTTTCTTGTAACAGAAGCGGCATAAGGCAGACAATGCAGTTAACAAAAAGAAAACGATAGGTAAGACGCCAGGCTGAGTCCCTTTTTCCCCTGGAAAACCTAAGACCTGCATTTAAGGCATTTTAAATTAGTAGCTAATGGTACCGAGATAAGTCGAGGGAAGTGATCTATAAAACATTTTCAGGAGCAAAATTACAAACCAGTCCAACAAAAGTGAGTCCTGGCTCTTAAGATTTGAACAGAATTGGTGTATTTTCAAAAAGGTGGTAGTTTTCAGGAGCTAGACATATTTTATGTCCAAGAATTCACATCCTTGATTTGTAATTGCGTCCTACCTCTCTCTTTTACTCTATTGATTTCTAGAACGTTAGATGTGTGTGTGTGTGTGTGTGTGTGTGTGTGTGTGTGTTTACATCTGGTAACAACAGGGTGCTATTTTTCTTCTGGGATAAACAGGACAAGATTTAACTTACATGCATATATCTATACTTATGTGTACGCATTAACCTACATATGGGACACAGATTTGGGCTCCATTTTGGGGAGTGGTGTGGTATACCTTTATGTCTAACGATATGATCATGTTGGAAGTAACAAGTGGAATTGTAAAAGGAGCCTTTTAGATTTTGGAAAGCTGGTTTTATTTTGATTATCACCGATGTTGATTGAAACATTTTTTTTTCTTTTTCAGTGTTAAGGAATGGTATGTGGCATACCGTTATGTGGAAAGAGGTAAAAACGAATTTTAAAGATATGCCGGAAAGTACTGGCTTGGGGACTTAGAATTAATTGTTAGTATTGATTGCAGTAGATAAAGTTCAGGTTAAGACATCAGTCCTTTCCAATGTAAGTTTTACATTGTGGAGTTTCCCACGAGGTTTACTTAGAACTGCTCCTTGTTGGCTCTGTTCCCCGCTGTCTTCTGGAAAGTACCCACGGTGTCAGTTCAGTTGTGAAATTCGTTGCTCCCGATGGATATTTCTAGAATATCAAAGCAGTCTCTAGCTTCTAACTCCAATCCAAGAGACCTTCTCCCTGGTCTCTGTTCTCCTAACCTAAAACCAGTTTTTTAAAGATTTTCTAACTTCGGAGAGTCTCGCTTCTAACATCTTTGGTGGGAAGAGTTTTGGGTTTAAGATTGACTGTAGAACATAAATAGATGGAGTGGGGGTTGGAGACCAGTGTTGTTTCAGTCCTGAAGTTGGGTGGCACAACCAAAGTCTTAACTTGACGATACTGACAAGGTTTGCCTCCGTGTCCCTGGAAACCTGAGGTTGGGAGGGTTTGGGGCTGGTGAGCGTTTCTTGGCAGTTCATGGTGATGAATAGAAAACCTAGAAGAAATACGCTGTGCCATCTGGGTATCTTGCACCTGATAAAATTAGCTTTTGAAGTGATCCTCTGTTTGACCTGGACCATCTTAGTGGTCATAAGATACTTTTTGGGGGTGACTCTCATGACTTCAGAATTTGAAGCTGATTAACATGATTTCAAAAGGAAACTGCGTTTTAGAGGGCTAACTTAACGATAGTTTCTCCTGTTACACATTTAATAAGCAGTGGTTAAAAATGCCTCTAGGGGCGCCTGGTGGGCTCAGTCGGTTAAGCGTCCGACTTCGGCTCAGGTCGTGATCTCACAGTTCGTGGGTTCCAGCCCCGCGTCGGGCTCTGTGCCGACAGCTCAGAGCCTGGAGCCTGCTTCGGATTCTGTGTCTCCCTCTCTCTCTCTCTGCCCCTCTTCAACTCGTGCTGTGTCTCTCTCTGTCTCAAAACTGAATAAACATTAAAAAAACCCTTTTTTAAAAAAATGCCTCTAGAATTTTTTACTTTGCAAAATGTCTGTGATATAGTGCCTGCAGCCCTCAGTTTAGTTTTTTGTTTTTTTTTTTTTTTTTGTTCCAAGAGAAGTATTAAGTCCCTTTATAGTGTTTTGTGATAACACTTTAACCTTGGTAGCAATCTAGAAATCCTGTATTGCAAATACTAATCGACCTCCCTCTTACTTGGAAGTCTGTGACTCTTGGTCAAGTGGTTTGAAATTCTTGACTTCACAGGTTAGAAATGCTCCTCCCAGTGCTGTGGGGTGGGGGTGGGGGGGTTCAAGGATTTCCACTGCACTTAGGAATGGCCTCTGTTTCTCTAAGATTCCTATTGCCCGCCCCCGCCTCTTCCCCCGCCCCAGATAGCCATGAACAGTGATCTGGATTTGGGATGTTTACTCGAAACAGTAGAAAATGGAGTGATGATCTCTGAATTCTGGGTCCAGGAGGGGATGGCCCCACTGACCCCTAAAGCTTGCTACGGTTTCCCACACACACATTTGAAGTTAGAAAAAAATCCCAAACCAAATAGCTCTTCTATGCTTTGCCACATACATTTTTAAATTTCATTTAAAACACTTGTGCTTGTTTAAATGGAGCTCTTAGCATGTACTAGAGACGGTGTTAGGCTCTGGCGAATGCAAAAAACAGTACAGCATGGCCCCTGCCCTTGAGAAACGGCCTACAGTGGTTCTCAGCCTTGGTGTGGGGCATCCCAGCTGCCCTAACGCTGACTGCTGCCCGGGCTGTAGTCTTAAGAAAATGTCTGATTCTGAATTTCCACAGGGCCCTCGAATTTGCATTTGTAATAAGTTCCCAGGTGAGGCCGCTGCGGCGGGTCCAGACTCCTGCCCCAGCACCCCCACGGGTAGTGGGAGCGGCAGGCAGCTGAATAGAATGCAGTGCACGTACTGAGCTCCGTGTAGGGGCGGGCTTGCGGAACATACGGGAGGGACTACTAGTCCAGCAGTTCAGAGGAGCGGAGGCTTCTCTCACGGGGTGCGCTGGTGTTCTTGCGAAGGATGAACGGGAGGTAACTGTTTGGAGAGGGAAATGCTCTTCAGGACAGACGGAGGTGGGTGGGCGGGAAAGGCGGGCACACCTACACAGTGGCTCAGAGCAAGATTGAGAATAGGGGAGAAGACAGGGGAAGCGATCTTTAAGCTTCCCAGAGCCATGAAACTCCCACCTGGAACGGTAAAGCCGGAGTCGGCAAGTCCCTGGGCTGTAGCTGAGTAGTGAAAGCTCTTCTGTGCCTCTCGAGAGCTTTGGTTGACTTGAGGAGACCTTTGAGCTTGTCCTTCAAAAATCAGAGACTTGAGAAACCCCCTGAGGCTAGAGTGGATTCAGGGGTTCAGAGGGGGGGCTCTGTCTCGCCTTAAGAATTCTCATTCTGGGTAGCGTCACACGCGCAGGAGCCAACCAGGCATAAGAACACCAAATAGAAAACCATTTTCAAACACATTTCCAGCGAAGTCATTTTTCATGCACATGAAACTTCTTAGTACTTTGTCAGTGGGCTACAAATGCCTCTGTATGGAAATAACTAAGATGGGGGGGGAGCCCTAATTCCCCTGTCCTCCCACCGGGTTCACAAAAATGCCACTGCCTTTTTCTTATGAAAACATGAGCAGGTTTCCTTTCTCATTTTTAACTAAGTGCTTCTGATTTTTTTTTCTATGCAGTTAAACTCTTCACATAACACGCGTTTACGTTTAAAACCATTTTCAATTTTCATAAGCATTCCTTGCCTTTGAACCGATGGTTGTCGCGATAGCCCTATAGCCTCTGTTCTTTGATATTCTTTTTTTTTTTTTTAATTTTTTTTACATTTATTTTTGAGAAACAGAGTGAGACAAAGCGTGAGCCAGGGAGGGGCAGAGAGAGAAGGAGACACAGCATCCAAAGCAGGCTCCAGGCTCCGAGCTGTCGGCACAGAGCCTGATGCGTGGCTCAAACTCACCGCGAGATGGTGACCTGAGCCAAAGTCGGACGCTCAACTGACTGAGCCACCCAGGCGCCCCTGATATTCTTTATTATGGAATACGGGGTATACTTCTGTGCCTGCCCTTTGCCGATAGGTTGATATACAGTGGTTCTGGAATTTAACTTTTACCACCATTCCCTATATTGAGCGCGGTTCCTTACTTCACACGCTTTGGTAAGTGATAAGGAGCACTGGCAGGACACCTGTTTAGCAGACCCTCCTTCTCCTACTAGAAAGTTAGATACAGGCACCTGTCAGGGGCATTCTCCCAGCCTGCAAGATCCAGCACTCTTTCATAAGCATCACTTTCATAACTACTCCATTTGAAGTTCCTGATTTCCGAGAGAACAGAAATGTGTGTTAGAACAAGCAGGAAGACCTAGTGCCCATTTTGAGTTTTGAATTTGTTAATGTGTGCTGAGAGCGGCCTTTGTTCCCGTGCTGTCAGAGAATCGTGGCATCTCTGACTTTGACACTCACAGTGTTCGTTTGGTGTCACTCCTGCTGGTAGAGACTAGCGCTCAGCACATGCCGAGTGCTTGTATATACGTCCTTAGTCATTGCATCAGCCCTCCCAGGTTAAGTGTTGGTCTTTCCCCAGTTAAAAAAAAAAAATTATTTATTTTTGAGAGAGAGCGAGAGAGTGAGCAGGGGAGGGGCGGAGAGAGGGAGACACAGAATCCAAAGCAGGGTCCAGACTCTGAGCTATCAGCCCAGAGCCTGACGCTGGGCTCGAACTCACAACCGTGAGACCATGACTTGAGCTGCGGTCGGACGCTTAACCGACTGAGCCGCCCAGGCGCCCCGAGGTCTTTCCCCATTTTGTAAGTGAAGACGCTGGGGCTCGGAGAGGTGAAGGGCTTGCCAAGATTGTCTAGTGTCTGTGAGTCTCAGATTTGAACCTAGGTCGGCCTGACTTGAAAGCCCAGACTCTACCTATCTGGGTGCTTCTGTGATGTTATTTAAAGGATTTCCAAACCCTTGGCCATGGTGTTCACGGTTGGCAGATTAGGGGCTCTTTCCTTACCTTGGGGTCTTCTGTCCAGCGCAGTCTGTTTCCTAAAATGGTCTCTGACTTTGACTATGACTTTGTTTTTGGTTTGTTTTTTTTTGGCAAGTGAGGCTATACAAATCTTTCCCGTTGTATGTGGTATGTTTCCAGGGGACCTTTCATGGTCCTGTTCATGGGTATGTTTCCAGGGGACCTTTCATGGTCCTGTTCGTGCCCTGTTCATGGGTGAATTTAGTATTGCCTTGCACTCAGACCACGGGCCAGTTGCACGGTTTTGAATCTGGGGTCTAACGCTCATTGGCTGCTGTGGGATGTTGATCGTGTGATTCCTCTTTGAGCCTCAGTTTCCCTGTTCGTTAAATGGAGAAAATCTGTGTTAATTGATCCTTAAAATAACCCCATGAAATATGTGCTGTGAACCTCATGATATACACAGATGCACACGGAGTTTACATCACTTGCTCGGAGTCATATAGGGACAGTGAGGAGTCCAGCCGGGGGATTTGAGCCCGGCCTTCAGGCTGGCTCTGGAACTGTGCTCAGCCCCCCCCCCCCCCCCCCCTACTGTGTATAGCTATGGGATTGTTGTAGAGTTCAGGGGTGGAATTTGCAACTGGATGGAATCATCATGAGAAAAGGAGACCTTGATAGTTGTTCTGACTCATGTGTTTCCTTACTCTCCCTTTCTGTTTTTGTTTTGTTTTTCTTTTTCATTCAGCATCCACTGCAGAGAGGCCATATTACCATTTGTAGTGAAAGACTTTGCTTCCGTTCTTGTCAAGGAAAATAATTTGGGCTTGTGTCTTGAATTTCAGGGCATAATTATATAGTAATGTTTTCTTCAAATATTTAACCACCTTAGTCACTGTGCTTGCCTTTCATGCTCCTCTGACCCTGTCCCTGGTTTTCTAGGTGGCGGTGGGAGACATCGTGAAGGTCATCAATGGGCAGTATCTTCCAGCAGATATGGTCCTGCTATCCTCCAGGTCAGCTGTGCTAATGGGCACGTTTTTTGAAATAAACGTTATGAACAGTAAAGCATTAAATGGTGACTGCGGGAATCACAAGGCACCTTTTTGCTTCCACCCTCCAAGGCACCAGCCCCTCCCTCCCTCCCTCCCTCCCTCCCTCTCTCTCTCTCTCTCTCTCTGTCTCTCTCTGTCTCTCTCTGGCCTGTTCTTCTGTGACTCGTCATTTGCCTCTTTTTTTTTTTTTTTTCCTGCCTTGATCCTGTTTTCTTTCTCCTATTCATTCCCGTGTACTTTTGCAAAACTCTTCTATGTCTATTGGTTCATTTTAGTCTCCTAGCTATTGTGGGCTATTTGTCACTCACCGGAAACATTCCAGAGCAGGGGAGTGATTCCTTCATGGTACCCAGCTTGCAGCATCTCTGAGACCTGAGAACCAGTCTCCTGGTGGGTCCAGCCAGGAGTCTTCCCGTGGAACCTAGGGTCTCCTTTACTAGCTGCTCAGAGATCTGGGCCGTTTTCGCAGCATAGACACGATCTGCAGATAGATCTGTTGCCCCTCTATTTCTCCATGTTTTGTCCCCCTTTCCACCCAAATGCCATTGCCACGTTCTCCACGTAGTTTCGTGCTGGAAAGGTATCACCAATCCCTACTGACCTGAATCATGGACCGTGTAGTCCTTGACTTCTCCTTGGCTTAATACATAAAAGTGAATATCAAAGAAAGGATGCTAAAATTAGGATCTGAGTAAACTTCTGTTCATGAGTTCAACATTAAATTATATGACGAGACTAAAACTTCCTGTATTTATGTACTGTGGGGAGTCCTAGATACTCACACCATTTGCATTTTCTCTGACTACAGACAGTGCTGCTTTTATTGGATCTGATCGCATGTTGGATTTTAAGCCTTAGCATGAATTGTCTTGCTCGAGCTAAAAGGTGTGACGATAGAGTCCTAGGCCTATAGAGGAGGAAAAATACCACATAAGGCAGGATTCACGTTTGTCCCTCTTGATTAGTAATGGCAGAAATAGTGAAATGTGGATCATTTGACAGTTTTGGCTGTGAATTTTCACCGTAACCCTCAGAAAACCTGGTTTTAATGTGAGATTGTCCCAGCTGACCATGTGTTCCTAGGCTGCTCACTAGTGTTTGAGTCTGTACCTTGTGCTAAGCTGTCCGCTGAGTCCGTCATCACACTTAATATCCCCCAAACCCTTGCTGTCCCTGCTATTTACATGAGAAAACAGAAAGATTGAACAACTTCCAAGTCCACACGTGCCACCAATGTAGCAAGAGGAGATTTGGACTCAGCCAGTGGCTTGCAGGTTCCGTTCTCTTAACCACTATGATTAGAAGTAGGAATACAGTATCTTCCATGCTTCTTCTTCATATGTTCTGTCCTTAAAAGTAGGTGTTTGGATTAAAAAGTTACCTGTTGACACAGTAAAAGGTGCCGGGAAGGCTTGCCAAGCCTGTGTCTTGATTCCTGAACGGTGGCTGTAACGTTCTTCAAGAGATGTGTTTGTTCTGGCTATGCCTAGGGTAGCTCTTTTGGTCGGGAGCAGACTGAGTCTCAGACTCTAAGGGTCATCCGGACACAGTAGTTGGGTCTTAGCTGGAACATCTTGTGTTTCCCTCAACCCACCAATCCCCTTCTCATTCTTCTTCAGTTATTTCTGTTGTTTAAGGTCAAGGAGCCATTATGTGGGGCCCATAATGGTGGATAATTGGGCAGACCACTTGGTATTGGTGTTGAGCCCCAAAGAGGAGGGTCTTTCTGGTCAGTTACTACTGAAGTGGTTGAAGGGCCAGTCAGCAGACACACTTTCTAGTAGAGACTTTATGAGCTGGGAATTTGGGGAAGGGATCTTACTAACATTTGGCTTTTGAAATTTCTCTCTTCATAGTGAACCTCAGGCGATGTGTTATGTTGAAACAGCTAATCTGGATGGGGAGACGAACCTTAAAATTCGTCAGGTAAAGTTACCTTTTAAGACTTGTGCTGCTACGGAGACCCCCCAATTGCCAATTTGGTCCGCTGTACCAGTCAGTGCTTTTCCTAGAGATAAAAAAGGAATCCCTGGGAAGAATGTGGCTTTTATTCTGAAGGGAACCTCTTCAGAGTGACAGCAAAATTAAAATAGTGAGCTTCATCCAAGTGTGAGTCACGAAGGGTATCTTGCCTTAATTTACGTCCTAGATTTCTGCCTGTTAGTGCAGATGGAAAGACATCCTGTCAGCTAGGTTGAGTCACGTGGTGGAAAGGGCAGCATCTATATGGGGATATGGAGTAGACAAGGTGTGGGTACCTAACTTTACACTATTGTTTTAACTGAGACTTTAATTCTAGAGAGTTATATATTAGGTATGAAATTTCTGTGCCTTAAAACTGCTCTTACCATATGTTTTCATTCTAGAATGAAAAGTGGTCTTTAATATAGTACAAACTGTAAGCATTTGACATGTACATTTTCTGCTGCATAAAGTTGAATTTGATAGTTCTGTCCACGTATTTTTCTTTTCTACCTTAGGTATTTGATTTAGGTAGTTTGTTTTTTTTTTTCTGTTTAAAGAAGAGTTGCTAAGTGCTAGATAGGATACTCATATAATACTATATTAAAAGGCTACTTTATTCTGTTTTTATGACTTGTGTTAAAATAGAACTGATAGAGTGTTCACTCCGTAAGGGGTTTGAGTACGTGGTTACTTGAACATGGGTGTTCCCAGCACAGTCGTAGAATCTGAACTTTGTACTTCACTGAAATCTTTGGAAACTTTTGCATTAGGTTGCTATAGCGAAGGCTGCCTGTAGAGTCCGTCTTGAGGGACCGGTGGTTTGATTTGTCAGCCTCCCCAGTTATTCCATTTTTGCTGATACATTATTTCTTTCGGATTAACAGTGGGGTTGCTGAATGCCGTCCCTAAACCTGGAAGATTGTGTTCACGTTCCTCTTTTGGTTTAACATTTTAGGGTTTGAGTCACACTGCTGACATGCAAACAAGGGAAGTATTGATGAAGTTATCTGGAACCATAGAATGTGAGGGACCCAATCGCCACCTCTATGACTTCACTGGAAACTTGCACGTAGATGGGAAAAGGTATCACTTTTCACTTTGCACTTAGTTTTTATTTTTGTTTCTGTGTTGTTGTTTGTTTGAAATGGAGCTTTGGAAACTATCAGTTTGTTTTTTGATTTCATAATGTCTTAAAATCATGAGATTTTGTAGGTTTCGCTTAGATATGAGAGACTGAGCTTTTCCCAAAACACAATTTCAGTCCATATAAACCTTCCCTTAAATTTAAGGAAAGAACTGGTTTTTGTCAAGAAAAACAGCCTGAGGGTCTGAAATGAGGTTAACAGCTTGGACTGTTTTTTCTGTGTGTATTACCTACCAGGGAGGAGAGATGGTTTGGGCTGCGTAAAATTGTCCAGAAAAGCAGAAGAGAAGCATTGAGGGGTATAAGAGCCAATCTGTTTATTAGAGAAACGTCCTTTTGGGTTTTTTTGGCTAGCATTCTTCTAAGTAGCATTTGTGTTTATGAAGTTGAGTGGAAGGAAACGCAATTACCCCCCCCCTTTTTTTTTTTTTGAATATTCACGCTCTGTTGTCTGTATTCTTTTGTCTTTGTCCTCTTGACATTTGTTTGATTGTTAGAGTCATTTTTGTCCTTACATTGATGCGCAGTGTCTCCCTTCTGCCCATCTTTAATCTGCGTGCTCCTTATCCATGCTTCCCACCTTTGCATTTTGAACAGACCCAAAGGGAAGGATCTGATCATGGGAATCAACCCGAAATAACTATGACAGCTGTGACTGCTTTCTTGGTTTTCATTTAGCATGCAGAACCATTCCGTGTTCCATGTCTTCATTTTGAATTTCTAAATTATCACCCAGTCCCTTATTTAACCATTAAGTCATCCTTGACAAATTTGATATTACAGCTCTTTTGCTTCTTTTTTGTTGTAATAGTCTCTAAAATAAACTGGGTTTTCCAAATGAATAAGCTTCTGGTTATTTTAGCAATTTCCTTATTGGGTGTGGAGTTTCATAACTGGGTTGTAAGAGAACACGATTCCCTCTAACATTTTGTAGGAAAAACAATCTATATTTTTTTCCTCGTGGTGATAAATGGATAGGATGAAACTTTTTAGATTAAGGCATTGGTAACCTTTATTGCCCCTGTGTCTCAGTGAAATAATTCAAATTTGACTAAAAGGAACAATCAAACTAATAGACTAATTGTGGGTTTATGTTTAAGGGAAAAGCTCATGCTCATGTGTCACACTATCATTAAATATAAATGTTGTTTCTTATTTTTAGCCCTGTTCCCCTTGGGCCCGACCAGATCTTATTAAGAGGTACACAGCTTAGAAACACTCAGTGGGTCTTTGGCATAGTTGTTTATACTGGACACGACACCAAACTCATGCAGGTAAAACATTTCTATGCTGAAAAACAATGCTGGTTTTAGAATTTATTTTTTCTTTCCGTTTTTCTAGAGTAGAGAGTGCAAATGCAGGTGTTGCATTTGGGAAGCTCAAGTTTGTGACCTAAATTTAGAAAGGACGTACCTGATTCCTTGGGTAGTTTTTCCTGGATTTCTATGATCGTATCGCATGTGTATTATCTCTTGCTTGAAATATCGATGGTCTTTGTTTTCCAGACTGAGGGGGACAAACAGTTCTAACTTATTTTATCTTCTGCACTTAAGCGGGGATTCATTCTAACTTCCTTATTTCTCTGCTTCTCTTCCTCACCCTGTGAATTAGGATTTTATAGTAAATTGTCCTTTTAATTGAACCCTTGGCAATGTAAAATCAGTTATTTTTGAGTTGATGTTTATTCCTCATACACCAAAAAAAAAAAAAATTAAGTTGAAATGATTTTGCTCTTTCTCCCTGATCGTGATTTTTAAATTATTATTTGTGGGTTTGAAGCAGCCCGCATTTGTATTATGATGTGTTTCGCCAGGCAGGTTTTGAAATTCTGTATAAATCAGTGTCCTGACGTGTCATTTCTCACATTTCTTTGGTTTCGTTTGGCATCTTACTTTGCTAACGGTTGCTGTTCATGAGAATCGGCTTTTGGCTTGTCTGCTCTTTAGTTTCGCTTCCGAAGCATATATTTGACTGTACTTCTTCGTTCAAAAACATTTAGTGACCACCATGCACCAAGTCTTGAGCTGGCCTATATGGATGCAATAGTGAAAGGCCCAACTCACCCTCTGGGAGCCACATGGACTAAGGAGTAATGGGGAATTGCCGGGTAGCGCAGTCAAGTCCTGTGGGTGACTACAGAAGGGCCAGGCCCCCCAGGATTGGGGCCGTTAGCAGGCTCCGTGCTGAAAGCACATTTTAGATGGAGGTCAGAGAGAGGGGTGCTCTTGAGTTGGTCCGCTCTTTTAATCAGATGACGGAAGAGGAGAGAGGTAACTGTTGACTAGAACAGATGACGCGTTGGAGCCCACGTCCGCCCCAGCTGGGAAATGCAACAGAGTCAGGGTGGCGGGAGGTGGAGGGTGAGGAGGCTTCGGGTGAGGAGGCTTCAGAGGCTCGTGAGGCTCGAAGGCAGCTGCAGCTGCTGTGTGACAGGCCGTGTGGAGTGCTCGTCCTGGGGTTTCTTGGGCGGAGAGACCTGAGAGTGAGCCGGGGGAGGGGGAGGCCGACGGTAGGACTGTGGGAGGCTGGGAAATACGGGGCTGAGAGACCACGCATCTGGCGGTCGGAGCTATGGTCATGAAGACGGGATGATGGCAGCCCTGGGGCCAAGATGGATGCCGTAAGCCAAATGCTCACCTCCTGGGAGCGTGGGGGCCATGGCCGAGAGGTCGGTGGACTCGCTGAGGGAAGAGGCAGAAGGTGGCGTAGTCGAATGACGTGAATGTCACGGGGGAGCGTTTTAATGTGGCATCAGAGGCATAAAGCGTCAGAAGTGCCACCAGCTTCCGAGGCGTGTAAGCACCCTCTGCTTGAGGGGCTTCAGGGAAGGAGTGCCCTCACCTGGGTAAGGAAAGCTCCTAGTGGAGGAGGAGGAGGTCGCGGAGAAGTTCCGGGCCTGGGATGGAATGGCATGGCGTGTTGGAATGGCTGCGGGGGAGGGGGGGTGTGTACGAGAGGGTGGGGGTCTGTGGCAGCCTGAAGAATAAATAGTTAGTGAATGCTGAGGCCCTTCTTGGATGGCTCACAATCCTTCGGTGAATCCGAGAGGCGTCTGGTCTGTCCTCCCGGCTGGGTCCTTGCCAGTTCAGAGCTGATTAGAACACTCCACTAACCAGCTCACTTCTATTTTGTTTTGGTTTTTAAAAATTTTTTAATGTCTATTTTTGAGGGGGGGGAGGGGCAGAGAGAGAGAAGGAGACACCGAATCGGAAGTGGGCTCCAGGCTCCGAGCCGTCGGCACAGAGCCCGACGCGGGGCTCGAAGTCACGAACCGTGAGGTCGTGACCTGAGCCGAAGTTGGCCGCTTAACCGACTGAGCCACCCAGGCGCCCCAGATCACTTGTGTTTTGATGGTGACGTGACAGAGGTGACAAAGAGCTCAAGTTTGGGGCCCCAAGACCGGTGTTTAGATTGTGCATGTTACAAATTTCACCCCTCTCTGAGACTCCTTGTATGCCGGTTGTTTTTTTCAGGGTGACATTGGTAGGGTAGCTTTGTAGCTAAGGTGTAAGAGATAATTAAGTTATGCCTAAAAATGATCCCGTCATCTTGTTATTGAGCAAGGTGTGCACAGTTACCTCGTGAAGTTTGCGTCTCGGGAGATGGGTGCTTCTCATCGCACCGACACGTGATAAACCCATGCGAGGCTTGTTACGTGTTGACTGTTGGGAGTGCAGAATGATGGAAAGCCCCAGAAACATCTGTGCTAGATGCACCGTGCCTTTAGGACTGGAACAACAACTAAAAATAAGGAGCTTTTAAGTGGAATATGATATAACACCTGTAGCTGGAAACCGTTCTGCTTGTGAACTAACGTTTTTGTCTGTACGTGTGCTGCTTGACCACAGAGAGGAAGCACAATTGCTTTAGGGGTCTGCTACTTTTGTGTTCGCTCTTTAAGCTCTTCCCGCGGTGTCTTCCACTCTTCAGAGTTCCCTTGTTTCAAGTTGGGTGTGGTTGCATGCGGAAATATTTTCAATATTACAGTTTCTGTTGGTTGATTTAATGGGAAAGGGGTATTATCACATTAATTACAGCAAATACTTAGTGCCTTCATTCATCGTTCTAAGCAATTTGCATGTACTAAATCGTTCATTCCTCACAATGGCCCTATGAGGAAGATACTATTGTTGGGCCCACTTTCTAGATGAGGACGCTGAGACCGAGTGTCTAAGTAAGTTACTGAAATGACATACCCACCCGGTAAGAGGGAGAGTTGGGTTCGAACCTAGGCAGTATGGCTCCGGAGGGCATGTTCTCACTAGTTGCTCTGTTGACTACTCTGTTAGGAGAGATGAAAATGTGTGAAATTTAGGTCAGTTGGAAGCTTTTTCAGACTCTGACATTTTGACTGGTTTCTGTTACAGAACTCCATTACTCAGAAGCAGCAGCGTTTCCTAAGAATTTTGTAGAAGGATTTACAATGCTAGGCAGAATTAACATTACAGGCTCATCTCTGCAAGTTGAGATGTTCAGGGAATGGGAGTGAGTAGGCAGAGCTCGGCTCTCCACGAACTACGTGTGATTGAAGCTTTGGGCTCTAATATTGGACACAAGATAGCTTTTCGTAACCCTGTTCACTGACCAGGACTCAATAGTTGGAAAAGATCAGAAGCCAAGAAACTAATGAAGTCACAGAAATGATGTGTATTGTAATTTTTTTTTTTCTCTCTGTGCCTCCAGTGAATGTTTGTTAAAAATGATACGATCTTGGGGCTCCTGGGTGGCTCAGTCGGTTAAGCGTCCGACTTTGGTTCAGGTCATGGTTTCATTGCTTGTGAGTTCGAGCCCCACATCGGGCTCTGTGCTGACAGCTCGGAGCCTGGAGCCTGCTTTGGATTCTGTGTCCCCCTCTCTTTCTGCCCCTCCCCTGCTCACACTCTGACTCTCTCTCTGTCTCTCTGTCTCTCAAAAATAAACACGAAAAGATAAGATCATGAGTTTTAAAAGATTGGGATAGGGAGTCTTGGAATGGGTCTCTTGCTCTTTCCATAAGACCAGAGGTGATATGTTGTCCCCATCAACCTGTAGATGGGATTTGATTTTTGATGGGTCAACCTTCACTAATAGACTTCCATTTAGATTCTAAAGGAAATTTTAAAGTCTGTAAAGGGCAGGGGTGCCTGGGTGGCTCAGTTGGTCAAGTCTTCGACTTGATTTCAGCTCAAGTCACGATCTCACAGTCATAGGATCCAGCCCTGCGTGGAGCATGGAGCCTGCTTGGGATTCTCTCTCTCCCTCTCTCTCTGTCCCTCCCCCATTCATTCTCTCTCTCTCTCAAAATAAACATTTTAAATTCTTTTTTTTTTTTTTTACTACTTATTTTTTGAGAGAGAGAATGAGAACATGCATGAGTAGGGGAGGGGCAGAGAGAGAGGGAGACACAGAATCGGAAGCAGGCTCCAGGCTCAGAGCTGTCAGCACAGAGCCCGACGCGGGGCTCGAACCCACAAAGCGTGAGATTGTGACCTGAGCTGAAGTCGGAAGCTTAACCGACTGAGCCACCCAGGCGCCCCATAAAATAAACATTAAAAAAAAAAAGTATGTAAAGGACAAATAATTCAGAGAACTGAAGTGAAAGGGAGAAGAGAGGATATAAAGGAAAATGCTGCTGGGCTGTTTAAATACTTAAGCACTTCAAAATTGCCAGTAAAACGATTCCCCACCTCCCCACCCCTACAGGAAACCAGATCACGAGGGTAGCATTTGTGGGTTTGGTGACAGTTTCAGCGATGTTGTGGAACCGTATTCTCGAGGGAACATAGGGATGGATTGCTCCCTGTTTGCATCTTGATTTTGTTACGTTGTGACTTGATCCATGTTTTTGTTTTTGGAGACCTTCTCATCCTAGGTTTTTTTAATGATCAGATGAATGAAAAATAGTGAAGAGTCATGAGTTAAGTTTTGAACAAGGCACCATTTTTAAGGCCAGCGAGTGCCCTTCAAGCTTTCAAATCACCCGATTTTCACAAACCAGTGTTGGCACCTGAGAGACCAGGCTCATGACTCCTGGAGGGAGACTTGCAGACCGCAGCCTGTGTCCTTCTGCCCCTATCCAGTTCCTGGCTCCTGATTTAATCCAGGGGCGGCTCACCTCCAGGAATGGTCTATTACCATCTTCGGGGTTACTATATCAATTCCCTATCACTGCTCTGCTGTAACAAATTATAGGGAGTCAGTAGCTTAAAACAACATGAAGTCGTCATGTTATCTAGTTCTTTAGGTCAGAAGTCTGATATGGGTCTCACCCCTGTCACGACCCCTGCAGGACAACATTCCTTTCTAGAACACTCCAGGAGGTTCTAGAGGAGAATCTTTTCCTTGCTCTTTCCAGCCTTCTAGAGGCGTCCTGAACTTCTTGGTTCGTGACCGCCGTTTTCCATTGTCAAAGACGGCAGTATTGTACGCCTTGGACTAGTCTTGTGTCTCCCTCTGACGGTAGCCAGGAAAGGATCTCTTCATTTTCTGTTTTTAAGGGCCATGTGATTAAATTGGACCCACTTGGCTAATCTAAGATAATCTCCCCAAATCATGTCCTTAATTTAATTATATGCAGAGCCCCTTTTATCACATAAAACAACGTATTTACAGGGTCAAGGTATTAGGGCATGGACATCATTGGGGAACCATTCATTGTTTTCCCCGGCGCAATTAGAATCAGAATTTTTAGTAAAATGACTTCAGGTGCATAACTGTCCAGTGTGAACAGTTCTACTGACTTTTCCAGTGCTAAGAGGAAGTAGTCCCAAATTTTCTACCTGATAAGCAGCGGTCCTTGAATCCGGCTTTAACGAATCTTTCTAAACTGACTTGCCGACACTGGCCTCTGTCTGAGCTGGGATGGTTTCCCCATTGGCAGTCAGGAATTAGACCGTACATGTTTGTTGATGGTTAGGCTGTCTTCCACTTTTGTCTTACTTTCCTCTCTACATTTTGTTTATAATTCAAGACTGCACTCAGATTTCTCATGACCACTAGAGTTTTCCTCATGTACCTGCTTGTTCCTTGTTCAGTTTTCCAAATGAGCCCTTTGTCCATTCATTTTGACACCTAACCATGTCAACACCTATTTTGCATTTTCGGTGTCTGTGTGTCTGTGTAGGTCTTTTTTTCCCTCCATTTTGAGGGGAAAATACATACTTGAAAAATAGTTCTTTGTATTTTAATCGTAGAGCTATATTACTTTGGACATTCACTCTAGATTCTTATGGTATGGAATCTTTAAGTTTCTCTTGCATTAAAAACATCCTGTTTTAAACTGACTTTAAATGATTTAGAACTTGTTTTCTAAGATTGCAAAAGTAGCCAATTTTGTACTAAAATGTAATCATAAGTACAGATTGAAGCATGAAGAGTTGAAATGTGTTCTTTATTTCAAACATTGTTGATTCAGGAGTGCGGTGCACTTTTTAATTCCATTGGTTATTGGGAAAAAAACAGTCTTTTACTTTTTATGTGTTGAATTTGGTTAACTTGCCTCCTTTTCTCCCCACTCCTTAACCTCAAACCTGTTCTGTGACACTTACTGATTTTCACTGCTGTTGTACAGAATTCCACAAAAGCACCTCTCAAAAGATCGAATGTTGAGAAAGTGACCAATGTGCAGATCCTGGTGTTGTTTGGCATCCTCTTGGTCATGGCCTTGGTGAGCTCGGTGGGGGCCCTGTACTGGAATGGGTCTCAAGGTGGAAAGAACTGGTACATCAAGAAGATGGGTAAGTGTCTGGATGGAGTGCTTGTTGAAGTAAGACTAAACCAGTTTTGGAGAATCCTTTCAAGTACGGTTTATGTGGGTGGCCATGCCCATCCTTCATTCTTTTGGCTACTCTCTATAAGGCCAGACTTTTTGGAAGATGAGGAGTCATGTGATGAAATGAAGATTGACATATTTGGGGATTGTTTTATATTCAAATGATTATATTTTTAATGATTTTTTTGAGTTACTTTCTTAGTGGTTGCTCTTAGGGATTAATGTCTCAGTTTATGGGCATCTGCCTCTAATACTAACTTAATTCCAGTAAAATACAGAAATTTTACTCCAGTATGGATTCATTTCTTTGCCTGCTTTGTGCTATTATCATATAAATCAGGTCTATGTTATCAACCTAGTAATACGTTGTTATGGTTGTTGCTTTATATAATCTAGTGTCTATTAAGCAAAAAGAAAAAAAATGTAGAGTTGTTTTACATTAACCTACCTATTTACTATTTCTGGTACTCTTTTATTTCTTCCTGTAGATTTGAGTTACCAGCTTGTGTTACTTCTTTGCTTCATAATAGCTTGGTCCTCTGATTCCTTTGTGCTGTCCTATATTACATCTGTATATAAGTCCAACGGTGCAATTTGCCGTGTTTTTTTAAATCCCAAAGAAAGGATAAAGAGAAGTACTTGTGTAATTACTTGTACTGATATCCTTTGTTCATATGGATTTAATTCCTGTCTGGTGTCCCTTCCTTTCATCCCGGAGAATTTCCATTGGTATTTCTTGTAAGGCAGACTGGATAGCAACCAATTCTGTTTTCATCTTGGAATGAGTTTCTCCTTTGTGTTTGAAGCAGAGTTTTGCTGCTACAGGATTCTTGTAGAATTCTTGGTTGGTCTTCTTTTCCTACCAGTACCTTGCACATGCCATCTCACTGCCTTCTGGCCTCTGTTGTACTGATGAGAAGTCAGCTGTTAATCCTACTAAGTTTCCCCTTGTATGTGAGTGATTTTCCTGTTGCTGCTTTCAAAATTGTCCCGGGTTTTCAGTAATTTTGAGTTTCTTTCATTTGGAGTTTGGTGAGCTTTCTGGATGTGTCCATTAATATTTTTCATCAAGCGTGGGAAGTTTTTTAGCTACGATTTATTCAAATATTGTTTCTGCCACATCTTCACTTCCTTCTCTTTCTGGCAGTTCCATTATGCACGTATTGGTCCACATGATGGGACTTTATTAGGCTCTGTTAGTTTTTCTTATTCCGTTTTCTTTCTGTTCTTCAAATTGGGTAATCTCTGTTGATCTGCATTCAAGTTTGTCTGTTACTCTCCTCTGCTGCCTCACGTCTGGTCAGCTTCACGGGGATTTCTTTAATTTCAATGATCATACTTTTCCGTTTCAGAATTTCCTTTTGGTTCTTCTCTTTTTATCAGTGTTCTCTGATCAGTCGTTGTCATCGTACTTTTAATTCTTTAAACAGTTTCTTTTAGTTCTTTATAATAGCTTTGAAGTCTTTGGTCCATCATTTGGGTCCCCCTCAGAGGCATTTCTTTTTGTCTTGTTTCCTTGTATGTTTCATATTTTGCTGTTGGTTGTTGAAACCTGGGTGCTTTAGATAATATGTTGCAGCAATTCAGGACGGTTTCCTCTTCCTCCTGGGGTTTGTTGCTGTTTTTTGTTTACCTGTTTAGTGACTTGCCTGGAAAAATTCTGTAAAGTGTTTTCTCCTGCCTCTTACTGCTCAGTTTTAGTCCCATGTTTTGAAAACTGTTGAGATGTATAGTTTAAGCTATATCAAGGTTTTTAGTATATTCCTATTTGTGCTACCTTTAGCCCTTACCTAACTTGAATGTTTTCATCACTGCAGAAAGAAACCCTATCCTCGTTAGCACTCACTCTTCTTGGTTTTATCTTTAAGCCTGGATTCCTAGGGTCAGCGTAGCTTAGGGGTCATGCAGTGATTGGTCAGAGGTTGTGCTTAAACGCCTTGAGATAGTAAGGTCGTGCTAAAACTCCTTTGTTGTTTGATCTGTGTGTGGCTGTGGAATACCTTCAGTGTTTGGGGAATTTAAAGTCTGACCATATTCAGCCGGGGACTGGTAGTTCGTAAGTCTCTCCTAAGCAAGTGCAGCCTTGTGCATGGACGTGATTTTCCGGACCACCAGGGTGGAGTGTGATCTTTCCAAGGTTTTTTCGGTCATTTATTTCCCCAGATATCCCTTTTTGATTTCTAGCTGGCCTTCTGTTTTGTTTGCTCCTACTAGTACCGTGAGATGTACGTCTTCCCTGATTGTTAGCCCCTGGGATCCCTATTCTTTGTGGCAGTGCCCTCGGCATGGCGGTTTTCGTGCTGTGTTCCAAATAATGACATCTTCCTCAGGCTAGTCCTGTCCTGACAACCTGCCTTCCTCTGGAGTTGCGGCCTGCCTCACCCTGGGATAGAATTTCTCATGGAGCTGGGGCCGGGGGTGTGAGAGCCGCAAGTCCCGTCTACCCACCCCGAACAGAATTTGAGCATCATGGCTCAAAGGGAAAGAAGAGGGAAATAGCCTCTGACTTAAATGCCAGAAGTTTCCACTTAGATTAAGTAGATATTTTTAAATGCATGCTTTTGAATTTTTTTTTGCAGGCACTGTGATTAATTTCCAAGCACTTTAACTACTTGTTTTTCATAATTTTGTCCAGTTCTATTGCTTCCTGTTTTGAGAGATTTGCTAAGCTTCTTATAGAGCAATTCCAGAAGACAAATCAATTTAATGAAAAAATATTGAGAACTAAATTTGAATTTTAAAACTTTTGAATCTTTTCTTGAAGTTTTTGTTATTCCTATCTTTAAATGTATTTTGGTTAAACTGCCAAAATATTTTTTTCCTTTTTCTAATTATCTCATGCAGAAAAATCAAACGCTTTTAACTGCTCAGGAGAACTATTGTTGCAACTTTTACACGTATGACCAGGACTCGAGTTGTAGGTTGGATCAAAACCCTTGGTTTTGTTCTTAAAATTTGGATTTGGACTGTATTATATGTCTAGCTTCAAATATGAAGACCGATACTTTCTGTACATACATAGTTTCAAAATATCATGATATGGATAAATAAACAGCATTGGCCACTATCTTGGTATACAGGATTTGTGGGAACTGGCACTTAAATTGCCTAATGGGGTGCCTGGGTGGCTCAGTTGGTTAAGCGTCCAACTTTGACTCAGGTCATGATGTCGTGATTCATGAGTTCAAGCCTCCCATCGGGCTGTGGGCTGACTGGTTGGAGCCTGTGTCTCCCTCTCTTTCTGCCCTTCCCCCACTCTCAGAAATAAACATTAAAATGAATAAGTAGCCTAATGTCAAATTCCAGTACTAGCTGCATGATTTATGGTGGAAGAATGGTCTCTCTGTCCCACCCATAATGCTCTCTGCTTTGTTTTCCTATGGAAAAGTTGGCGTAGCTCTGGCAAGAGCCGTCGGACTTCATGTTCGCATTGTCGGTCTTGGAGCTATGACTTCATCTTCTGTCAGCTTCTGTCCTCGCTCACCTCCACTTGATTGCTTTTGTTTGGCTGAATGAACTTTTATGCATAGGGTCTCTCCTGAATGTACTCTACTTACTGACACTGTCTGTGATGATCCGAAGCAATTTTCGGCCTGTATTGAAACCTGACATTTGAAATTTCTTAATACGCGATTCTCATCGGCAGCTCTTCCTGAGCAAATTAAACCTCGGGGACATTTGTTGACTATTGGTACTTAGAGATGCTGTTTAGCAACTATATAATTCAAAAGAACAAGATAGCAAAGTGACATGTTAGAAAGAAAAGAAGCATTTGGCAGGGAAAATAGAAGCCTTGGTGGGTGAGAAGAAGTGAAGGGTTGGGGCGAAGGTCACAACAGCCACTGACCAGCTTGTGCCCCCTCCCTGTCATCCTTCACCAGCCCTTTATCTTGCCATCACAACTACCCTCTAGAACTCTACAGCTGAGTCAAACCACCACCATTGGACTAATGTCCTGGGGAGGAAAAACTCAACTGGGGCTTCAAGTCCCTACAAACTACTAATCTCCAATCCTAGCCTTTGCTTTCTTGAAACACCCATTCCCCTCAAGAGGCATTTTTAAATCCAAACCTTCAGCCGGCTGCAATCCTCCCTCCCCCCTTGCCAAGTTAAGATCATACCACTTTTTCCTTCAACCAGAGTGTCATGCTCATTAGGAAAAGAACTTTTCTCTTTTGATACGGACCTCTTTTCCCTCTCCTGGTCCCTTTTCGTGGCCACACTGACCCTACTTCTGCCTTGGATTCTGTCCTCTAGGGGTCTTGTTCCATCCTTAGGGGTCCTCCTCTGTTAAGATTTCCTTCTCTTACCTTCAGTAAATAGGCTCAAGTCTTCCTACCTCTCTCTCTTTGCCCGCCACCAGTGACACTTGTTTTTTTGTACCTTACACACTCTTTGGAGGATTCCAAATAGACTCTGACCTTATTAGCGAGGTCGTAGATATTCCTTACAGCCATTTGAAATGCCTACTTTCTTTTCTACATCCTTTTTAGTTAGCTGTCTTGTCTCTTTCTGCCAAAACTGGACTAAAGCCTCCTCTGGATGGCCTTCAGCGACTATGCCTTCCCATTGAAAAACCTCCTGTCCGGGTTTCAGCAGTGCCCTACGAACTCCTCCTTCAGTAGATGTAGCCTGCTGCATGGACGGTGAGGGGCGTGCTGGCTCCTGCTTCCTCTCCTCCCCCACAACCTCCTGTTAGAAGCCAGCTCTCTGGTGGAAGGGATTCTATTAACAGTCTTGGTATGCACTGTATGCCACGTAGTAGGTGCTCACAGTGTTGTAACTCGGAGCTCTCAATTTATACATAAACCACGAACGTCTTTTAGAAAAGTTCCACAAGAATAAAGGAAAGGGAAACCGAGTGGAGACGAACTAAAGCTCACAGATGCTCTGCTTTTCTTCCACAGACACGACCTCGGATAATTTCGGCTATAACCTGTTGACGTTCATCATCTTGTACAACAATCTGATTCCCATCAGTCTGTTGGTGACTCTTGAGGTTGTGAAATACACTCAAGCCCTTTTTATAAACTGGGTGAGTATCACAGCAGAGCTTCAAAGTTGGGTGACTGGAGCAAGGTCAACCAGTGTTTTCTCCCGTTGGCTCAGAGCCTCTCAGGCGAGCTCCCAGGAAAGGAAGAACGTGGTTAATTTAGGATTGGGTCTGGGACTTAAACTGGCCAGGCGACTGGCAGGGGGTCTCTGGCAAGGCTGTCGCTGAGCCGGTGGTGGCAAGGACTAGTTGCCTGGGACCTCCGCCTCCCGGTCTGTGAAAGGGGAGGACATGGGTGCCCATTCAGGGGGTCCTTGTGAGGATTAAGTGAGATAATGGAGGCAGAGTGCTCAGCGGGCGCATGAGTGGGGACGAAGTGGCTGCAAACGCGTTCCTGCGTTTACAGTCTAATTAGTGCCGCAGGAAAGGTCTCGTAGGTGTGTCTGTTTTAGTGTGCACCATATATCAAATTCACCGTGACCATCTACACTTGGATTCTGTTGTGAGAGTGGAGGTGGAATTTCTCGGGAGCTACCGTGGCTATTAAGCAGTGAACTTCAGCCAGTGCTTGTAGACTGGGCGCCTTCCTGTGCATTGTTATTTGATCTTGCCGGCAACCCTGTGAATGAGGTATTGGCTGATCACAAGCATGGGTTGGACTAGGTCATGCAGTGATCGTCTTGCAACCAAATCTTCTGTGTATAAATTGCATATTGTCTTCTATCACAGTGTTCTCTATACTAATGGCCATTGTACTTCCCCACCCAAATGAGCATTTATACTATCAGTTGTAGCCGCTTTTCTGTGTTGATCTGAGTGAAGGACTAATGGTATTTATTTTCTGAAACGTCCTCCCCACCCCACTCTCTCTCTCTCTTAGGACACAGATATGTATTATCTAGGAAATGACACCCCTGCGATGGCCAGGACCTCAAACCTTAATGAAGAGCTGGGGCAGGTGAGAGCTTCTCTGGGAACTTTGGTAGTGGTGGCACGAGCATCTGGGGAGGCCAGTGCTAGAACCATCAGACATTTTGGAAAAATAGTTCTCTGGGAATGTGGTTTTGATGTCTGAAGATATATATCTATATCTATATACATCTATGTATAGATATATATATAATATTGAAAGTACAATATTACTAAATAGAAATGTTAGTTGGTTTTCACCTGCTTTTTTGAGGCATCAGTGTATTTTATTACCTAGAAGGTACCTGCAAAAAAATTAACACAAAAACTAAAGTGCAACATTAGTTTGGATATTAACATTGTTTATCAGGAGGAAATGATGGGGAAAACCATGATTCAGACATGCAGGTATTGGGTAACCTTACAAAACATGAGGGAACTAATTTGAAGGGACGTAAATCTATTACGTTTCTCGCATGTTTTAGATTTTGTTTCTGGAACATTCCGGGGAACGAGTTTCTTTTCTGCTCTCACCTTTGAAACCCCTGTTGCCTTTAATGAGTTGTGTTTGCATTTTATCTTCATCCTGTGTTGAAATTACTGTAAGGAACGCCCTCTTTTGAACACATTGGAATTAAAGGTTGTAATTTCCTTTTATACATCTTATTTAAACCTCCCAACAGCCCTGTAAGGTGGGTGCTATATATATATGTCAGACTAAATTTGCCTCCTCTTTGAATGCTTTTTTAGTTTTTCAGGTAAAGTTAATCTCTCTTCCGTGTCTCCATGACAGTCTCTCCAAATGTAAAAACAGTAAAATGAGAGACACGATAGTGACGTGGTATCTATTTCTGTCCTGAACCTTTCGAGTCTATTCGAGGGTGTGGATGTGCCCAATATGAAGTCTTTGGTTGCCTTGGTCATAGTCTAACACGGTGCTCAGTTGATCGTTGTTCTCAGGACCCGTTAAGTTGGATCCGAGTAATTGATGGATTACAAGTGCTCAAGTTGTACCCAGGATAATAATTCATCCTGATTGGGAATATGGGAAAAGTTTGCTTGGGGTCAAGCTCTACCTAGTTTTGACTTGGAACTTAAGGGTAAGTTAAAATTCAACAGGCAGAATGAGAGCAAATCTTGATAATTCCTTCTTAGAAAACTTTCATTTTTAACGTTGTGATATAATATTTTAATTTTTAAAAAAGAGGGGCAGAAGGAAACTCTGCTTATTGGAAGGCTGATTCTACTGAATTTTTTATACCCCTAGACCTACTGCATGTAAAAACTTACTTACAGGGACACCTGGGTGGCTCAGTCGGTTGAGCATCCCAATCTTGGTTTTGGCTCAGGTTCGTGAGTTCAAGCCCCTCATTGGGCTCTGTGCTGGAAGCACAGAGCCTGCTTGGGATTCTCTCCAGCTCTCTCTGCCCCTCACCCACTCACACTGTTTCTGTCTCTCTCAAAATAAATAAGTAAACTTAAAAAAAAAACTTATGGGGGCGCCTGGGTGGCGCAGTTGGTTAAGCGTCCAACTTCAGCCAGGTCACGATCTCGCGGTCTGTGAGTTCGAGCCCCGCGTCACGCTCTGGGCTGATGGCTCGGAGCCTGGAGCCTGTTTCCGATTCTGTGTCTCCCTCTCTCTCTCTGCCCCTCCCCCGTTCATGCTCTGTCTCTCTCTGTCCCAAAAATAAATAAACGTTGAAAAGAAAATTGTTTAATAAAAAAAAAAAAAAAAAAAACAAAAAAACTTATGGTTGAAGCATTAATTACCCATACTTTACTGATTTTTATTTCTATGTAATATTTGACTTCTTTAGGAACATTACTAATTTTCCTTTACTTGAAGACCCTTTGATTGCTTTAAAAATAATTCTTAGTGCATTTGCTTCTATCGTTTCATTAAGAGAAAGTACAGAATAAATATTCACACATTAATCCCTCTTCCATAAAATAGTAAAGCATGGCTTCCCCCTTGTGATCCCTGGAGTACATCCAGTAGCCATCATGGCCCCTCTTTAGAAAATTACCGAGAAACTGGAATTTTTACAGGAGACAATTCTGTTAATTATTCTCCCTTCACCAATCCATGACCTCATTTCCCAGATGTTCTGTATCTTCTGGCCAAACGCTTTGTTTCATAGATGTGGAAAGCGGGGCCCAGAAGGAGGAGGTGACTTTCCCAGAGTCCACATTAACTAGTTTGTGTCCAGAGCCTGAACTGGGCAGCCATCCTCCGATGCTCTTGAGCTGTTTTCCCTCTTCCCCGTCACATCCACTGGAGAGAACGTAACTCGCACAGCACATGTGCATTTGGAGTTCATCTCTTTTCCATTCAGCTAATCGTGACCTCTAGAAATTTCTCTTTTCACCTTTGTGTATTGGGAGCTTTGTGTGTTCAATCTGTAAAACTTTGTATCTCAGAAGGTTCTATAATCTATAGCACGTCTATGCTGCCTTCGTGTAATCTTAACTGTTACTGTGATGGAGGACCTTCATGTTTGTTCTGTGTTGTTTCGGGATATGCTTTCCTAATCCAATTAGGAGTGGAGTGAGAAAAAATGTCTTGAGGGTTGCCCAAGTCTGAGCTTGTTGTCTTGATATATTGAACGCTTAGACCAGGGTGCCGTATGAGATCGTGGGACTGTCCTGGAGAGTGATGTGTCCTTGTGGAAGGACCTGGTGCTTGTGCTTAGAGATGGATGTGGCAGCAGGACTGTTATCGAGGCCCCTCCTTGGCACGTTTCCACACAACTGCATTCTAGGCTTGGTTAGTGGACAAGGCTTTCTTGTTTTGTTTGTTTGTTTTTTAATTAAATATTTATTTACTTTGGGGGGAGGTAGAGAGTGAGCAGGGGAGGGGCAGAGAGAGAGGGAGACACAGAATCCGAAGCAGGCTCCAGGCTCTGAGCCGTCAGCACAGAGCCCGACGTGGGGCTTGAACTCACAGAGAGCAAGATCATGACCTGAGCCGAAGTCGGACACTTAACCTATTGAGCCACCCAGGTGCCCCAGTGGTCTAGCATTAAACGTATTTATATATTTAATATATAATTATAAAATATGTTGTAACGTTATAATATATATAATTATAAAACGTGTTTTAGTTGCTTTGAGGGAATTTACCTTTTAAAATTAATGGAGATTTTTGAAAAATAGAGAAGGAAAGACTATTTGTGTTGATATCTGACTACAGTTTTGATGTACATCTCTTCCGTTCTTTGATTTAGGTGAAATACCTATTTTCTGATAAAACTGGAACTCTTACATGCAATATCATGAACTTCAAGAAGTGCAGCATTGCTGGGGTAACCTATGGGTAAGTTTGTTTATCGCTTAAAATTTGATTTGCATTCTTCCAGCAAAACAACTTTATTTTTAGTTGCTTAGTCAAATACCTTTTTGGTATTTGGAAAGGATATTTGTAAGAGATTTAGATATGTAGTAACTACTGAATGGGTTTAAAATGTAATGGGTCCCAACTTTGAACCGTTAACACAGTTTATTTCTGCAAATATTTACCTGGTAAGAAATCCCTGGATTTAATGTTATAAATTTAATTTTAAAACTTTAATTCTATAAATTTAACTTCTTTAAATTTATAACCTAATAATTATAAATGTCTTACTCCTATTTTTACCTGAATGCCTTTTTTTTTTTTTATTGATGTATAGCTGGCATGTAACTTTGTTAGTTTCAGATGTATTACATAGTGATTCAGTGCTGGTATATATTGCAAAATGGTCCCCACAGTAAGTTTAGTTAACATCTGTCACCACACATAGTTACAAAATTTGTTTCTTTCTTGCGCTGCAGCTTTGAAGGTCTATTCTTTTAGCAACTTTCAAATATGCAGTATAGTATTTATTATTAACTACAGTCACAATGTTGTAGGTTAAATCCCCATGACTTATTTTATAAGCGGATGTTTATCTTTTGCACCTTTCACCCATTTTGACCACTCCCCACCCCTTGTTTCTGGCAACCACTAACCTGTTCTCTGTATCTGTGAGCTTGCTTGCTTTGTTTGTTTGTTTGTTTATTTTGATTTCACTAAGATCATGTGGGATTTGTCTTTCTCTGGCTGGCTGGTTTCACTTAATACTTTCAGGGTCCATCCATGTTGTCACAAATAGCAAGATTTCCTTTTTTATGGCTGAGTAATATTGTCTTGTACATATGTACCATATTTTCTTTATCCTTTCATCCATTTATAGACAGGATGTCTTGACTATGTAAATAATGCTGCAGTGAACATGGGGTGCAGATATCATTTTGAGTTTGTGTTTTTATCTTCTTAATACCCAGAATCTTTCATAAATACCCAGAATTGGAATTGCTGGGTCATATGGTGGTTTTATTTTTAAGTTTTTGAGGAACTTCCATATGGTTCTCCATAGCAGTTACACCAATATACAGTCCCACCAGAAGCACACAAGAGTTTCCTTTCCTCCACCTCTTTGCCAACACGTCTTATTTCTTGTAACCATTCGAACAGGTAGGAGATGATAGCTCATTGTGGTTTTGATTTTCATTTACATGATGGTTAACACCTCTTCATGTACCTGTTGGCCACCTGTTTGTATTCTTTAGAAAAATGTCAATTCAGATCTTCTGCCCGTTGTAAAAACATGTTTATTTTTGAGAGAGCAAGTGAGCATGGGTGGAGGAGGGGAAGAGAGAGAGGGAGATAGAGGACCCAAAGTGGGCTCTGCGTGGACAGCAGAGAGCCTGATATGCGGCTCGAGATCATGATCTCAACCGAAGTCAGAAGCTTAACCCATTGAGCCACCCAGACATCCCTCCTTCTGCTCATTTAAAAAAAAAATTTTAATGTTTATTTACTTTTGAGAGACAGAGAGAGACAGAGTGTGAGCGGGTGAGGGGCAGAGAGAGGGAGACACAGAATCCGAAGCAGGCTCCAGGCTCCAAGCTGTCAGCACAGAGCCCGACGCGGGGCTCGAACTCACAAACTGTTGAGATCATGACCTGAGCCGAAGTTGGACACTCAGCCGACGGAGCCACCCAGCCTCCCTTCTCCTGCTCATTTTTAATCAGATTATTATTTTTTTTTCCATTGAGTTGCATGAGTTCTTTATATATTTTAGATATTAACTCCTTACCACGTATATGATGTTCATATATTTTCTTCGATTCAGTAGGTGGCCTTTTCATTTTGTTGATGGCTTCCTTTGATGTGCAGAAGCTTTGTAGTTTGGTGTAGTCCCACTTGTTTATTTTTGCTTTTTGCTGCCTTCGCTTTTGGTGTCAGATCCAAAAAAATCATCACCAAGATCAATGTCTAGGAGCTTATACCTGTATTTACTTGCAGGAGTTTTATGGTTTCAAGTCTAACGTTCAAGTCTGTAGTCCATTCTGAGTGAATTTTTGTGTATGGTGTAAGATAGCTGTCCAGTTTGTTGAAGAGATTTATCCATTTATTGAAGAGATTGTCCTTTCTCTGTTATGTATTCTTGGCACTTTTGTCAGAAATTAAGTGACCATATTGCATGGGTTCATTTCTGGGCTCTCCTTTCTGTTCCATTGATATCTGTGTCTGTTTTTATGCCAGTGCTATCCTGTTTTGAGTACTGTAGCTTTGTAATATAGTCTGAAACCAGGCTGTGTCACGTCCCTGGCTTTGTTCTTGTTTTTCGAGATTGCTTTGGCAATTTAGGTCTTTTGTAGTTCCATACAAATTATAATTATTTGTTGTTTCTGTGAAAAATGCTATTGGAATTTAAATGGGAATTAGATTGACTCTGTAGATTGCTTTGGTTTGTACAGACATGTTGACAGTAAATTCTTCTCATCCATGGACATGGAATATCTTAATATTTATTTGAGTCTTTGTATTCTTTCATGTCTTACGGCTTTCAGTGTGTCAGGTTTTGCATCGCCTTGGTTGAGATTTTTAAATTTCTCTTATGATTCAGTGTTAGTCTGTAGAAATACAACCGACCTTTGCTAAATTCATTTGTTTTAATAGTTACTTGGTGGACTCTTACAATTTTCTATATATAGTATCGTGTCATCCGCAATTAGTGACAATTTTACTTCTCTCTGAATTGCCTGATTGCTGTGGCTGGGATATCCAGTGCTGTGTTGAATAAAAGTGGCAAGAGTGGCCATCTTTGTTTGGTTCCTGATTTTAGAGGAAAAGCTTTCGGCTTTTCACTATTATGATGTTAGCTGTGGGCTTGTCACACGCGACCTTTATTATGTTGAGGTATGTTCCCTCTGTAGCCATTTTGTTGAGAATGTTTGTCATAAATGGATGTTGAATTTTGTCTAATACTTTTTCTACATGTAGTGAGATGATCATATGATATTTATCCTTCATTTTGTTAATGTTGTGTGTCACATTGATGGAATATAGATGTTGAACCGTCCTTGTATCCTGGAATAAATCCCAAGTGATCATGGTGCATGATTTTTTTTAACGTATTATTATATTCAGTTTGATAATACTTTGTTGAGGATATTTGCATCTGTGTTCACCAGGGGTACTGGCCTCTAATTTTCTTGTGGTGCCCTTAACTGGTTTTGGTATCAGGGTAATGCTGACATTGTAAAAACAGTTTGGGAGGTTCTCTCCTTTTCTGTTTTTTTAGGAAGAGTTTGATAAGTATTGGTATTCTTCTTTGAATGTTTGGGAGAATTCACTAGTGAAGTTGTCTGGATGTGACTTTTGATTGTTAGGCTATTGATTACTGACTTGATCTCCTTACTAGTAGTCAATCTAAGATTTTCTATTTCATCATAATTCAGTCTTGATATGTTGTAGGTTTCTAGGTGCTTATCCATTTATTTCTTATCTGTTGTCCAATTTCTTGGCTTATAATTATTGATAGTATCTCTTATGAGCCTTCATATTTCTATTGTATCACTTCTTTCATTACTGATTTTGAGTCCTGCTTTTTTCTGCTGAGTCTAGCTAAAGGTTTGCCAATTTTGTTTATCTTTTTTTTTTTTTAATTTTTTTTTCAACGTTTATTTATTTTTTGGGGGACAGAGAGAGACAGAGCATGAACGGGGGAGGGGCAGAGAGAGAGGGAGACACAGAATTGGAAACAGGCTCCAGGCTCTGAGCCATCAGCCCAGAGCCTGACGTGGGGCTCGAACTCACGGACCGCGAGATCGTGACCTGGCTGAAGTCGGACGCTTAACCGACTGTGCCACCCAGGCGCCCCTTGTTTATCTTTTTAAGAACCAGCTCATAGTTTCATTGATCTTTTCTTTTTTTTTCCTCTATTTTGTTAATTTCTGCTCTAATCTTTGCTACTTTCTTCCTTATGCTAAGGAAGTTAGTGTACTAAGGATGTTGTGTCATTTGTTCTTTTTCGAGTTTTTTGAGGTATAAAACTAGGTAATTTGGGATTTTTCTTGATTTTTCGTGCAGGCATTTATCGCTGTGAACTTCCTTCTTAGAATTGCTTCTGCTACATCCCATAAGCTTTACTATGTTGTATTTCCATTTTCTTTTGTCTACCCGTGTTTTTTTTTTTTTTTTATTTCTCTTTTGATTTCTTCTTTGACCCATTCATTGTTCAGTAGTGTGTTGTGTAATCTCCGCATATTTTTGAATTTTCAGTTTCATTCTGGTAATTGAGTTCTGGTCCTACCATTATGGTTGAAAATGATGCCTGATGTGACGTAAGTTTCCTTGAATTTGTGAAGATTCGTCTCGTGCCTAATATATGATCTGTCCCGGAGAATGTTTTGTGTGAGTGCCTCCCTTGATCAGTTTTATGAACACTCTGTTTCCCTTTCTCTGGCAGTCATTTTCCGGAGTTGACAAGAGAACCATCCTCAGATGATTTTTGGTAAGTGGATTCTAGCACTTCTTGATGTCTTAGTGGGAAGGGTTTTGGAACAATTCTATATCGTCATTTTCGCTTAAATATTTTGTTAATAAAAGTTTCATATTTCTTTTTCCAAGAGAGAACCAAACTAAAATTAAACATGAATATGCTTTTAAAAGTAATAGCGGAACTACAAGGATTTTTTATTTTTATTTATTTATTTTTAACATTTATTTTTGAGACAGAGACAGAGCATGAACGGGGGAGGGGCAGAGAGAGAGGGAGACACAGAATCTGAAGCAGGCTCCAGGCTCTGAGCCATCAGCCCAGAGCCCGATGCGGGGCTCGAACTCACGGACCATGAGATCATGACCTGAGTTGAAGTCGGATGCTTAACCGACTGGGCCACCCAGGCGCCCTGGAACTACAAGGATTTAACAAAAAATAGCCAGTCCTTCGCTTGATACCTTCCATACTTCCTGCTTCCCAGCATAATGTCTTCAAAGTTGTGTCATACGTATTGTAGCCTGTATCAGAATTCTTGACATGGAAGGCTGAATCATATTCCATTGTCTGTATATACCACATTTTGTATAACCCTTCATCTGTTGATGGGCATTTGGTTTTTTCCTACTCTTGCCTGGTGCGTTTAATGCTGCCGTGCACATTGGTATAGAAGTATCTGGTCTCTGCTTTTAATTATTACGGGTATATACCCTGAAAGCGGGATTGGCGGGTCGTGTGGTAGTTTTATGTTTGATTTTTTGAGGAGCCACCAAACTGTTTTCCACAGCAGCTCCACCATTTATATTTCTGGCAGCAACACACATTTTCCCCACATCCTCGTAACACGTGTTAATTTCTGTTTTTGTTTTCAGGTACACAATAGCCATCTCAATGGGTGTGAAATGGTATCTCATTGTGGTCTTGATTGGCATTTCCCTTAGGACTAGTGATGGTGTGTGCTCATGTTTTAAGATTTATATACTAACAAAGCTGATTGGTAGGGCTACATGGGCAGGGGAGACCACGCAGTTGATGACTGACTGGTTTCCCTGTGGGATGATCGGCCGGGACCTGCAGTTTTAGTAGAGAATCTTTGGATGTCAGCCTTGGTCTTCTATGTGATCAGTCGTCTTCTCATGAGGAGTACTCTCCAGGCTGTAAATCTGGCTGTGGCTGTTAAAGGAGCTGAGTAGAGGCAGAGAGTTGGTGGTCATGAAGGATGCACTTAAGAGTCCTGTCCTGGGAGAATTCCCTACCCTACCCCCTTGTGTGCCCCGTGTTGCTGGGTCCAAGGCTACTCTGATTTGACTTCTTCAAACTATAAACCTTCCATGGCTTTCTGAGTTCCAAAAAGTTCAGTTATCTGGCTGCATGGGATGAGGGGGAAGGTTCCTGGAGGCAGACTCTTCCTCAGATGGATCTGGAACCCCTCCTGCTTCCCACTTTCCCTTTATGGGACAGGCACCTCAGGCCGCCATTTGCTCAGCTTCCGCAAGATTCTGCTTGGGGCATCAGTTGGTGTTCTAGTCTCTTCACCGTGCAAGCTGTTGGTTTCTGCTCTGCTAAACTCCCACATCTAGAGTTCAGGCTGACCTCGGCTGTGGTCACTTCTTCTGTCGTCTTTGTTTCCAAGAAGGGGTTTCAGGAGGAAGTGGGGATACAGGAATACATTTAACCCTTCACATTTTCTTCAGTGTGATAGCACACCGCCATTGTATCAAGTGTTATCGGTTCCTTTCTCACAATGTTTGCCTCCTTCTCTCTTCTACGTATGAGTTCTGACCATAAATGAATGCCTAGATACAATACAATAATTGTTCCTATTTTACCTGCTTTGAGGTAAATACTCAGAAATTTTCCCTGGTAGACGTGAGAGAACAGCTAAAATGACAAAGTGTTGACCCCTGCCTCTGTTTTTTCTTGTAACTATGTCGTCGTTTATAATGAAAATATAAAATACTCTGCTTATAGTAAGGCTAAAGATTTTCTACCTCGAGGTCTGAAATAATATGCATTATTCCAAATCTTCAAAAGCTTAATATAAATCTATAGGCTTTTTAGGTGTGATTCTTCTTCAAGACAAATTCTTACTAGGTGTGGGTAGATTTTAAAGAAATTTTTGAACTGAATAAGTATTTTCTGTTCTCTTTCACAGCCGGATACCTCCTCCCCCTAGTGACTCATGTGACTTTGATGATCCTAGGCTCTTGAAGAACATTGAAGATCATCATGTAAGGCCACTGTTTTGCTTCTAGAATGTTCCATAGCTTATGGTGTACTTTTATTTACGTGTATGTGTGCTGCCTTGAAATTTATAATTTTGGACCTTGGGGAGGAGATGTGGTTTTACTTTTCTGGAGTTAGTATTCAGGGAAGTGATTGGAAATAAATGCTCTGTAGTTAACACTCTGCCTGGTAACGCAAAGCTGAATTAAATATGGTGGAGCTCCAAAGTCTCACGTCAAGATGAAGACGAGTCTCAATATGGAATTCGCCAACATTTCAGATTTCTCCTGCTCTTTAAGATTTCTGCAGTACCATTTCTTCACGGTTGTGCATCTAAGAGGTCATGCATTTTGAAGGACACTTGCTTTATGCTTGGACCAGGAGAATTTAGGGAAGAAAAGGAGGGCAGAAGAGCATGTTGCGTTTATAGCATCCTACCGTGTGCCAGACATTTGACGCATATTTCCTTTAGCGCTGGAGTCACCCCAGAGAAGTGATAGGAAGCTGCGTGGAAATATCGACTTGGCCAAGAGTTACCAGCAAACAAAAGTAGATATGAGACCCAGAACCTAAGTCTGGTTGATTCTTAACTCTGACATCTCATTATCTCGACTATTCTAACAAACCGGGATTAACTATAGGGTCGCCTAAATTCATTTGAAAAGCTACTTTGAAAAATACCAACTTAGAAAAGTCTTTAGGGATGAAGGCATTTTGCAACCCGTTTAATCAGTGTGAATTCCATCTGATTTTTTTTTCTGAAAAAAAAATCTAAAGTTAGGTAAACTTGAGCAAAATTAAAAGTTCATCATTCCAACATTTTGTTAAGATGCAGATCTATTTCAAACTTTCTCTAAATTCTCAGTGAGGAAATTTCCTGTTCTCTGCTGCACTTGCCCATTTGTTAACGCTGAAATCTTCCTAGGCATGATTCTCAAATGCGTGCATGTAAGGCACCCACACCCACCGGCTGGGATGCGGACTTTCTGCCTCAGTGCCCAGTGGTGCTGATGAAGTGGTCCCAGACCACACAACGGATGCTGCTGAAGTCTGTGCCCTGTATCATAGTCACAGGCATCGATGTGTTCTCTTTTTTTTTGAATTAAAAAAAAAATTTTTTTTAACGTTTATTTATTTTTGAGAGAGAGACAGAGCGTGAATAGGGAAGGGGCAGAGAGAGAGAGGGAGACACAGAATCCGAAGCAGGCTCCAGGCTCTGAGCTGTCAGCACAGAGCCCAATGCGGGGTTTGAACGTATGGACCGCGAGATCATGACCTGAGCCAAAGTCGGACGCTTAACCGACTGAGCCACCCACGCGCCCCCCCCTTTTTTTTTTTTTGAATTTTGATGGTGGCCATAGGTCCAGCTGCTAGCCTAGAGGTTCTCTGAGCTGAAGAGTGGCATCTGAGAAGAAGCTTCTGTGGAGGGTGGCAGCTTAATCACGGATATCCAAGGCTTCATGGGCACAGTGAGGGCTTGCTTTCTGAAAGAGGACTCCAGCATTCCCGAATAGTGTTTAGAGGGTATTTAGGTGACTAAATGTGTCTGTTCAAGTTGGGGTGGAGAATGGGAAAGGACGAAGGTGGAAGGGTGACCTAGAGGCTTGGGGAACTGTACTTAGTCTCCTTTCAAGTTTGTTTTCCTGGCCCAGATCCGTGGGTGAGGAAACAGCAGAGCAAGTGAGGTGAGCCTCGTGTCGGGGTCCCTCAGAATCCCAGGGAAGGCTCAGAAACGGCACGTGAGTGGATCTGAATTTAAATAAGAGACTTATTCATCTACTCATTCATTTAGCAAACAGCTTAAGGGCCTGGTTAATATCAGTCACCTTGCTAGGTACTGGGGGAAGAGACGAGTAAGAAAACATTCAGGGGATTTTTATTAGTTGGGGAAACAGATGTAAAATCATTAGGAGTCATTGTTTACCTTTGTGGCGTGGGGGGGGGGGTACGATACCTCTCCCCAAGGAAGCGATTTCATTTTGTGTAGATGGAGGAGTCTGATCTCTTTGGTGGGTGTTGGGGCTAACAGAATCGTTGAAATGTGGGCATCGTGGGCACCCACAGTGAATGGCAACTCGCATTCACCTAGAGTGTGGGCTGGTGTAGAAAATGAGTGCACAGGGGGCAAATCCTCATTTGGAGAAGAGATCGTGGGGAGACACTCTACATTTGCTGCTGGGATCCCCAATCTTGAAATCTTGAAATACTGAGCTCAGTTAATTTGTACATCCGTACAGATGTTCTCTTCAAAGCTGAACCCGTGCATGGGTGCTGTTTCTGACCATCGGTTGCATGCTCGGTCCTCTTTTGGCATTCGAGTGGAGACCTGAGATGTATCAGGATCCTCTAACAGGAGCATTTCCTGCCCCGGGGCCGATGGCATGCATTTCTGGAAGGAACCCTACTCTCTGGAGAAGTTAGTGCTGCTTTTTTTTCATCCATTGCCACCTCACCGTCTGCCGTCCTGAGCCAGATTTCCTTTCATTCCAGTGGGAAGGCCGTCGAGAGTAGTGGGGCAGGGCCAGCACTATTTTCATAAGGGAATCCCTGGCTCAGTGAGGTTATCATAAGCATCGATGAACACATGGAGACTTAAAAAAAATTTTTTTTAACGTTTATTTTTGAGACAGAGACAGAGCATGAATGGGGGAGGGGCAGAGAGAGAGGGAGACACAGAATCGGAAGCAGGCGCCAGGCTCTGAGCCATCAGCCCAGAGCCCGACGCGGGGCTCGAACTCACGGACCGTGAGATTGTGACCTGAGCCAAAGTTGGATGCTTAACCGACTGAGCCACCCAGGCGCCCCGAACACATGGAGACTTTAAAGGATATTTTAATAATCTGGACACTCAGAGTTCACTGAGGGTGTGATACGGCCATGGACTGGAGAATTTATTTTCTATTATTTTAGCAAAAGCCAACTTGCCTATGTTCACCACTTTTTAAAGGTATGCTTGAAGCCTTCTAGGGTATTCTACATCTTGGCCACTGTGTTAATTACCCCACTGACATTTAACATGTAGCTCGACTATAAATAATGAGGACCATAGGCTACAGTATTTTTCTTTCAGAAAATCGGGATTAGATTTAATGTACTTCATGGATTTTTAAAACATTTTAAGTACAGAGCCTCTGAGATCACTTGGTTATTTTGCCAAAATAGGATTGAGGAGAGGGAAGAAGCATTTCAGGATTTTAGCCTATGGATATCCCACATTCCTATCTAAACTGTCTTGGGACCGTTGACTAAAATTAAAGCATTTGGGCCAAGAGAACCTTTGCTTTCCTCCCAAGGGAATACCTCCATATGCTACAGATTTTTTGTTTTTCCTGGGTCATCATTTCTGATTTTCTGGGTCCTTTAGGACTATGTTTTAAGCTTTGTGTAGGCTGATAGCCAAGGTGGAATTTGCCTATTAAAGAATCCACCAACGGAAAATTTCAAGGAACAAGTTCATGTGGTCCTTTGTTTACATTGCTAACCAATGACTTCCTATTTGTGGGATAATTTCCCAAAGATTTACCAAGGAAGAACACATATGGGTTTTTCTTTTTTTTTTTTTTTTTTGAGTCATTATGCCTAAGACTTTTGAGCTTGAGTCTTGAAGAAGAAATTATTTGTATTTGTATTTAAGTACTTTATAGCTGTGATTTGGCGTGCCAATTTTAGACATGCCTACTTTTCTATGTTTTACAGTCATCGAATACTCATTTCTAGATATAGAAAGCATTTTGTGCAGATTAAAATCTATTAAATGGAGGACAGGTATTTTGTGATTAGGAGGTACCTTAAATAGGCAAATTCATAGAGGCAGAGCAGAATAGAGGTTATTAGGGGTCGGGGAAGGTGAGAATGGGGAGTTACTATTTGACGGGTACAGAGTTTGGGAAAATGGGAGTTTTGGGTGTAGACATAGTCGTGGGTACACAGCAGTGTGTCTTTAATGTCCCTGAATCATGCCCTTACAGATGGTTAAAATGATAAATAGTATCTATTTTTCCACATGCAAAAGCTTTAACTTCTAAAAAGATACATATACATGCATGCGTGCCTTGTCCAACAATCATTTCTTCGAAGTTATAAAAGCCTTTTCTTGGAAGTTATAGAAAAGAAAAAGTTTATTTGCAAACATGGAACACTCGTTTCAAATATATTGCAAACCTCTCATCCGTAGGCTGTGCATGGTTTGTCTCCTTTCCCTCATTTATTAGAGAATGCCAGGTTAACTAGAGAACCAAAGTTAGAACAGTTTTGTTTTAGGGATTTTTCCTTTTTGGATCTTTAAGAATGTTGTCTGGCCTACCACTCAAAGTGGAAACTTAATTTGAGTGTGTGTGCGACTGTTCTTATTAGCTGTCAGAAAGATTTTACTATTTGCCATGAATCAAAGACCCTCTTTCCCACTACACTGTGGGATGAGATGTTGTGCCAGCTACGATCGTTCTCAGAGGCAGGAGAAAGCGGTCTTTTCTTGTCCCCCCCGCATGCTACGTTTTTATGTATCGTGTGTTTCTAGCTCATGAAATCGTTGAATTGTCTGTGGAACCGGTTGTTGCTGAGAACCATTTATATCAAAGAGCGAAAACAATAAGCTCGGGTCAATTAATTACCAGTGTAAGGCACAGTATGAAAGCCAGAGTCGTCCTTGGGAGCCTGTAAATACTTCCTTCAGTTCCTGCCGCCTAGGCCAATATTGCCAAAGACCAGGCCCAAGACCTAATGGTCAAAGTGGCAGAACTTCTTAGAAAGCTGAATTGGAAGCCTCACAAAGTCATCCGCATCAAAGTCTGGTAGGATCGAGACCCTGGGACTAGGGTTGGGCTCTTCTGGGTAGATGCACCTGTTCCTCTGTAACTTCTGGGCCTGCGGACGTGGCCACCTGCCCTTAGGTTAAAGAACAGACAAGGTGTAGAGGAAATGCTAGGACAGACGATGGAAGAGAAAGAGCAGGGACTCACCCGTCTGGCGAGTCCGCTCTCGGTGTACTGATCCAACGTAGAAGATGCTAGCTTCCTTCCCCCTGCTCCTTGACCAGGTCTCAGCTAAAGCAGATGGTCTTGCTGCAAAGTGCTGATCTTCCTCCGGGTCTGCCCCCACCTCCCACCTGAGCCACTAGATCAAGCCTGGGGGCACATTTCAGCACAGCAGACGGGGGTGATGATGGCCCGCTAGTTTGGAAGAGGGGTTATTCACCAAAGGGGCTGCAGGGCCTGGTAATTGCTACCAGTGAGAACTGGGAGAGCGTGACTGAGAGAGGGACATGATCGAAAGCTGCACGAGAGAGAGAGTGTTGGAGTGTGGGACTCTTCTGCTCTCTCTTGGAGAGCCAGTTCTCTGAGCCGCTTTGACGACTCTTAGAAACTCGGAAGGAGTGGTGGCCTTTATATAAAAAGTAACTTATTTTCACTGTAGAAACACTTAGAGAATACGGAGTATTTTTTTAACCCCCTAAATCGCTTCTGTCCTTTGCTGCCAAGTACTGTTAACATTTCCGTCTATTCCTTTCTGTTATCTTTCTCTGTGTGCACATGTGAACACACACAAAAATTCACTGCAGATGCCGAGATCGTGCTGCATGTAAAGTTTTTACTAATCCTACCTTCTCAAGAAATTAACAGTATAAATGTATCTGCAAACACTGATATTCCTGGAGGTGATCACCTTTAATTTCAGCAAACGATTCCCTGCTATGTCAGAGTCACTGGAGGTGATTCCCCAGCACCCTTTGCCGTGTAGACCTTGGGGAATTTGTAAATCCTCTAACTTACTTGATTTCACTGAACCGTAGTTGAACGTGCATTTTCTTTTCCAGAAGGTGGATAAGAAGTAGCCGTGTGAGCTGTTATGATTCGCTGCCGCATGGCTGCTCTTCAGTCTCATTGACGGGTCGGGGGAAACTCAAAATGTTTTCAGATACTGATCACGGTCCATTTGTGACTGAGAAACTAAAAACAAAAACTCTGCAGAAATCAGAAAACATAGAGTTGCTTCCTGATCAGTGAAAAGACAAATCTGTCTCAAATTTATAGCCAGCTGCCTATCAAAAAGTGAAATATAAAAGACCTTCCTTGGCGTTAAAATAACGTGAGGACAAGGAGGCCCGGTATCACCCCTGGCTTTGAACATCGTCTCTAGAGTGCTAGCCTGAGTGGGCCAGTAAGAACTCAAGTGTATATGTTAGAAAAGAAAAGGAAAGTGCCGTCATCTGTGGATGATGTGATAATTGTCTGCCTTAAAACCCAGGAGAGTCAACTGAAACTCGGAGAGCTGGTAAGGGGTTCATTACAAGCGACATTAAATGCACTTACAAAACTCAGTGTTGGTCCTTACATCTGAACAGGCTCTTATGAAATATAATAGAAATAAGATCCTATTCATAACATAAAAAGCAATAGATAAGATGTCTAGTACAGTTCTCACATACAGTAGGCATGTAGGTATTTTTTGAATGAATAAAAAATTAACAAGATTAATAAAATATGCCAGGGCCTATAGCTAGAAGTATTAGAAGCCTTTAATCAATAGGAAAGTTTTCTGTATTCTCAGATGGGTAAACAGTATTAGGATGGCATTTCTCCGTTATTTGTATAATCTAATCCCAATGAAAATCATGAGTGTGTGTGTAGGATGGGAGAAATATATTAAATACATATCCAGGACGGCTTTTTTTTTTTTTTAAGTAATAAGGATGCACTGCCTTATAGCTTTTAAGCAATTATTACGTTAAAGAACAGACAAGGTGTAGAGGAAATGCTAGGACGATGGAAGAGAAAGAGCAGGGACTCACCCGCCTGGCGAGTCCGCTCTCGGTATACTGATCCAACGTAGACTTGAACGCCTTCCGTCTGCTGGGCCTGGGGTTACGTTCTTGAGGAAGACAGATGACCTTCTGGCACGCCGGGGTCTCCCAGACGTGGGGAAGCCGCACGTGAGCGGCAGGATCGTTCGAGGCGTTTGGAACAAGGGAGGCGGGGGCTGGGGGAACTCTAGGAGGGGCGCGTGCTGCCTCCTCGCTCTCCTCTGACCCCAGGGTTAGTACATTAAGAACGATGTTCCGAGACGGTACATCTCGGTGGTAGGGGACTTCTCACGTGAAGTGACTGTCGAATGGAAGCAGGGAGGATGAGTAAGAACTGGCTGTGAGCAGGTGGAGGGGGCAAGGGGCAGTGGGACAGGCGGAGGCCTGTCGGAAGACCTACGGACCAGACCGGCTGGTGGAGCACCCAGTAGGGGAGAGGCGGGAGGAGGTGGAGCTGGGTGGAGAGCAGCTGCCACCCAGAGGGTGGCATCGTGGGGGACGTGGGGTCCACGCTAGGGCCTCGACCTGTGTTCAAAAGGGGGCCGAAAGCCGGTAGCGGGCTCTAAGCAGGGGATGGCCGAATCTAACCCTGCTGTATGTCAGCGGTGTTTTAACAGATGACCGCCTTGCCTTATGTCTGTAGCCCACAGCTCCGTGCATACAGGAGTTCCTCACCCTTCTGGCCGTGTGCCACACCGTCGTCCCTGAGAAGGATGGAGATAACATCATCTACCAGGCTTCCTCCCCAGGTGAGGGCTCTGGGCCGGGTGTGCCGTGCTATCCCCTTTTCTGGAGGCTTGGCTGTCTGCATTTACTTGTGGAGGGTGCGGTAGGGAGGTCGGCTTCACGAAGACCCCACTATTTACCTCTGGCCTCACGCAGCGTACAGGTTATGATCACAAGCAATAAAGCCACAGAAAGGTGGCGCTGGGCCCTCCTGACTCTGTAACACTGTGACCACAAGGGGAGGCCCCAGGCCATCTTGCAGCTCCTAGCAGAAGTCCCTTGCAAAAATAACATAGCAATCACTATTGCTCATAAGAGGCTACATGCAGTGGAAGAGAGATCAAATCATAATTTCAGCTTGGAACATACCTGTCTTTGAGTCCTCTGAAAATTTGTTGGAGTGTATTGTGAATGTTGTGCCATGTATGTGTCAGTGATTTTCAGTTTACCGGAACGTTTAACCTGAACGCTACTATTCTCCAATAATTTTGAGTAAAGGAAAAATCATCATAAAGCAAAAAAAAAAGTCCCTGCACTGGACAAAACTCTCAGAGGAGGGTGGCCTGGCTTCCCTGTTCACCCTCTGCCCATCGTAGATTCTCCAGCTGCTGATGAAGCTGGGTGCTGACTCTCGACCCGCTTCCTGGAGCTCTGAATCCTACCATACTAGAAGTGAAACGCTGCCTCGCTCGGACGAGATGGGTTAGTCAGGAAGCCATGGGAATGTAGCTTAAGTTCCTTAAGGAGAACTTGACCCCAATGGAGGATAGTAGGTATACCAGCACTCTTGTCCCGACGATCAGCTTCAGGTCCTGTCTTTCCCGCCTAACGAAAGTGCTGCCTTCAGGATCCTGGTGGCGGACTGAGCGAGCGCCTCCTGAATCCTGACTCCTTACCCTTGTGTGCTTAGGCCGGGCCTCTCTAGCTGCTGCCGATCTGCTTAATGTGTAAAATAGTACATGCTCCACAGAATTCTGCCATTACCTGTGATTAGTCAATGCTTCGTGAACTCTATTGACAGATGAAGCCGCTTTGGTGAAGGGAGCTAGGAAGCTGGGTTTTGTCTTCACTGCCAGAACGCCGTACTCGGTCATCATAGAAGCCGTAAGTGACGAGCCCGGGTACCTCTTGACATTGTATGTCGCCTCCTTTTTTGAAGACTGTGTTTGAAATAGCATGTCTGATGTAAACATGATAGCTACATTTCTTCTTCTTTTTTTCCCTGGGACCGTGAGGATTAGGGCCTGTTGCAAAACTGTGGGCATGATGGGATTCTGTCAGTTTATTCATGTTGTGTTGCGGGCATTTTTCTCCCAGAGACGCTTGTCCACAAGTCTTGCATGTGCTGGTGTGATTTGTAGTAAAGAACCTAGCAAGCCTGCTCTTGGTTTTGTCATAGGGAAATAAGCACGTGGCCCACTTGTCCTGAGGACAGGATCTGTGACTCTGTCTCTGTAACCTTGGCACGTAGAGTTCTTGCCCAGCACAGCCCTTGGCGCATTAGCTTCGGTCTCCCTGGCGGGAGGAGAGGCGAGTTGGCGCTTAAGATCTTTGTTATTTACACGAGTTTTTCTTTTCCCTACAGTCAAGGGATTTGTTTATTTTATGATTGTTTTGTTCTCTGTTTGGTTTTTTTGAGTTTGGCTGCTCAGGAAGCCTGAGGGAGAAATTTGGTGACAGGAAAAAATGGAAATCAAGTATAACATCCAGTAGGGACCCTTGAGGCAGGTAATGGGGGAAATCGATGGTTGGGACTGGCAATGCCCTGGCATTTTTGATGCTGACCGTTAGAGGGGCTGCATTTCGCTACAGTCTGTGTTGATGAGGGGACTGGAAGCAGTCACTGCCTTCTCTCTCCTCTGCCTTCCTGCACCCCTCAATTTGGGGAGGACTGACGGATTATAACGGTTTTTGCCTTTATGTATCTTGTGTCTCTAGACCTTGCTGATGCACTTGAAATTCACTACTAACTTACATAGCTGTTATCGTTCCTAACTTGGCAGTGCTCCATTTTTTTCTTGTACTTAGAAATGCGAAACCTAGAAAATACCAGACCTCGACAGAGTGCCCATTTCTTGGCGTTTTTGGGTTCCTGTCTTCTGGAGGACAGAGATGAAATCATAATCATTTTTAGTTCATTTTAATCACCAGCAAGTCTCGCTTAGGGACAGGTGCAGTCATTAGAGGTGGAGCCAAGCAACAGACTGAATACAGAATTTCCTTTGTGGAAGGTTTTCAAGCCTTTGCCCCCCCTCAGTTTGGGGAGACTCAGAACCTTCGCTGTACGATCTGCTGTCGCACCAGTGCTGCTGGCTTCTGTGCATTTCGGCGATGGGGACTGGAGGCGGGACGGACTGACTGGGCACGAGTGGGAGAGACAAGGAAACAAGGCTGCTTCTGCTTTGCTCACAAGAGCGGCTAAATATAGGGAAGCCAGGGAGCCCACTGACCTTGTCATCACGGTGGTAGATGTCGGTGAAGGGTGGATGGGCACCCCTCTGTCATTTTATTAGCCCATTAAGGCCACGTGTCTGGGAGTACATGAGACTCTCTGACTAGTTCAGGGCCATAAATAATACCTTCGAGATCCCGTTCAGCCAGAGTGTCCTCAAACCCCACCTTCTCAAGTTGGTTACCAGCTGTTGCCATGAAGTGGCCGCTACTGATCATCTTAATGGTCGAGTCCGTGGGATGCACGTGGTTGCCCAGTGGTTGATCTGAGAGCAGAGAGGGGTTAGCACCTGGCGGTCACAGCGCTTGGGCCGATTTGCGGGGTAATGGTGGGGACGCTTCTGAGTGGGCCTCTGAGGAAGTTGGGGCAGCCTGAGGAGAAAGAACCGGATGAGGAGGGTCACGGGTTGTATCTCTGGGTGTGAGGGGAGTTGTGCACAGGAGAGTAATGATGCCTCAGGTTTCCCTGGATAATTGGCTTCATTCATTACTTCTCTCAAGCCTGAGGGACACGTTCGTGAGGAGGCCACACGCTCAGTGGCAGAAATAAGATTCTGACTCCTACCTATGGAACTTCAAGGCCCACGTGCTTTTCACCGTGATGTATTGGGGAAATAGAGAGCAGGTTTGATTAAGGAGTTTGGCAACGGTCCACACAGCCTGGAACCTTCCGGGAAAAATCGAGAACATTGAGGTTCCAGCTTTGAAGAACTTGAAGAAAAATAACATTTGATGAATTGCTCTAAAATCTTATGCAGATCCATAATCCTTATTTCTAAATTGCGAATCCAGGAAGCTTTGGATTCCAAAAAAGTTTTCTCCTGTATTTGGGGAATAGGCATCTGGCAGCAAAACTTAGCCAGAACTGACATGAGGCCGTTTATGGTCTTAGGAATCTCCGTGTCCTACGTTTTGCTGTGGAAAATTGATGTGTTGGATTTTAGGGCGTTGTGGCCACATAAGCCTCTGGGGAAATCATGCCACATGGTGTATGTGTGCATTTTAATAAAATGTATAAAATTCTGAATTCAGAAGCATGACTGGCCCCAAGGTTTCAGGTGTTCTTGGAAGGGAGGGTCAGCCAGCTGTTGTGATGTCCTAGAGAAGAATGAGAAGCTTCTACCAGAAGGGGGAGCTATGACCCCACCTGACTGGCTTGTGAGAAGCCTGTACCTGTTGAAAAGGCCTTGGCAGGGGGGATAGAGATGGAGAGAGAATGAGGTGGGGAGGAGGGAGAGCGGGAGAGGTAATCGATGTGCATGTATTACAGAGAGGGAGGGTGAGAGGGATATGTGTGTGTGGATTATATACAGAAAGAGCGCTGGGAGGAGGAGGAGGGACGGGGAGATGTGTGTATAGAGAGGTTTACGATTGGGGAGACTGTTGTTTTGAGATTTTAATACTTGGCACCTCAGGTAAGAGCCTGTTTTTCTTCCTTTAGATGGGACAGGAACAGACATTTGGAATCCTTAACGTCCTGGAATTTTCTAGGTATGCTCCTCCTTCATGCGCCGGAATAAAATACTTCCGTATATATTTAACAGCATCAGAGTGTTTGCAAGATTGTATGATCTGATTAAATACAGCACTTAGGTATTAAAGTTAGTGAGTAGATCTCCACAGTCCCTCTCCTGTCTGGAATTTGGGACTTTCTGTAAAGAGAGTGAAGCAGGTCATTTTCCTGTGCGCGCGCGCGCGTGTTTTCCCCGAGTGAAGCACTGTGCTCCCACAGCCTCCTGTTTCTGTAGATTTCCAGACCCGCTGTTCCGGCATCAGCAGCCGCGGACACGTCTGCACAGTTTGGAGTGTGTGGTGGGGAGGGCCTTATTTCTGTTGGTTTTTCCCAAGTCCCGTGAGGTGGTGCCTCGTGCTTTATCTAAGCACTCTCACGCCAGACCTGGGGCACTGACAAGCCAAGACAGGTGAGATCAGTCCATCCCCGTCGGAGGCTTTGTCCGAGTTGGGCAGTTGTTCTCTCTGTATGCCAGCTCATTCTTCCCCAGGGTGGTTTATCTAATTTTCAGACCCAGGAATATTTGTTGATTATTTGCTTCCCTAGATCATTCCTGGTTTGTCCTTTTGAAAAATCCTAATGTTTTGTTTCTTGCCTTCTCAACACTGACTGTCAGTACGAGAGCAAAGTTCTTTTGCTACCTCGAGAGCCTGTTTTCCAATTATGAAACTTCGGGTTTTTTTAATAACCATTGTTAAATGATTTCACACCTTGTTTATTCTGTCTGCTTTATAAGCTGTTTGAAAAAGATCAGTTTAAAAAAAATTTTTTTTTATGTTTATTTTTGAGAGAGAGAGACAGAGTGCGAATAGGGGAGGGGTAGAGAGAGGAGACACAGGATCTGAAGCAGGTTCCAGGCTCTGAGCTGTCGGCACAGAGCCCGACACAGGGCTCAAACTCACGGACCATGGAGATTGTGACCTAAGCTGAAGTCAGACCCTTAACAGACTGAGCCACCCAGGCACTCCTGAAAAAGATCAGTTTTGTAACCCTCTTGTAGGAAATGCTTTCTAGCCCTAGTCTTTAGTTTTAGGACTGAAAACTTGAACTTTGGTGGGTCAAGAGCCCTTGTGGCTGCGTATTCAGAGGGGAAGAACGATGGTTGATAACAGCAGTGGTTCTTAGAGGGAGTAGGAGACAGTGTCCCTGTGGGTGGAGGTGAGGAACATACTAAACATTGCTCCGGACTTTTGGTGCCCCGTCTCTTACTGGTGTCCTGGAAACTGTGCTGTTATGCTGCTGTGTTAACTGGGACCAGCAGTTTTTGGAGGGACACGGAGGAGGAAAGGGAATTAAATTAAAGCAGGTGAATATGGACGTGAGGAGGTTTTAAAAACTTATGGGAGAACATGCGGGAATAAAAGATCACTTATAGCTGTGGTTCTATTTCTTTTTAGTGGACTCCTCTTCTTCCCAGTGCCACTTAATCGTGACCACACTCCTTTGTGGTGCCTGGTGGCAGTCCTGCTTTGCACATTCAGAAACCGAAGTGCTGGGCAAACAACTTTGCCACGAGTCCCCGGCTACTAGGTGGCCGAGGGAGAATTCAAATCCAGGCCAGGCAGAGTGCTTAGGGTTAGGGTGTGGGAACTTAGACAGAGCTGGAGAGAGAATGTCCCTTAGTCTGAGGAGCTCATAGTCCATTGGAAATCCCCTTGCCGGGGTGGGTGGTGTGGGGCCCGCTGTGGTTAGGACGTGTTTCAGGAGGATGGAATGTTGTCTGCGAGAGGCATGGGGCAGGAGCTTTGGGGGGGGGGTGCCGTGTCTTCCGGTGTGCTGGAGGCCTGCTGGTGAACGGGCGGGTTCGTGCGGGATGAGACCAGGCCGCAGAGGTGAGTGGAGGTCAGCAAGAATTGGAACCTGTAGGCAGTGGGGAGCCATTGAAGGCTCCGTGAGTGAGCATGAGTCATGATGAAAGACCAATGTAGGAGGGTCCGTGTCGGAGTGGGGAGGGCAGCAGTGAGGCTCACCTTAGTGCCGCGTGAGGAATGTTCTACGACTTTGTAATTGCTTTCTACTCCAGTTAAAAGAAGACCCAACAAGGGGCTTTTGAGTTCAGCGGATGTCTATAGAAGCTTCCACTCTGTTGCTTACTGGGCAGATTACTAATATTTTGAGCCGTAGAACAAAAACACTTTTACGGAGTATCGTCAGGAGTAAATTAGATGTGCGTAGCGGACGGTCAAGTTTTCTGTTTCTGCTCTCCTGCTATACATAATTATATTAGTGAGTTTCCATGACAGGGAAAAAAAATAGGTTTATATCCACTGTGTGTAATAAAAAGAGTGGGAGGTATACAATTAAAGCCCACCTTTGAAGGAAAAGATAAGGAAAACGGAGTTTCTCCATTTTAGGGCTACCAGGCCATCTTTTGATGTGTTTGGTGCTTAATCATAGGGCATGGGTCCTACAATACAGACCAGTGATAACTTTTTTTTTTTCCCCTACTCTTACAGTGACAGAAAAAGAATGTCTGTAATTGTTCGAACTCCTTCAGGCCAACTCCGACTCTACTGTAAGGGGGCTGTAAGTACCGGCTGAGCGTCTCGTGTCTCGTGTAGCAGGTGCCCTTGGTGGCTCCTTTGTGAACCTGCTTGTCCTGACCGCTGTCGTCCTCGTGCCCTGGAAGTTTGCCCAAGGCTGAAAGGCTCTTTCAGATGGGCCATGAAATTGACTTGGTAGTAAAGGCCTACTGAAGACAGTGGCAGTTCAGGCCAGCGTGGCAACCGTGGCCCCTGAAAAGCTTCCTTTTAGCCAATAGGTGGTTTCAGAAATAGCACTTTGCCGTGTGATGCGAGATCCTTAGGGTGTGACTTGTGATTCTCGTTTTATCACCATTATGTTGTGACTTCAGGAAGACGGAATGGTTCATAACGACCTGTGATGATCTTTTAAGTATTTGTGTGTGTGTGTGTGTGTGTGTGTGTTTGTTCTCAAACAGCTATTCGTAGTTGTTGTGTTTTGTGTTTTCATCACAGAGAGCTTTTCTGGGCTGTGTTGCTCAGTGTTTCTTAGCTGAAGTGGGTTCAGGGCCTAGTGGCTGGTGCACGCCATGGCTGGGAGCTCCTGCAGGGGCAAGAGTGTATTTGTGCAGTTTAGGATGTGCATGGTACCCTTTCCGCTTCTGCATAAAGGTGTTCTACACATCGGTACGTATTTTGCAAATTTGGGTAAATGTAGGTACCATTATATCTCTGACAGTTCTCTTGACACTTACGGTTCTCCCCAAAGTTTTTGTCTGGACACATCCATACCAGTTTGTTTTCCAAAGCTCATGAGTGAATCTGTCTGAGAACTGTATTTCTACTTGCCCGCTCAAGTACTCTCAAGTATTCACATTGGATAAGCATCATTAAAACAAAGCTAGGTTTAGAATGCTGACCGCAGGGTTTACTTAAAGGTTTGCCAGTCACAATGTTTTTCTATTTTGTAGGATAATGTAATTTTTGAGAGGCTTTCAAAAGACTCAAAATACATGGAAGAAACCCTGTGCCATCTGGAATATTTTGCCACGGAAGGTCAGTGAAATTTGGAAATGTTATTTTTAACCATTGAAGTTTTACTTTCAAGTGTTTGCGGCTGATGCTCGGGGGTGAGCGGTCATGGTCTGAATGGACATGTCCGTTTTGTGCCGTACTTGGCTTGCTTCCTAGGAGTATACTTTCCTGGGGCCAACCCCTGCCCCCACCCTCCACATTCTGTGCCCATGGCCATGACGCGATGTGCACCAGACTCCACGCAGAGTTACCTGCATGACTCTGTTCGCTCCTCCCCTGAAGGACGAAGGGAGCAGGCAGGCCAGCTCACGATGTGTAGAATCATTCTGTAGTCATTATTCCCGTTCTCAGAAAACCCATGTCCTCACTTCCCCGTCCCCCTCTCGTGATCCTTGTGACGCTGGCTTATCCATGACTTGAGGAAGCAGTAAGTCACTGAGCCCACAGAGACTGGGAAAGGAGTTCTCTGAAAGGATGTCAGAGATTCCAGCAAGGGAACATGATGAACGTTGGAGCCTTGCCTAAGTGCTGGCTGCTGCTTTCTTGGCTTCGTGTGTTCCTGTGGCTATGAGCGTGTGTGTGCTTGCATGTGTGTGCACGTGCACATATGACTGCTTGAAAGCCTGGGTCTTCCACATGGTAGCATGTCGGGCTTTTATTGCTCTCCTGCCTCCTCTACTTCTGATACCTGCCCATGGCACACGTACGTATAGATCGTGCCCAGCTCCTGTACGTGTCTGCCGTAGGGAGTTCACGTTCACGGCTTCTCGCTTCTCACGGACTCTCAAATGTATCCTCGAGGTGGTTTATAGCAAAATGCAGTAGACTCGTTTCTACCTTCCCTTTTTCGATGAGTGAAAGTTGAATTAGAGTGACCTAAAAAGCAGATAGTTTCTTGAATTTTTTTTGAGTATGCGGGTATAAAATGGAGCCACGTGATGTCACCTAGGAGGGAAGGCGTCCCGCTTCTTTCCACCGCTGGATACACTATGGCTGTTTTGCAGGCTTGAGGACTCTGTGTGTGGCTTATGCTGACCTCTCTGAGCAGGAGTATGAGGAGTGGCTTAAAGTCTATCGAGAAGCCAGCACCATCTTGAAAGACAGAGCTCAGCGGTTGGAAGAGTGCTATGAGATCATAGAGAAGGTAATTGCACGTGATACACTTGTTACCTGCCCAGTGAGGGGCTCCACCACATATTCAACAAAGTCTTTGGACAGGAACCCTTGTGCTGTATAGCGGAGAGCGTGTGTGCATAGGGGAGGGGCAGAAGAAGGGACACAGAGAGAGAGAGAGAGAGAGAGATAATGAATGAATCTTAAGCAGGCTTCCAGCGCTGAGCCTGGCCTCATAACCCTGACATCATGACCTGAGTCAAAATCAAGAGTCAGATGTTTAACCAACTGAGCCACGCAGGTGCCCCTTAACCATTAGCTTTTAATGATGTCTTTCTTTGCTTTAAGAAGCACTTAGGTTTTTTTTCTTTTATTAAAGTTTATTTATTTATTTTGAGAGAGAAAGAGAGAGAGAGAGAGTGTACAAACAGGGGAGGGGCGCAGAGAGAGAGACGGGGAGACAGAATCCCAAGCAGGCTCTGTGCTGTCAGCATGGACCCTGATCTGGGGATCTAACCCACAAACCACAAGATCATGACCTGAGTCAAAGTCAGATGCTCAATTGACTGAGCCACCCAGGTGCCCCAAGAAACACTTAGTTTTTATGGGCTACCTGAAAGATTGAACCAGCTTCCGCTAAGTGTTAATGGTATCTTAAGAAGTATCAGGTCAAAAACAATGTCAGTGACTTTCTGGGTTTGCCTAAGATTAGGCACCCTGTTGACTTACATGAGTTACATGAATCAGACTCCATAGGCTGGTTGGACATTGTTCATTCTGAGAATTTTCACACTTATTCTAGTAACAGCTGCTTTTGCCATTGCTGCTTTGTATTGCCTACTTCGATTTTTGTTGTTGTTTCTGTTCTTTTCAGTTTAACCCAAGGCGTCAGGTAGCTTTCTAGGTATTAGATTCCCTCCCATCTGGGAGCTGGATTTCACCTTTTTCTGTTTCATGTCGGCAACCATTGGCCCATCCAATTTCCAGTTTCTAGAACTCTGGAGTCATTAGCTTTTATCATTTGTGTTTTTTAAAATGACTCTTGAATTTTTTTGTACCCTGTTTTTACTTGAGTTTTATATTTACTTACGTGTCACTTTAATGGAATTTGGTAGGAGTGGAACCAAATTCAAGTGTACATTGTTTCTGCTTTACTGGAAATAACCAAAATTACTTTAGAATCAGAAAATGATTAAATCGGGGCACCTGGGTGGCTCAGTCAGTTAAGCATCTGACTTTTTTTTTTTTAACGTTTATTTATTTTTGAGAGACAGAACTCAAGCAGGGGAGGGGCAAAGAGAGAAGGAGACACAGAATCCAAAGCAGGCTCCAGGCTCTGAGCTGTCAGCACAGAGCCCGACGCGGGGCTCGAACCTGCAAACCGCGTGATAATGACCTGAGTCGAAGTCAGATTCTCAACCGACTGAGCGACCCAGGCATCCCAAGCATCTGACTCTTGATCTTAGTTCCGTTTTTGATCTCAGAGTTGTGAGTTCAGGCCCTGCATTGGGCTCCATTCTGGGCATGAAGCCTACTTTAAAAAAAAAAAAAAAAAAAAAAAAAAGAAAGAAAGGGAAGAAGACGGTTAAGTAGGTGATGTGCCCATGGGGCACCCTTTGCACCAAGCACATAGTGGATGCTTTTCCCACAATCAGGTAATCAAGCTAAGGTACTCTGTCATGGAGAGACTCAGGGGAGGTAGGTAAGCAGTTAACAGGCTCTCTGGGCAGGGGCTGTGGAATGTGCGTTATCATCTAGAATGAGTTTTGCTTCCGTGTTAACTATTATATGGTATGTCCTTAGCTCATCAGTGGAGAGGGGAGGGCTCACGTACTGTGACTATCCTCAGGATAACTTGCTTGTATGCTTTACCGCTGGATGATTTCTATTTTAACATACCCATGGACCAGTAAATAAGTGATGAATACTGGGTTGCCTCTGTGTCTTGAGTGGTTCTAACACTGCAAACAGTTTTGAAACTCATGGGGCGCCTGGGTGGCGCAGTCGGTTAAGCGTCCGACTTCAGCCAGGTCACGATCTCGCGGTCCGTGAGTTCAAGCCCCGCATCAGGCTCTGGGCTGATGGCTCGGAGCCTGGAGCCTGTTTCCGACTCTCTGTCTCTCTCTCTCTGCCCCTCCCCCGTTCATGCTCTGTCTCTTTCTGTCCCAAAAATAAATAAAAAACGTTGAAAAAAAATTTTAGAAACTCAGTACATGAAGCATCATTAATTATTTGCAAACAAAGGCTTAATGTACAGGAAATAAGAGAACCGTCAACATTTTGACTGCCTTTTTTGGTCAGTTTTGTGGTTAATGCTGCTCTTAAGTGTGTACCGATCTTTAATTGATGTTGTTTTTCAATCTAGAATTTACTGTTACTTGGAGCCACAGCCATCGAAGATCGCCTTCAGGCAGGTGTTCCAGAAACCATAGCGACTCTATTGAAGGCAGAAATTAAAATATGGGTGTTGACAGGAGACAAACAAGAAACTGCAATTAACATAGGTAATGCATTTTAAAATTTCCTGATGCTGGTTTTGTATTGTTTGTAAAGTGTCTTGTAGAAGTGCCTAGGGCTTCCTCAAAGGCATTGACAGATGATGTTTTAAGGCCCAGGAAAGTTTACCTAAATCAAATGAAGATGCTCTTGTGAGCATTATCTGCCTGTAATAAACACTGAAACTCTATCTCCCTGAAATGTAGAATATAGAATTCAAGTTTTGAAAACTTTTTTTTCTTATCACTTTCTTCACAAAGTTTTAGTCTGAGGCTAAGATGTTTTCACTGAGTTTATTTATTATTATTTTTTGAGAGACAGAGTACGAGTGGGGGTGGGGCAGAGAGAGAGGGAGACACAGAATCGGAAGCAGGCTCCAGGCTCTGAGCTGTCAGCACAGAGCACGACGCGGGGCTCGAACTCACGAACCATGGGATCATGACCTGAGCCGAAGTTGGATGCCCAACCGACGGAGCCACCCAATCCCTCACTGAGTTTAATATGCATTATAATTTTGGATAATTATGACCACTGGGATGATTTTACCAACCGATGGATTTTCTAAGAGCGCTGTGTCTTTCTTTCCCTTCCCTGCCTGGGTCGGTAACCTCTTTGCTTGCTAAACATCACAGAAAGGAAAATTGAAGAAAGGGAATTTTAAGCCCAAATAACTTCATTCATGTTAAGGAGGCGCATTTTGAGTTTGGAAGGAGTTGAAATGACTCATTTTAGGAGGTCTCCTTTCGATTGCTTAAGTTCCCTTGAAGTTCTCTGCCACTTCCAGTGTCGTCATTGTAGCACCAGCCCAGGTGTGCATGTGATCAAATGAGTACGTGAGACCACATGACTTATAACGTCTTTATGGAAACAGACTCTGGGTTACAGCTGACTTCAGAAAGGAACATACTGGAGCATCCAGGTTTGGGTTACTGGTATCCTGTTTGGATCGGTCGCCTTGGAATGTTATCGCCTGAATCCAATGGTGGCCCTTTCCTTAAACCTTCTGTTTTGAATCAGCTCTCCCAGATAACCACAGTTGTAGTCAATACTTACCCTTTGAAGTGAATTTTTTTTTTTTAAAGACAAGAGTCATTTAATCATTTCTTATCAAGGTTGTGACTAATCAAATGCAGTTTGGGCCCCCACGCCACTGAAATTAAAGTCCCAGGCGAGTGACAGGTGATTCATAACCATCTCTGAAGCTTCAGGTATAGACATTACCTATTGATTTGTGTTAGTTGTCTTTCAAATGCATGTTTCTGGACCAAAGGAGGATGATATTTCTGTGCAGATCCCTCACTATTACTAGAAAATAAAATTCTATAGCTTGTAGCCCTTTGGCGATGTCAACATTTTTTTAAAAAGAAGGTAAACATGTGCTTTTGGGATAATGCCCCTCTCTCTCTATATATATGTATGTGTTGTCCCTTCAGGTATGATTTCCCATAAAATTTGGGTTAAAATACTTGCTGATACATGGCTCCTTTTGTTCATATAGGGCACATAAAGTTGACTGCTGCCCCCAAATACTGAAAATTTAGGGGTGTGCTTTCTGCTCTCTTAGAGCAATATCAGAAGGTAGGTAAAATTGTACTACGGTGATAAGATCTGGAAAACAGAGGTTGAGTGTTCCTGCTGGACTAATGACCTTTTTATGCCCCTAGCCCCAGACGACTTCCTTAAGTGCTTTCTTGTGTTTGCTGTAAGAAGAGAGTGTGAGTGTGCTGGCCGGAAAAAGGCCACTGTCCCTCTCATGGCCTCTCTGCAAAATCACCCTGTCCTTAGGCAGCACCCACGTCCCTTTTCCTGCTTGTCCCTTTTGTCATACCTGAGCATATCAGGGCCTGGAGGAGCTTAGAATACACGCAAATGAAAGCAAAGGCTTAAAAGTCAACCCAGAAAAAAAAAATGGATTGTAATTCCTAAAGGAAAGTTTGACTTGAAGGCTGTGAGGCTTGTCTGAGGCTTATGAGATAATTGAAAACCTATCTGAAGAGTTTGTAAAAATCACGGTGATAGTATTTTGT